>NC_092818.1:25587815-25891051 GCF_023375885.2 Dermacentor andersoni
TACTCAATTTTACTGCGAGCTTCCCTCACTTCAAAACTAGTCCAGCCCGTATCACACTGCACAGCTTCATTTGTAGTCTTCCCGTGAGCGCCCAATGCGAGGCGACCCACTGACCTTTGGTTCCCGTCGAGTTCTGATTGTACCCCTGATTTAAAGCAAACAACTGCATTTCGAAAAGTAAGTCCTGGAACCATTACACCTTTCCACATACCTCGGAGGACCTCGTACCTATTGTATCCCCATATCACTCTGTGCTTCATTATGGCTGCATTTCTTTTCCTGTGTTTCCAATAACTATTGCCTTCGTTTATCCATATACCAAGGTATTTATATTCTGTTACCCGAGGTATTCTGTTCCCTGTTCTGTTATATTCTGTTACCCGAGGCCCTGTATCTCCACGGTCTGTTCACTGTTTTCATTGAATACCATAACACCTGAATGTCTAACACTAAATTTCAAACCTAAATTGTTGCCTTCCTGTCCACAGATATTAGCCAGACGTTGCAAATAACTTTGCTTGTTAGCGAGCAACACAATGTCGTCCGCATAAAATAAACCTGGGAGTTGCTGCTCTACAACTGTACCCTCCTGTTTGTATGAGAGATTAAACCCGATATTACTTCCTCCTAGCGCCATCTCCATCCTCACCATCTACATCCTAAACAGCAGCGGATGGAGCGGATGTACATCACGCAGCGCCGGCGTGAGAGCGCCGCTTGCGGGGCAAAATACAACTAGCGGGTGTAGACCTCTCCCATCTTTCGTTCACACCGCCTTGATTGCCTCTTGCACTGCGCGTGTTTGGGCAGGTTTCGTACCGCCCACGGTGTGTGCCTACGTGTGTGTGCGTGGACGTTTTATTCGAAGGATGATGTACACTCTTCTACTTGCCTTTAAGAAGATCGGTACGCTTAACGATTATTTTTATGGCTGCAATGCGGCTTAAGGGCAGCGTCTGCTTAGCCATGTAAGCGACACTGAGCAGGTAATTGGAAACGACATCGTATGTGCCGCCGGAAGAATCGTCGGCACATACGATGCGTGTTAGCTAAATAATTTTCGCAGTTTCCCACAAAATGTTTGCTACAAATCCGTGTTGTCTCTGTTGGCGACAACGGACTCTCATCGACGCTGTGTGAAAATAAACAAAATATATCGCTGCATAGCACAAGTACGACATGCGCACACAACTTTAACTAGTACGTCCCCTACAATATAGAAGAGAGGCAGCAATGTAAATAGCTTGGCCATTTTTTAACAATGCTCAAGGGACGGAAGTTGCAAGTATTAGTAATCATTCCTGCTTCAGCAATGAGGGCGCGACCAAGACGCGGGCGTCTATCGTCCAGTAAATCGATCGATCGGTGCAGTGGTGATGCAAGAATGAACTCCTGTGATGTTCAATGCATCGTGCACATATTCAATTTTTCGGTTCACGTGAACTTCGGCCACTGCTAGCGCATGCAACAGAAGTGGTTTCGATTCTTGGGCAGCGCACACAAACGAAACGAAGACAGGACAATTGGCGCTGGTCGAACAGCTGAAAGTTTTTATTTGAATAAAAGGATTATATACCCAGAAATTATGAAATTCATGTGGATTACAAGTAAAAACCGTCATACACTCACGAGGGATCAATGAATGAGATCGCCTCGTTGGCCAGTTGTTTATTTCGTTGGGCTCACCGCAGTAATCCATGTCTGTCGTCTGCTTGCTTCTTGTGAATCGGCAGAATTTCACTGGTGGCACAACCCTTTTGTGTTTACATTGCAGTCGTGACAGTTAACAACCCAATAATAATTTCCAGTCATCCGAAGAGGCGCCGTCGCAAACAAGAGACGTTACGCGCGCAGCGCGAACTAAGCGCGGGCGCGACCTTGAGGGAAGCTGCGGAAACGTACACCCGTTGGAGGTGAAATCGTTCCGCCAGGGGAGAAACGAGCGCTGGCGTCTAGGATGAAGCTTGGAGTGCGGACGCCTATATAGCTCATCAGAACGGCAAGTTGGGCCAGTTGGTTGGGATTCATGGTAAGGTTTGTTGTCCTTCTGTTGTCCTTGTCTTGGGTGCGCTGTTACAAACCTTACCATCAACGCCTATATACTATGGCGAGGAAAGCATATGTCGCCTTGAAGAAGACAAGTCCACTTGTCGAAACGTGGGCTCCTGCTTTACCCTCGTTCTCGTTTTGCTCATCGTCATAACTTGTGCTGAAATTTTAATATACACAAGGGCGACGTAGCTGGACAGAACTAAGGTAATGTTGATAGTCGCTTCGAGCAAGTCACACTATTTTTTTATGTTGGCCTGCTTACGTACATATTTATAATATTTAAGGTACTTTTGTAATTCAGAGCAAACGTGTCAAGGGAACGTTGTAGAGCATCCTGAAAAATTCTTGATCCTCCTTTATATTGTAAACACGTGCTACATACACGAGTTTTCCCCCAAGCCTGAAATAAAGCCCACATAACGCGTCACATTGTCGCGCAACTAGTGTAGCGGCACTTTTTATTAACACCATAATTGAAGTATTGTCTCCTTGAGTTCACTGTCCTCTGAATTTGATCAACACAGATTGATAATTTTGTTTTCATCCTTTGTCTGTCGTGGCAGCTTTGATTATCGAAGTAAGTTTTCCCATATCCTCGTTTTAGGTACCTTATGACTGCGCGCGCGTGTGTGTGTGTGCATGTTTCTGTTTGTTTCTCTCTTATATGTTCACACTTTTGGTTGTTTTACTAGCAATCAGGTGAGTTTCTTGCGTTTCTCTCTTGTATGAACTTCTATTCACTGTTGTACAGTTGTCGTGCCCCATTATTGCACCGCGTACTTGACTAATACCTTATATATAGAGCGGTTCTGTGCTTTTTTTTTGCGTATGCGGTTTTGGGGATATTTTTGGTGCTAAAGAACCCCTTATCTCGTCATCCTGTTTTGCAAACAAGCTACTCTCTCAGAGATTAGGACTGAGTGAAAATTCTCGTGCATTGATCTAGACGAAGCAAATATTCTTTGTACAAGCCCCATGCTCTGTATAAGACTACGATATCAGAACAACTTGATGACATGCTTCTGTTCTGTAGCCTAGGCGCCATCTACAATTGGCGATGGAGGCCGTCAGTTTTACAGGTAACACGAGCTTTCAATAGATGGCGCGACATCCCTAGTCAAGTTTGTGTTCCTGTATATGCTCCCGCAGGGAGCAGAGTTGCGCATAGGTCCGTCATTATGCTACCGTTATGCAGTGAAGCCACCGCTCGCACGCGCAGGAGGCAAATGCCGCGCGGTGTTGCATTCGCTTTTTCGTCTGCTGGTCGCGAGCTACATGCGGCAATTATTCACAAGTTCAGAGCAAGATGGCACGTTTTAATGCAGGCTATGCTTGAACCATTTGCGTAGCCGGGAGGGGGGGGGGGGCGCAGAATTCCAACCCTTCGACATTTTTAGTTTGTATGCACATATACAGGCGCATATACAAACACATGCATGAACGTGCATATAGGGTAGGACCTCCACGATCCCCCAAAATAATATCGTGACTACGCCCGCAGCTCGAACAGCTCGAAAGTCCGCCTGCAACACGCACTACTTTGCAACAAAAAGTGGTGCAATGTTTTCCAGCATGCATATGAAGTTTTCTTGCCGAGGCCGGAAGGCACGAAATGTTTTAAAGAGTCTTTAAAGAAAGCTTCATGCACGTAAGGTGGATAAATATGTGAGCCCATGTTGGCTGCCGAAACCTGCCAATTAATGATCGTCGCCAAGCGAACTATCGTGCTTGCTGCTATGTCAGTGACCATCAACAGAGCGTCATTTATCACTAACCGTCGTTGACAGCGGCTGCACGTTTTTGATATATGCGGTGCAGACACATTGGTTTAAACGCATTCCAAATGTTCACGTGCGCAGAGTTTGTGCAGTGCTTTTTTTGCTATTTATTCATACCGCAGACTAAACAGTTGCTTCGTAGCAGCAAATCTGCAAGTGGGAAAATATTCAAGATGCAGGAGCTTCTAGATCAAACTTATTTCGTACAAGAGAATGGATGTCCAATGGCTGCTGGAAGCAGGGCAAGAGTGCTGGTTCTTGAAGCCTTGGGGTGCACAATTCAAAGCAACTGGAAAGGTAACGAGCTCTTAAGAGTAACAACAGGTTATTTTTATTGCACTAATCACATCAAGATGGCAAACTTGCAAACTAATTATTCACACATTGCAGCCTCTAATATGAGAACACATCTTTCTTCATCTCTTCATACTACTCAGGTTAATTTAGTATAGAACATTGCTCGTTAAACATACTGGTAGAATTTCACATTCCTCGTGCTGACTAAGGCCGATCGAACAAGCAAGATGTTGTAGTCACGAGTTCGACGAAAGTTCGTGTGATCAGGTAACATGATGATGAAGAAATTGCGGTCACTGACCAAGTCAAGGTGAAAATAACATAGAGACGTCTCGGGACCCGTACGGGTTCCTTGATCACACTGAAAACTAGTGTGATCACACTAAAAACTAGTGTCACCAAGGAACCCGTATGGGTCCCGAAACGTCTCTGTGTTATTTTCACCTTGACTTGGTCAGTGACCGCAATTTCTTCATCAAGCAAGATATTGCGGGTGGTAAATGCTGAAGCTATCACAGTTGTCTCATAAGCAGGAGCGCGTGAGGTTTTCGGTTACTACAAATCAATGAACACTAGCACATCAATGAACGTTTCATAAAAATTAAAACGCCGACAAATAAAAAGAAAAGAAAAAGAGTAGAGAAGAACCATGGTGCAGCGGACAAATTGTATATGCTAGTATTTACTCGGTTTTGAACACGCTGTTCTAGACCCGCATAGTCAGAACAATCGTACAAGCAACACAGCGAATTGGGCGAGCCGGTATAGTTCACATTCTTGGCGTATGTGTGTAGCGCGACAAAAACGTGTCGTTCATTCTTTGTCCCGCATCTGTGTCGCGCTGCACATATACGCGAAATAGCGCACAAGTGAACCTCTCATGCTAGGCATACGCATCTCAGCGTTAACAGGGGTGTTACTCGAGATAAATGTTGCGTTATTATAAACAAGGCGATCGCACCTCGCATATCCTGGTCCCTTTCGGAGCCGGCTGATCTCGGCCCACACGCGGTGGCCATACCAGTCGCCGGTGCACATCTGTCCGTCCGCGCGGTACCGCGTAGAAAGCTTTTCCACCTTCCATGGTTTTGTGTAGTTTGGTGCGCTGCACAGCGTCATACTGGATTACAAGTGAGAATATTGTGTGATAATGCAAAAAAGGGGTAAGGCGCGCAGACACGGAAACAAGAGAAGTGGACATCACGAACGCCGACTATCAACTGAAGGAAGCACTGAGGCAAAAAAAGAAAAAAAGACACTAAACTCACCTGCGCATGCTGTGGAATGGTAGCACCACGCGTCAGTCGGGTACACGTGCCGGTCTAAGTGAGAGATAACTGTTAAGGCATTTGATCTTTTCCTTATGTAAGGTAATCGAAGGCTGAATCACGTACGCACTTCCACCATTATTGATATGCCATGCTTCGACGTATCTTCATTGCTATGCCTGAACAATATCGCGTGTTCATCTAGCTCAGGCGCGCAGTTACAATCTTGGCAATGTAAGAAAATATTAGAAAGTGATTCACTAGTTAACGACCTTTTATGTTCCATTATCCTCTGATTATACACCCCCCCGTTTGCCCTACGTAGAAAGGACCACAGGTAAAGGGACCTCTATATACCACACCAATTCGACAGTGCGAAAAATTGCTCTTCTGGATGCGCTTCCTGGACAAATATCTGTTCTTTTTTTGCCATTCACCTGCTCCTTTTTTCTCTGCACGGCAGCGCATATCTTCCCTAGCTTATTGGGAGCAGTACATACAACATTAACACCATATCTACTTGAAACTTTTTTAAGCCTCATCACCAAGAACATCAAGAACAACAATTGCACTCAATGTCATATGGGTGTGGTATATAAAGTTCACTTTATATAGGTCTCTTCCACTTACGCATTTCTTTTGTCTTTATTCATGTGATTGCTGCAGTTGCTGCTGCTGCTGTCACTGTGTGTTTTGCTTGCTATATCGAAGGACAGAAAAGAACTGAAGGCTCTCCTTGAAAATTTAAATCGCCAACTTCGGGTCGACTTGGAGGATTTCAAAGAGACCTTTGAGGAAGAGTTTACAAAAGAAATGAGGGAGGCGAAGGCTAACCTCACCTACATGAATCACGATTACGAGGAAATGAAAGTTCAAAACTAAGAACTAAAAGCAGCTAATGAGAGGCTAGAGGCACATTGTGAGCAACTTCTGCGGCAAGTAAACTCACATGAGGCTAGGATTCTTGAATCGTAGCAAGACTGTCGCAATAGGAACCAATAAATTCAGTATTCCGTGCGCAAGCTCCGGAAAAGTAGTGGGTGTTCTAGCTAAAATTGCTGAAAAAGTCAAAGTACGCATTTCGCAGAGTGATGTCGAGGTTGTTCACCGCGTCCCTGTGCCTAACAATACAGCAGTAAAATTCATACTTGTCTAATTTACCGGCAGGCAGAGGCGCGACGCGTAGCTTGAAGACAGCTCGTGGAATGAAACTTAAGTGCTCCAACCTCGGCCTAGATTCACAGGAGTACGTACTTTAATGACCATCTTTGCTCATAACTAAAGCATTTTTTGGTGAAGTCACAGCACGTACACATGACACTGAATGGAAGTACGCCTGGGTACGTAATGGGAAGATTCTCGCGAGAAAATTGGGAACATCACCGGCCATTTGGATAGCCAGCAGCGAAGATGTTGCAAAGCTCACCCAACCCAGCAACTATGTTATTAATAATGTTGCTCTGTTCATGAAGTTGTCGCGTTTTGCATCATGGAGCACTGAGCAGCAATGTCATGTTAAGTGTGCTTGTATTCTTAAAATTTTGGTTGGCTTACCAGTATTATGGCGCCATTTTTAGTTCGCACACATTATGGTTCATCCTGCGTAACGCCACCGTATTTGTCCTGTAATTTTTTCGTTCTTGTGTACTTCGACTTTCGTGGGCTGTTTTGCCATTCACTCAGCTAGAGCTGATCTACAGTGAATGTACATCCACTCTTCATCGATAAATAATAATGACGTTGATGGATGCTATTATTCTAACCTATCAGGGTACAGTTCTCAGCCTTATTTTCTGTGATATTCTTAATGCGTTCTTTTTTGTGAGTTGGCAAATTTTTAAAAAGAAAGCTCCTTCTCAACTCTACATGTCAATATTCGTTCCATGAGACATAAGCTTAAGCAACTGCATCACTTCATACACAACCTTCCTGTAAGCTTGGATTGTTTCATGTTTCGTGAAACTTGGTGCCAGCATTTCATTATTTATATTCACGTTTTTTTATAAATAGACATTCACGCGGCGGGTGAGTCGCTAAATATGTTAAGTCTTCTTACAAATGCACTATTATTGAGAAATTCTCAATAGTAACAGATGACTACGAAGCTTTAACATTGTGCAATGACAAATACATCCTTTCTGTCATTTACAGACCACCGAATGGAAATCCTGAACCTTTCTTTGAATACATGCGCAAATTTTTGGAATATTGCTCTAGCAACTGTTGCTCATTAACTTTATGAGGACACTTTAATATCAACAGAGGTCTAAATGACTCAGCCTCATCCAGCTCCCACCACATTGCATATGTGAGTAGTGACATTAACGTAATCTTGTCTGCTGATGGAATTACTACCTGTGGGTTCCGTAGTGTCAATTTATTTATTCTCAATACACTCACAAGTGTTGATTCTGCTGGCACTTTGTGACCTGATCTTAATGGTTATTGTCCAATATTTAAGTCTGTTGCAAAAGGCCGTTGTATATGTGAAACACGACCAATCAAACCTTTTAAATCATTTTTCCGAAACCAACTTTTTCTTTAGGCAAGCTATTTGTACTACTGAATGGCGTGAGAAATATAAGCATGCTCACTTAGATGATGCGAATTGTTCTTTCATCAGTAAATGCAGTAACATTTTTTATTCCCATTTCCTATAGGTAACACAGCAATTACCTGAAAAAGTCAGACAATTTTGGGTCACACTTACGTTCTGTCGGAAAACTAAACACAAAGCTGTAACAAAAGTATGTGAGTGGAAGGGACTTGGAGAATTAAATTGTATTGAAAAAAATATAGAGACGAACTGAACCGTGAGTTACGCAAGGCACGGGAAGAATATTGCATAAATGTAATTGAACGTAACTATCACGGAAATTCGCATCTGATGGGGAGAACCATGTGGGAGGTAGTCAACAAAAGCAAAAAAAAAAAAGCGAATAATGCTGCAGAACTATAAATAGAAGGTTCAACTTTATCTGGAGCTCAGCTGGTGTGGTCTTTAAGCCGATGTTTCATTATTCTTCTAGAAACTGTGGGGACTGCGTAGTCCATTTGGTTGCAGCACCATAGCGCAGCACGTTTTGGGCATAGGAGCCGCAGCGCGGCGAGGTCGCTTTCGAACTTCGCGCGCGCGGTCCAACGCTTTCCCCCTCTCTCGTTCTTCCGAGGGCGCCGAACGGCAGGGGACCGTAAAACACTTGGTACTGTCCGCCCCCGAACGGTCCAGGGGCTGACCCGATTGGTCTGTTTGGGTGGGAACCCGCGTTCCCTCTCTCCTGGCGACTCAAGCCGACCGAGGAGCGGAAACGCGGGGAGAAGCTCTCGCACAGCGAAACGGTGCGTACTGACTTCCGATTCTCCCGGTCACCCCTTTGGTTGGCCGGTCTTGCCGAAGGTCCTCGACCCGAGGCGGTTGCGTACCTATTCGCTGCTCCTGTTCTGAAGGCTACGCCAAAGAGACGCGGCTCACTTGACGTGCGCGGTCGTACTGCGCCGAGTCGCCCTCGGAGGCTACTCCAGTGGCGTAGCTGGGTCTTCTGGCACCCGGGGCCCATAGGTCTTCTGTAACACCCCCCCCCCCCCCCCCCCCCCCGTCTGTAGTCGAGGATATCGACAATTTCTGGGTTTCAGCCCCAGTACAGCCGCCTTGGATACCGCGCACGTCCCCCGGGTCCCCCTCTCCTTCGCTTTCTTTCCCAGAGATCGCGAATGCAGCAGGTATTGGCGGCGAGGAGTTCGGGAGTCGCCATCTATCAGAAGCGCCTCGTTAGATATGAGGGATCACGCGGCGCGCTCCTCATAGGTTTTGCTGTCAGCGCTCACTGAAAACACCACGCGAGAGCTGTCCCGGACATTTCTGTAAGTACTTTCGAAACGAGAGAAGGTTTGTACTCTCTAAATAATAACCTTGGGCAAACTGAAAGCACAGAATCGTTTACAGACGCTATCCCTTTACCGAATACGTACAGTGGACGCCACTGTGCGCGGACGCCGCGATGGAGTCTCCCGAACCGGCTTCTTGCGTGAAATGTCGGCAAACGCTGAGAGCAAACTATGTGAAATATGTTCCTATAGTTTTTGTATAACTAAATGGAGCGTAATAGAATGAAGCCTCAATGCAGCGATCGCGCAGCATCGCAGCGACCGACTGCGCGTCTGCATGCTTGTCTGCGCACTGTTTCGCTTTTGCCGCGTGCGCGTTTTCGCACCGTGCCATGAGCTTTAGGCCGCAGAATATGAGCATTTGACAGTATACAACCAACCATTGTTGCGTGGGCACTATCAGAGCTGTTCAAAAATAATTTCATTGTAGAGACTTTGGCGCCTATACGGGGACTGTGATGTGTTGTCGTGACGATTCAATCTTTTTTCTTTTCTAAATTCTTGGTCATTTCAATATTATTTCTCGAGTTACGTCGCACTGTATGCTTATCAGTGTTCTCAACGGGCGATTTCCCGCTGCTTTATTTTTTTGTAATCCAGTGCATTATTTCATAACACGAACATGACCATATACCATGCTTTTCTTTTAATGTGCTTCTTACCGCTCCCTTTCCACTCCAGTGAACTTGCCAATATGTATAGAATCGACAAGTTCATAGACCAAACCGTCATGACATTAGTCGGGCAGCGGTCTCGGGCGAGCGTCTCAGTGCGCGTTTTTCGAACATTGCAGACCCGGCGCCGTAGCAGAAATCTTCCTCGCGTCTGTGCTTGCTGCATACCCGAGTTATAGCCGATGACTGTTTGTCGGTTTTATGTTTCGCGAGCCAAACTTCACGCAGCTTCTTGTCCTGCGGCTACGTATGAATAAGGCTGACACCGGGCTCCGTTGCATACGTCCGGCACTGCGGCACCGAGCAGTAGCCTACCATGTTACGCGCCTTCAAAGGCAGCCACTACCTATTGTAGTGCTTTCAATCGTTGTAAAGGATATACTTGAAGCGGGAAAATCTCGCCACTCAATGAGGACCGCAGCGTACGAGGGAACTTAAACTCTCGTTTCCTGCTCGCTTCGGCGCTCCCGAAGCAGCCAACGCTATGTCCACGTGATCCCTAATAGCACGTCACGCCGACGGTGGCGCCAGCTTTTCCAGTGGTGAAGCTCGAGGCCAATACACGCTGTTTTTTCTGCGCCAAATAACACAGGGTGCTGCACTGATAACTTGTGATAAGCGCATGTGCACATCTTCTGTCAGACTGTAAGGCTTGGCAACGAATACAAATGCGGCATCGTGGCAATTACGGCTCACGTCACAAGTAAACAAATTTTTTTATAAAGTTTTAATTACCAATTTTAGCGGCAACATTGCATTTGGAAAATTGAAGACCGACATTCATATCTTGCCCAACAACAACTTCACAAAAATCGTCGTAGGTAATATGGCCTGCAGTATTTTGGCTGTGGGCAGCCCTGAACGAAAAGGAAAATTAAATTGTGTCTCAGTGACGCTAATCTCCCTACCATATTAGAAAAACGGAAAACGCCACCTGCCTCCCTGCTGCGCGGGCGCCACTGCTATGACAATTACGAGTTCTCTTCATTCTAATCAATAAAGCCTTGTTTTTATTTGCTGCTATACGGACAAACATGATTATCCGAGCTGCGGTGCCACCAACAGATTGGGAACAGAATAGAAATGGAAATGGGAACAGAATTCGCGTCGATTCTTGGCGTCACCATAAAAAAAAAAAAAGAAGATCGCGATGAAGCCCGTGCCAGCGAAACCTGTTGGTCTGCACTCGCGATGGAGAGGGATCAACGCCACTGGTCCACTATTTCATATTTCTTTCGCTACTGCCATACTGGGTGCCGTCCGCCGTGCCAAAGTACTGTAGGTTGTAGCATCCAAAACGATTTGTTTAAGAAGTTTTTGTTGAGTTAATAATATGACTTTGAGTCCTCAATTCTTGGAATTGAAGTGCTTCCTCTATAAGCACTAATTAAGGAATCATTAAGGATATGGTTACTACTTATCTGCCATATTTTTCACGCTAGCGAGTTCCTAGTAATCACAAAGACACATAACTTCATAGAATATCGGGAAATATCCTTACAAAATGCACGTTCTTTTTGTAAAATTCAGTGCAGCTGACACAGACACTGTACTTGTGACATGAAGTCACACAACAACAGTGTTCTGAAACTTTCGAGGGTAGGAAGGAAAGCGTGAAACATAACGGCAGGTTTCGCAGCGGCTTCTCGGAGCGAGCGGGAGAGGGGAAGTAAAAGCGAGCCTAACATCGCGACGCCCGCGACTATATACAGCCTGTCGAGTCATACGCCGCCAAACTCTTCGGCCGCACCGAGTCTGAAGACGATCCAGAGAATCCCATTCGCGACTTTTGATGGTCGCACTTATGCAACGCCGCTCTCAACGAACGCTTCGCCGTAAACGCGAGCGCCGGGCGCGCTGTTTGAACGCCCTCTTTCTGCTGTCTTTGTTCGTCTTCGCTGCGCGTTCCCAATGGAAGAGGGACCCATGAGCCTCAACGCTTTACAACGCCTGACTGCATGTTTAGCGACGCCTTTTCCCACCATGAACACACGGCACGAGCGCACCCCACATGAAACGTTCCGCTAAGGCGAGTAGTTTAGCGACCATTTCGCGAATTAAATTTTTTAGCCCGCACATTCGTGCAATTATTTCGTGGGGTGCTGATAGAGCTAAAGTCGGCAATTCTGCGGCGCAACGCATCCGGTGCATGAGCTCGGGCTACTGGATACCAGAGCATTCTTTGCAAATTGCGCCCAGTCACGCCGGCGGAAAGAGGGGCGTCCTCAGGCGTATGACACCCCCCCCCCCCCCCCCACTGGCCCCTTGCACCCGGGGCCCACGGCCCCCCGGCCCCCCCCTGTTGCTACGCCACTGGGCTACTCCGAGCTGAAAGAACGTTGCCCTGGTAGCACGGTCGTTGGGAGCATCCTCCAGTATAGCGGCGTGTTAACGCGTTTTTGAGATACTGAGTGTCACCCTTGACTTGCGGGAGCTTCGGCTCACGGGCCCCGCGCCGATACGGGTGTAACAGATATTCTGAACGCCAAGGTGATAGTATAATAAACGCCTTCCTTGTACTCTGGGCCTTCTCCTGGCGGCGCTCTGTTTCGCTCCCAGAGGAGACTGAACGAGCGTCCGCTTCGGGCACACGCTACACACGCGGCTGAGCTGATCGTCCCCCTGGGAGGCTTGGATCCTAGGACCCGCGCGGTGGTCGAGGTGACTCCCGGCGGAGCACCGCTATAGACGGAGACCACAAAACAAACAATGACAAAGATTGACCTTATATTTAAAAGGAAATATTTGGTTTTTCTTTTTTCGCTGCGCTGATTCATCTGAAATATTTGCCACAATTATGAAATTCAATTTAGTAAAGCAATGAAAGGGGCTAGTTGTTGAAACTTCATGGTTATATTGCGCTTAGTTTTACAGTGACGATATTAGGTGAAGGACGGGACGTGGACGTACGTCGCGCAAACTACCAACTGTTTAATACTGTTAAAGAACGCGCTTATATACAAGAAGATATGGCGCGGGGGGGGATATAAAAAGATATGACAAGGTGATGACATGTGATCATAGTTCGGGCAAGGCATACATCGTTCACTTGCACCCGTTCGCCTTGGCCAACTCGACCTCAGCTTCGATAAGCGCGATGGACGGAGTGCTTACACACATATCCTTTTCTTTAGCAATCGCAAGCGCCTCCCATAGTTCTTGCTCCGTTTTTGTTTTTGATGTAGCGTAAATGTAACGAGTTCGTTGGCAAGCACATTCCCCTAAATGCCTCTGTGGCCAGGAATCCAGTATATTACGATACGCTGTTCAGCAGCACAACTAGTGCACAAAAGAGAATAGAGTTCTATGACTAAAGATTTCTGTACTTTTGTGACGACAATAAAACCTTAACTACGCTTAATGAATCTGTAAATGTAATTGCCTTCTGTAATTTTATATTCATGAGATGCTTTACAGCCGACAATAATGCATAGGCCTCCACCGTAAAGACGCTCGTTAGTGGGTGCAGAACGTCTGATTCCGAAAAAGATGGTCCAACTGCTGCATAGGACACGCCCACGTGCGACTTTGATGCATCAGTGTAAAATTCTGCACATGAGTATTTCGCTTGCAGTTCTAGAAAGTGCAGTCGGATATGTTCTTCCGGAGCGTGTTTCGAGACTTGTACAAATGACATGTCACATTCTTCAGTTACCCAGTGCCACAGCGGTAGTGGCATTGCTGGGGTCTTTAGACGGTGTTCTAGAAGCGAGACACATATTTCTCCATTAAGCCTCCTAACACGCAGCGAGAAGGGTTCTTGAATGTTGGGCGATTATGAAACAGTGTAGCACACGTCATGTCATTTACAGTTGCGTAACCTAGGATGCTCAGGGTTCGAAAGCACTTTGAGGAAATACGTGAATCTAGAGTATGACCTGCGAAGGTTAAGTGACCACTCAGTTTACTACACGTACAGACTTGGTACAGGGCTCGTCCTGAAGGAGCCCGTGGCCAGGTGGATCCCTACATGATCAACGGCATCCAGTATCTTTAACGCGGTCGGTGCGGCACAGTGCTAGACTGCAGCACCATAATCCAAACGGGATAGTATGAGGGTCTTGTACATGTTTATGAGACACTTCCTATCGCTGCCCCATCTTGTATGCGACAAAATGTTAAGACGATTTATTGTATTTAAGCATCTATTACTAATATATTTAATGTGGGCTATGAAGGATAGTTTGGAGTCAAGTATGGCACCCAAAAATTTGTGTTCTGTGTGCAGAAGTATGTGTCGTCCATCGAGTTCAGTATCAGCATCTGGTAATAGTAGGCCTCTCCTCCTTGTAAAAAGGACGCAGGAGCTTTTTTGTGGATTTAACTTGAACCCGTTTTCATTTGCCCATTTCGACACCCTGTTAAGGCGAAGCTGAACTTGTCGCTGACAAATTGCCAGATTACATGATTTCACACCTATTTGCCCGTCATCAACGTATACTGAATAAATCATGGTACGCGGAATTGATGAGTGTAAATAATGCATTTTTACAATAAAATGAGCACAGCTTCGTACGCCACCCTGTTGCACCCCCGTTTCCTGGAGAAATGGCCTGGAGAGAGTATTTCCAATTCTGACACGGAATACGCGAAACAAATAACTATACCGTTAAGCATGTTTCCGCGAATACCGATTTCCAACAAATCTCGCAATATCCCACAGCGCCACGTCGTGTCGTACGCCTTTGCCGTATGAAAAAATTACCGACGATTACGTTACTTCCTAATGCGAAATCTGAGCGCAGCAAATAAGCTGTTTCACCTTTTCGATAGATTGAGGCAAAGAAATCGAGCAACACATGTATGCGCTATCACAGAATTTTTTTTTATTTTTCACACGTATTCCTTTAACAAAGACTCCACTAACAGTTCTTGACAGTCATGAAGGAAGCTTTGTGGTCGGAGAAATAGACTGATATATGTTCGACTTGGTACACCAATGCTTGATTCTCAAAGACGAGATCTATACAAGTGCCTCGCGAGGTTGTCACAGCCGTGGGACGCGTTACGAGCGAGAGGAACGGGATGTTCTCCCGCATAAGTGTTAGGAAATTGCTGTTTGTCTTTATGTCAACATTAAAGTCCCCCACTACTAACATCGGTGTGGATCGATGGACGGTTAATGCGAGTTGCAGGAAGTGCACGACGTCTTTCGTGAGTGCGGTAGGGGCGAAGTAGGCAGCTACTACCAGCAAGATAATTTCGCAGTGGCGAACGGCAGCGGCAATTTCGGCTCGGGCGGTGCACATATACAGATCCGCCGCCACCGATCTGGCTCTCTGATTGCCACCGCACAGGGCGAACGGCAGCGGCAATTTCGGCTCGGGCGGTGCACATATACACATCCGCCGCCACCGATCTGGCTCTCTGATTGCCACCGCACAGGGGTTGCATTGGAGGAGGAGCGAAGAAAGGAATTAAGTTCGAGCCGGCGCTTTGACAACCGGAGACTCGCAGGAAGAGGGGGGAGGGGGGCGGCGTGTACACCCAGCGGCAAACGATGGGGGCAGAAGCGCGCGCAGCAAGCGGACAACACGATAAAGGGAGGAGGGAAGAGATAGCAGCGACTGACTGATGCCGCTGACGCCGATAGTGAGTCAACCCCAGCTGCGGAGTTGGTTTCAGGGACAACGCCGCCGATGCCGACACAAACAATATGATACCCTCGCTTCCGCAGCGCTAAGAGCCAGGTCTAGCCGTGGGAAGGTGGTCACGTATTCGTCGACGTGCCGGGGCCTACGTGAAATAACCGGCGCGTCGGCAACTGAAGAGCACCCTATCCACCACACAAGAACAGGGGGGGGGGGACCCTTTCCTCCTCTTTCTGCATGGCGGCGACGGTGTTCTATGCAGTCACGTTATCTTGACTCTCTAGCGGCGTCAGCGGCATCCAGCGGTATCAGTCGGTCGCTGCTAGCGCTGGGGGGATGAAAGGGGGGCGGAGCTGGTTACGAGGCCGACGACAACGCCGACGACGACGCGAAACCCAGGAACGGACGCCAAAGAGCTGCGCTCTAAAAATATGAACAAGAAGTATTATTTGTAAATGAAGGAATCACGGATGTGTGACTCTATGCGTACTAGATGGTCGGTTGTAGAGCGACCTTGCCTGAAGCCACACTGATAAGGGTCAAGCGTTTTGTTAGATTCGAGGAAATGCAACTAACGGCGATTTATAATTTTCTCAAATAGCTTGCAACGACAACTGATAAGAACTATCGGACGGTTAATATTTACAGAGGAGGGAGCTTTACCTTGTTTCAATATCGGAAATACAATAGTCGCTCTCCATGTGGAAGGCAGGTATTCAGACGTCCAAATGGTGTTAAAAATGCGAGAAGTGTTATTTGTGTATATTTGTGCAAGTTTTTGATTATATGGCATATACAATCCTGTCAGCTCCGGGTGCAGAGCTCTGATATGCGTTTAGCGAAGCATTCAGCTCTGCAACGGTGAAATGACGGTTATAGGATTTATTCGGTGTGCATTTTCGATCTAGTGACTTACGTTCCGCTATTTCTTTATATCTAAGGAATGTCTAGAATAATTAAATGAGCTAGAGACGCCCTCGAAGTGCTCCCCAAGTGCGTCTGCCTGCTCTTCGAAGGTATTCCTTTGATCATCGACCAAGGGTAATGGCTGGGTTTGCTGCCCGTTAAGCCTCCTAAGCGCATTCCAAACTTTCACCTCTTGTGCGTAGGATTTTATGCTTGAAGGAAATCTCTCTCAGCTCGTTCTCCTTGCCTGTCGCCTTGTCTGCCTTCCCTGACGTTTTATGTGCTTAAATTCTACGAGATTTTCTGCAGTTGGTGTTCGACGCAGTGTATCTCATGACTTGTTTTGCTTGTTCCGTGCCTGTCTGCAATCATCATTCCACCATGGTTCGCGTCGTTCACATCAACAACCATGTGTTTGAGAGATGCATTTTTTCTACTGAGGTGATAATAAAAGCTGTAAAATGCTGTACTGCGTTATCTATAGTAAAACGATAGATGAAATCCTGATAGATAAAAATAAGTTGATTCATGAAACTGTTTCCAATGAGCCGTTTCTAGTTTCCCTCGAGACATATGTGATGAACGGTCACGTTCCTCTACTTGCTTGAGTAATATAAGAAAATGGTCACTACCTGATGGATATTTCATTGCCTCCCATTTCAGGTCAGGAATTAATGAAGCAGAGCCAATAACCAGATCAAAAGATGAGTACGAGTTATGCGCGAAGTTAAAATATGTGGGTTCTTTCTTATTAAAAGGCATGCACCAGAGCTTAGAAGAAAATTTTTGACGTGCCGCCCTCTAGTGTCGCACTGGCAGTCTCCCCGTAGATTGTTAAATTAAATTATGGGATTTAACGTGCCAAAAGCACTTTCTGATAATGAGGCATGCCGCAGTGGAGGACTCCGGAAATTTCGACCACCTGGGGTTCTTTAACGTGCACCTAAATCTAAGTACACGGGCATTTTAGCATTTCGCCCCCATCGAAATGCGGCCGCCGTGGCCGGGATTGGATCCCGCGACCTCGTGCTCAGCAGCCCAACACCATAGCCACTGAGTCCCCGTAGATTGTTGTGGGTATCGAAATCACATAGGATCATGAAGAGTTCAGGAAGGCGATCCATTAAGCAATATAAATGTTTTTTTAGCTGATGATTAGGTGGCAAGTACAACGAGCAGATCGTAACTAACTTGTTAAAAATTATTGTTTTTGCGGCGACTGCCTCAAGATGCGTCCGAAGTTCAAATGAGCGACATGCTACACTCTTATCCACTACGACGGCTACACCGGACGAGACATTAGTATCGTCACGATCTTTCCGAAAAATAGCGTACTGTCAGAGAAAGTTCGTATCTGTACGCTTCATGTGCGTCTCTTGGACACAGTACCTTTGGATTGCAGCTATAGAGGAAGGTTCTGATATCGCCAAGGTTATGGAGAAGTACTCTAACGTTCCATTTTAATATATGCGTTTGCATTATAGAAGAATTGCTAGTGCTTTCTGTTGGAGAAACAAAATTTAGGTCACGGGGCTTTTTATAGGCGCCATGACACGAAGTTTGTCTTTCTGAAGCGGTCAATAAAATCGTGCCGCTCCTTAGGCGCTGAATGCGCCGTCACGATCGGTGTTGCGTCCATCGCTGCTTGCGAGGCACTGGACACGCGCACTTGCGAGCGCTGTGTTTGACGAAAGGGCTTCGTCTCAATGGACCATACCCTTGAGGCCACCAGCCTGGAGGTCAATGGCTCCTTCTTCTG
This sequence comes from Dermacentor andersoni, assembly GCF_023375885.2. Lineage (NCBI taxonomy): Eukaryota > Metazoa > Arthropoda > Arachnida > Ixodida > Ixodidae > Dermacentor > Dermacentor andersoni. The sequence continues at coordinate 25,606,026 of NC_092818.1, forward strand.
GGACGGCAGAGGGAGCAGCGCTGGCTGCAGCCACCAAGGGGACAGCTGGCGTCACTGCCAGCTCACTGTGTTTGGGCCGGACAGGTGCCGGGGGCCGTTGCGGCGCCGCCCCCTGACGCACCACTTCGGCAAAGCTGAGTTTAGGCAGGCACGACACCCGCTTGTGTGCTTTCTTGAATGAGATGTTTTCTTTTACTTTTATTGTGATAATTTCTTTTTTCCATGACGGGCACGACTGCGAGTACGCGGCGTGCTCCCCGTCATAGTTATTACAGTGCCTGTGTGTGTGAGAGTTTTCACACTATTCAGAAGCACTGCGTTTTGCACAATTTTGGCGGCCTCGGCAGTTCTGTGAGCTTTGGCCAAATCACTGGCATTTGAAACATCTCAGCAGGTTGGGACATATGGTCTGACGCGGATCCTCACATGCCCTTTCTGAATACTCTCAGGGAGTACACTTGAACCAAAGGTAAGTATTAGATTATTTTGTTTTAATCTCTTTTCCGTCGCGCCTTAGTAGAATTCTCTTAACATTGATTACGTTTTGATCGCTCCAGCCTTCTTATAGTTAAACTTCCGTGAGCCCCATCAGATGATCATCGGAAACTACACCCTGGGTGGTGTTCATCGTGGGATGCGGAGTCACTGTAACTGGGACATTTCCAAATGACACTTGGTTAGGCGGTTTCTCGTGTTGCTTTTTATCGCGGATTTCCAACAGGAGATCGCCGCTAGCCATCTTTGATGCTTATAGCCTGGTGCAAGTGACTGAGTTAGGGATTTGGAAACGACAAAAAGTGAGATTGTTCGTAGTTGCTTCTTTTGTTTTTCAGAGTGCATCACATGAAAATGGGGGAAGGTTTGTTTTTTGGCGACCAAACATTCCAAGATTTCATCGGTGCGCCTCCTCACCAGGGAGCGATCAGGTAGCGAGGGGAATGAACTAGCCATAAGTGAGTGTATCTTTCGGCAGTAACGCCACCCACCCACCATGGAGCCTTATAGGGGGACGCTGCAGGACCTGTAAAAGAGGCCCTGCAAGCGCCAGCTGTGTTTTACTGCTATAACCAAATATGACGTAACACAGGTTGGCTACTCACAAAGGTGAACCCTTGCTGCCTGGAAGATCGGAAGTAATAAAGAAATGAGTAGGAGACAGGAAAGATGGAAAGTAAGATGGGAAGACGAAGATTGAAGAGTAGGCTAGAAAGAGGGCAACTACCGATTTCTCCAGTGTGGATCAGCCCGGGGATGCCGTCTACGTGAAGCCGAGGACAAAGGGGCATGTTGCCTCCGCCGAGGGGCCGTAAAAGTCCAAATTCCCGGCATCGGCTCAACGCACAGGATCTTCTTTTCCCCAGACACGGCTAATCTGCGCACGGTTAGGCGCAGGAGGGTGCAAACCTGGTGTGCTCGGGTACGTAGTGTTGCAACACAACAAACGCCGGCTGATGCAGACGCGTCTGCGGGGACACAAAATGAGATAATTAATGTTGTCAAATGCTTCTGTGCAGTTAAAAAAAATAATAAATAAATAAACGAGCCCACTACGCACCCTGGACTATTGGAGCGTTTGATACACTCAGGGAAATTAGGGCAAGGTTAGTTGAACTTGCCGCTCGAAAACCAAATTAGCATGGCTACATTAAATTAAATTTTTTGCGTGGTTCAAGCGAATAATACATAACTTTAGTATAACTTAAATACGACAAGAAATAATACAGATGGGACGGTCGTTCGAAACTGACAGCCTATCACTTTTATTGCGATAGCAATTATATGGACAATTCCAGCCGCATTTTCGCTGTCGCCGTCACCGTTATGTTTCCTATCAAGTCCAAGGGCGATAACACTGCCGCCGCGTGCCCTATGCTGTATGTGCGAGTAAAAGCACGCGAGGGGAGCAAGGGATCGCGGCTCAATCTGGCGTGAGCGCGGCAGGAAGGCGGAAAGCAAACACACCATCTTGCGACGCCCAAAAGGAACACGGGGGTTGGTAGGCAGGAAGGGGGGCAGCGGCGTTGAGCTCCGGTAGCAACTGCGCATTTCGCGATTGGGCGCATGGAGACCTGACGATCGCGGCTCAACCTCGCGCGCGGTAGGAATAAGAACTGTAAGAACGGGAAGGCAGCACGGAAGGCAGGGGAGGGGTGGGGGCGACTTCGACTCCACCAGCAAGTGCGTACTTCGCATGGCCGCGCGCGCTGCACCTTGAAAGGGATCTGCAGGCGGCTCATGCTTTCGTGCGCGCTGTGTTCTCACTGCTGTTGCTTTGAAGCGATAGACAAAGGTCACTTCGCCCGATGCTACGGGCGTGCTTGCTCACACTAGAGATTTGACAGTGACTGACACCATGCTTGGTAATTCAGTTAGTAATATAGTTAGCATGCGAATGCTTCCAAGATTATATGGCCGATAAAGCTACTGCCCTTACTTCGTAAAACCGTCTACTAACTTTATATCGCAATCGATGTTCCGTCTTGCTGGCGAAACTGCGACTTTTCTGATGTACCTCTTTAAGGTACGCAGCAGAGGGTGCTAAGAATCTCTGGGTCCGGACACGCCGCCAATGGAAACTGACCCTTGCAGCGCTTAACACCCGAACCCTCTCGAGTGAGGCTTGTTTAGCAGGACTCTTTGAGGAACTATCAGACATTGTTTGGGATATGATCGGCCTTATTGAGATTAGAAGAACTGGTGAGGCTTATACATTGCTGAATAACGGACATGTCCTCTGCTATAGAGGCCTCCCAGATAAGAAGCAATACGGGGTAGGATTCCTAATCCATAAGAACATTCTACAGCGTTAATGAGAGGGTGGCTGTCATCATCATCATCATCATCATCGTCATCATCATCATCATCAGCCTGGTCACGCCCACTGCAGGGCAAAGGCCTCTCCCATACTTCTCCAACTACCCCGGTCATGTACTAATTGTGGCCAGGTTGTCCCTGCAAACTTCTTAATCTCATCCGCCCACCTAACTTTCTGTCGTCCCCTGCTACGCTTCCCTTCCCTTGGAATCCAGTCCGTAACCCTTAATGACCATCGCTTATCTTCCCTCCTCATTGCATGTCCTGCCCATGCCCGTTTCTTTTTCTTGATTTATACTAAGATGTCATTAACTCGCGTTTGTTCCCTCACCCAATCTGCTCTTTTCGTATCCCTTAATGTTACACCTATCATTCTTCTTTCCATAGCTCGTTGCGTCGTCCTCAATTTAAGTAGAACCGTTTTCGTAAGCCTCCACGTTTCTACCCCGTACGTGAGTACCTTTAAGACACAGCTGTTATGCACTTTTCTTTTGAGGGATAATGGCAACCTGCTGTTCATGATGTGAGAATGCCTGCCAAACGCACCCCTGTCCCAGCCCAAGTAGATGTATTCCCTTACCCCTTCCAGTGCCTGGCTACCTATCGTAAACTGCTGTTCTCTTCCAAGACTGTTAAACATTACTTTAGTTTTCTGCAGATTAATCTTTAGACCCACCCTTCTGCTTTGCCTTTCCAGGTCAGTGAGCATGCATTGCAATTGGTCCCCTGAGTTACTAATCAAGGCAATATCATCAGCGAATCGCAAGTTACTAAGGTATTCTCCATTACCCTTTATCCCCAAATCTTCCCAATCCAGGTCTCTGAATACCTCCTGTAAACACGCTGTAAATAGCATTGGAGAGATCGTATCTCTCCAATGCTGCCTGGCGCTTTTCTTTAGGGTAGCTGTTGTCGTAATCAAACTAAATAAGATGTATACATTAAAAGTAGTACAAACCTACGCACCAGCATCCCGTCTCGATGATGAGGAAGTAGATCAGTTTTATGAAGATGTTGAATTAGCAATGAGAAAAGTGCAAACTCAGTATACTGTAGTAATGGGCGACTTTAATGCAAAAGTGTGGGAAAAAGCTGGCTGGTGAACAAGCACTTAGCAACTACAGCGTCGACTCTAGGAACGTTAGAGGAGAGATGCTGGCAGAATTCGCAGGAAGGAATAAGCTACGAATAACGGACACCTTTTTCAGAAAGCGTAGCAAGAGAAAGTGAACCTGGAAAAGCCGTAATGGGGAAACAATAAAGGAAATTGACATCATACATTGTGCTGATTCCAGCATAGGGCAGGATGCAGAAGTGATAGGTAGGGAAAAGTTCAGTGCTCATAGGTTAGTGAGGGCTAGGATTCACTTCGATTTGAAGAGAGAAAAAGCAAACCTGGTAAAGATGAAACAGGTCAACCTAGGGACAGTAAGGGTAAAAATAGACAAATTCAGGCTGGTACTTGCAAACAAATATGCAGCCTTACAATAGAGAGATGTTGATGACACAGAGCTAAGGAATGAAACCGGAACTAGGCTGGCCTCAGAAGCGGCAATTGAAGTGGGAAGCAAGGCACCAAGGCAACCAGTAGGCAAGGTCTCCCAAGTAACAAATGACCTAATAGAGAAACGACGAAGAATGAAAACGTCCAACACAAGAAATAAGATAGAATTCGCGGAACTGTCAAAACTGATCAAGAAGGCGAAAAAAAGTGATATTCGAAACCTTAACGTGAGAAAGACTGAAGAAGCCGTAAAAAATGGACGCAGCCTGAAATCAGTGAGAAAGAAACTTGGCATAGGATAAACGAAGATATATCCACTCAAAGGTAGGCAGGGTAATATCATCATCAATCTCGAAGATATAGCAAAAGAAGCGGAGCATTCTATACCGCTCTGTACAATACCCAGAGGAGTCAGGATACCTCCATTAGAAACAGACATGAACTGGATTCAGAAACTCCTCCTATTACTAGCGATGAATTCAGAACGGCCTTGCAAGTCATGAAAAGAGGAATAGCGGTAGGAGAAGATGGAATAACAGTCGATTTAATCAAAGATGTAGGAGACATACTGCTTGGAAAACTGGCGGCTTTTTATACGAAGTGTCTATCGACTGCAAGGGTCCCATAAAACTGGAAGAACGCAAACATTATACTAATCCTCAGAAAGGGAGACGTTAAAAAATTGAAAAATTATAGGCCCATTACCTTACTTCCAGTATTATATAAAATATTTACCAGAATTATCTCCAATAGAATAAGGGCGACACTGGACAACCAAGGGAACAGGCTGGCTTCAGGAAGGGATACTCTACAATGGATCCCATCCAGGTCATTATTCAGGTTATTGAGAAATCCGCAGAGTACAATAAGCCTCTCTATATAGCTTTCAGAGATTACAGAAAGGCATTTGATTCAGTAGAGATACCAGCAGTCATGGAGGCATAACGTAATCAAGGAGTACAGAACGCTTAAGTGAATACCTTGGAAAATATCTACAGAGGTTCTACAGCTACCTTAATTCTACTCAAGGAAAGCAGGAAGATACCTATAAAGAAAGGGATCAGACAGAGAGATACAATCTCTCCAATGCTCTTTACTGCTTGCTTGGAAGAAGTATTCAAACTATTAAATTGGGAAGGCTTAAGAATAAGGATCGACGGCGAATATCTCAGCAACCTTCGGTTTGGCGATGACATTCTTCTATTCAGCAACAATGCAGACGAGTTACAACAAATGATTGAGGACCTTCAGAGAGAGAGTGTAAGAGTGGGGTTGAACATTAATGTGCGAAAGATAAAAGATAATGATGAATAGCCGGGCAAAGGAACAAGAGTTCGGGATCGCCAGTCAGCCTCTAAAGTCTGCGAAGGAGTACATTTACCTAGGTCGATTAATCACAGCGAACCTTGATCATGAGAAGGAAATTCATAGAAGAATAAAAATGGGTTGGATCGCATGCGGCAGACATTGTCAGCTCCTGACTGGAAGCTTACTATTATCATTGAAAAGTAAGGGGTACGATCAGTGCATTTTACCGTTGCTTACATATGGGGCAATGACTTGGAGATTGATGAAGAAGCTTGAGAGCAAGTTAAGGTCCGCGCAAAGAGCGATGAAACGAAGATTGCTAGGCATAACGTTCAGAGACAGAAAGAAAGCGGTTTGGATCAGAGAGCAAACGGGTATGGACGATATTCTAATTGCCATCAAGAGAACAAAATGGAGCTGGGCAGGTCATGTAATACGCCGGTTAGATAACCGTTGCACCATTAGGGCTACAGAATGGATACCAAGAAAAGGGGAACGCAGTCGAGGGCGGCAGAAGACTAGGTGGAGCGACGAAATTCGGAAATTCGCGGGCGCCAGTTGGAGCTGGTTGGCGCAGGACAGGGGTAATTGTAGATCGCAGCCTTCGTTCTACAGTGGACATAAAATTGTCTGTAAATTTGATATGCTGTAATTTACATAGGTTGCGATAATAATAATAATAATAATAATAATAATAATAATTGTTGTGAATCAGCATGCGCCGCTGACACGTGTTTGTTTTGTCAGATTCACCGTCCTTGCCTCTTGTGAATCGGCAGTGGCTGCGGCTGACGTCACAAGATAAAGACTATAAAAGCTACACTAACCTTTAATAAAGCGCTCGTTCCTTGCCAACTGCTTCACGAGTTACTTCAGTGGCGACGAGGCTGCCCACCACCGGGCCGTGCCTGCTCCATGGCGGCCCACGCCGGACCACCAGGTTTCGACGAAACGGACGACAGTTGGGACGCCTACCAGGTGCGTCTGCAGTCCTACTTTGAAGCTTACGATATCGTCGACTCCAAGAAACGACGAGCCCTGCTAACGGCAGCCTTAAGCACGGCAACAGTCGGCATAATAACGGTAAGGTGCGCGCCGGCGAAGATTCAAGACCTTACCTATGAGAAGCTGCTTGAACTGCTGGCAGAGCACTTTGCGCCACAGGGCAACGAAATAGCGGAGTCGTACAAGTTCTTCACCAGATGGCAGCGTCCCGACGAGTCAACGAAGGGCTTCATTGTGGAAATTCGGAAGAAGGCCTGCAGTTGCAACTTTGGCGAGGCACGGGACAGGATGCTACGAGACAGACTTGTTTGTGGTCTACGTGATACCGGCGTTCGTCGGAAGCTTTTGGCCAGACCTTCGCTGACGCTGAAAGAAGCCGAAGATATAGCGTTAGCAGCAGAGATGGCAGCTCTCAACGTTGATCACATGGAGAGGACACAGGATTATGGCGACGTCCATGCCGTGAGGAGCAAGGTGCAAGGTCAACCGTATTACCACAAGACTCATCCGAGCACTTCTCGACCAAGCGAAGACTTCGTTTGCCCGTGCTGTGGTAGCACTAAGCACAAGGCAGCAAAATGCAAGTTTCGCCGGGCGGAGTGTTTTCGCTGCCGACGTAAAGGGCACCTAGCTAAGATGTGTGTATGGAAACAAGGGGTGGCCCTTTGTGAGGAGCATTCTTCAGAGAGCGACGACAACGAACTTTGTCTACTGAGTTTGTACACTACGTCGGTAAACTTGGTCAAGCCTGTGGTTCGCACCCTCTGCTGGAGCGGAATTCCGCTGACAATGCAAGTGGACACCGGATCACCTGTCTCCATCATTACGTGGAAAACATACTGCAAGCATCGGCATGCCTGGCCTGCGCTCCGCGAGACGTCCTTGCAGTTGTCCTGCTTTCTTGGCAAGCTGCCCGTGAGGGGTCAGCTGAAACTTCCGGTCTCGTACGCGGGAAAGGCCCTAGATGCAACTCTAACCATACTGCAATGCGATGGCCCGAACTTGTGCGGGCGAGATGTCATCAGCGCATTTGAGCGTAGCGGAAGGTCCGTCTTCAGCATTCTCGGCGAGGAAACCTCCGGTGAGCAAAATGTCCCTGACAGTACTTTGGTTAGCGCACTCTTAGAGGAGTTCGGCGATTTGTTTACGCCAGGTCTAGGGCTAATTGATGGCCCCGCAGTCCATTTGCGGTTGCGGGAAAATGCGATCCCGCGGTTCTGCAAAGCACGTTCTGTGCCGTATGCAATGCGGGAGCAAGTGTCAAATGAAATAGACAGACTTGTTAAGCATGGCATTCTTTCGCCTGTCGACAGTGCAGAGTGGGCCACGCCTTTGGTTCCCGTTATCAAAAAGAATGGTTCCATTCGGTTGTGTGGCGATTTTAAGGTGACCGCAAATGCTGCATGTGTCACGGAGCAGTACCCATTGCCAAAAATAAGGGATATCTTCGCAAACCTAAACGGTGGTGAAGTATTCAGCACCATCGACTTGAAGGATGCTTACAGTCAGTTGCCGCTTGACGAGGAAACGAAGAAGATATTGGTCGTCAACACTCCGAAAGGCCTGTTTTGCTTTAATAGGCTTCCTTTTGGTGTAGCCTCTGCTCCTGCGATTTTTCAGAGACGTATGGACGGCATCCTGCAAGGCATTCCGGGCATTCAAGTGTACCTGGACGATGTGGTAGTCGCGGAGAAACGCGGCAACTGCGAGACGTTGCGTGAAGTTTTCAGACGTTTCCGGCAACACGGTGTCAAGCTGAATCCGCAGAAATGCAAGTTCCGACAAGCAGAAGTTGAATTTCTGGGACATCGTACAAATACGAACGGATTGTTACCTAAGATGGACAGCATTGCTGCAATAATGAAAATGCCGAAGCCAACCGGTGTTGCGGAACTACGGGCGTTTTTGGGCTTCGTGACCTACTACCACTCATTTCTGGGAAACTTGGCTACTGTTCTAGAGCCACTGCATGAACTGCTAAGAAAGAACACACGCTGGCAGTGGGGAGCGAGACAAGATAACGCGTTCCGAGCAACAAAGCGGCTGCTAGAGGAAGCTAAGTTCTTGGCGCACTACGATCCAAGTAAGCCGCTTATCTTGGAAACCGATGCGTCGTCGTGCGGCGTCGGCGCAGTGCTATATCACAGAATAAATGGGCAAGATCGACCAATTTGGTTCCGGTCGCGAACGCTTTCAGCTGCTGAGCGTAATTACGCGCAAATTGAAAGAGAGGCATTGGCAGTTGTCTTCGGGGTTACAAAGTTCCGGGAATATCTGCTCGGGAATCATTTCACGCTTGTTACAGATCACAAACCTCTTCTGAGCCTTTTCAGCCCCGACAAGCCCGTTCCCGCCATGGCCGCTGCCCGGATTCAGCGTTGGTCCCTCTTGCTAAGCGCCTACAACTACAAAATTCAGTTCAAGCCAGGAAAGACGTTGATTCCTGCAGACACTCTCAGCCGTTTACCGGTGAGGCAGGAGCATAACAACACTAAGGCCGCAGAAGATGACGCTCGTGAGTATGTTCTTCTGACCGATCACCTCAATACCTGTCCTCTGTCGGCGAGTGACTTGGCTAGAATGACTGTTGACGACAGCGACCTCGCGCAAGTCCGTGATTACATTCAGAATGGCTGGCCACGGTACTTGCAACCGGCTCAGGAGCCGTTACGCGTGTACATGCACAGGAAAGACGAACTAACGTACAGCCACGGAATTGTGTACTGGGGCCATCGAGCGGTTATTCCAGCAAGTGCGCGGCAGTCAATGCTGCGTATGCTGCATGATGCACATCAAGGGATAACGGCTATGAAGAACCTGGCACGTTCTGTTTTCTGGTACCCAAGGCTCGATCGGGACATAGAGAAGCTGGTCAACGCGTGTCCAACATTCATAGAATGGGGCAGCATGCCTCCTGCCCGACAACCCGTGCCTTGGCCGGACACAGAGGAGCCATGGTCTAGGGTCCATGTCGATTTTGCGGGTCCTGTGGAAGGTAACATGTTGTTGATCGTGGTTGATTCCCATACGAAATGGATCGAGGTTACCGCCATGAAGACCGCCAGTTCGGCAAAGACAATTGAAGCACTGCAGACTATGTTCAGCCGGTTCGGTTTGCCGAGGACCCTGGTGACGGACAACGGGCCGCAGTTTACTAGCGAAGAGTTCAGGGCATTTATGAAGCGCAATGGCATCGCTCATTTGCGGACAGCTCCCTACAAACCGCAGTCTAATGGCCTGGCGGAAAGAGCAGTACGGACTGTCAAACAGGGGTTAAACAAAAACACACGCGGCAGTTTGCAAGCTCGGCTGGACCACATTCTTTCGCATTATCGGCGCACTCCCTTGCCAAATAGGCAAACCCCAGCTTCTATGCTTCTCGGATATCAGCCACGTTCTTTATTGCACAACGTCGTGTCACGACCATTCCCTTCTGCAGGTGCGTGCAACAGTGGCCCACCGCTGAGCAAAGACGTCTGGTTCAAGAACTATGGAGTGGGTGACAAATGGAAACCAGGCGCGGTAGAGTCCACCGAAGGCTCGCGAATGGCAACGGTAAAGACTGCAGATGGGGAGCAACATCGCCGCCACCTCGACCAGCTAAAAACCAGGAGGACCAGCGTGGAAGGAGAAGCGGTGGAACCCGACGCCCCCATGCAAGTACCGACTAAAGGCAGTCAGAACGCAGCGGCAGACTCGCAGTCACAAGGACTCGACAGCAGTCACAGTCAGGCTCAAGTAGACACCGACATTCCAACGTCATCAGACGGGCCGGCCGAAGCAGAGGTTGCTACCAGCGAGCCGCAAGTGATTGACCGGGCTGAAGTGACACCGGTGACACTGCGTAGGTCGAAGCGGAAGCCCCGGCCCCCGGACCGCTTCACTCCTTAAGGGGGAAGAATTGTTGTGAATCAGCATGCGCCGCTGACACGTGTTTGTTTTGTCAGATTCACCGTCCTTGCCTCTTGTGAATCGGCAGTGGCTGCGGCTGACGTCACAAGATAAAGACTATAAAAGCTACACTAACCTTTAATAAAGCGCTCGTTCCTTGCCAACTGCTTCACGAGTTACTTCAATAATAATAATAATAATAATAATAATAATAATAATAATAATAATAATAATAATAATAATAATAACTGATTGATTGATTGAAAACATTGCTGAGCTTCAGGTGAAACATTCATGCGGTGTGCGTAACTCGGCCACTCAACCAATCATTCGTTTCATGAGTGGAAGTGTGGCGACTGAAAAAAATGGTTACGCATTACCTGATAACACTCACTTGGAAGTACCTGCAGTACGTTATACATCGCGTTCTATCGCAGAGTTGTATGGAACACAACGGCTGTGATGCATCACCTGTACTAGCACTCGCTCGATCTTTCCCAGCGATGTCACTGGGCTCAAACGCGGACGCGCTTTCGATCTCAGCCATCGCACCGCGCTGCGCCTATAATTCAGGCTCGCCTCTTTGAAGCGCCGTTACCGCAACTACTGTTTTGCAGCGTGTTCATTCGGCTCATTCGGCGCTTGCGATCTCAGCCTGCTGCGCCTCTGAGTCGTACTCGCTGCATGAAACTGTCCACTCTAGAACTGTTGCTCTTGTAGCGACCTCGTTCGGTCCTAACGCGAGGGCTCTCACGATCTTCGCGCGCTGTATGGCTGACACATGTTTGCCGCTTCAAACCGTCGTTTCAAGTTCTGCCTTCGCTACGAGGTTTATCAGCCTTAATGAGTGGGCGCGTTCGATCTGAGCGGGTTCCGGTTCTGACTCATGTTCGCCCCTTGAAACCACCATCTCACGTACTGCTTTCACAGAGAGAGAGAGAGAGAGAGAGAGAGAGAGAGAGAGAGAGAAACAACTTTATTTATCCCATTCTAAAAGGAAAGGGGCTGGGAAAAGAAGGCGAGGGAGGTTACCTACTCGCTGTAGGCCTCCTCTACCACCTCAGCTCACCTCAGGATAGCTTCCTAAAGTTCGTGGTTGTAGCTGCGCATGGCAGCCTTCCACAGCTCCCGACTACTTAAAGCTCTACAAAGGTTGGGGAGGGGAGTGGTTCGTGCATTGCCACATAATGTAGTTTAGGTCCGCTCTGCTTGCAGGGCAGACCTTGCAGGCTGAGGTAGGGTATATTTCCGGGTGAATTTTGTGACGTAAGGCAGGGGATAGAAAAGTGCGAGTTTGTAGTTAACGTCATAGCTCCTCGCGTATGCGTGACGACCGAATCATAAAAGGTGGGAAGGTTTGGCGACTTATGCGATAATTTCCGCAAATGTCGTGTTATGTAGCCAACTCGTCTTTGGAGAAGAATGCTGGAGGAAGATTATTGGCGTCTTAACCGTCCCCTAGTCTAGCCTGCTCTCTGTTCGTGAAAGCTCGAGCACTTGCGTGGGCCGTTTAATTACCGATTAGGCCTGTTTGAGCCGGTGTCCAGATTAAACTCAGATGTTGGGATGGCAGATTATGGGATAGAATGGCTAGGGCTGTCCTGCAAACCCTGCCCACTCCCACTCATAGTCACTTACTATGACAGAGGCATGATGTATGCGTTACCAGTCCTAAACGTACCACCTAGTTTGATGGCCCAACTGGAACGAGATCATCACGTCGCCCTTCTACTAACGCTTTGATTACCTCGTGAGGGGCAATGTGTCGGATTACTCACTGAAGCGCTTCACTTACCCCTGAGGCAGCAAGCAGACCACAGAGCTCTATATCATACGGAGCATCGGAGCCCCGCGCATCGAATGGTCAATCGCTCCTTGATCGTCTCATTCACCGCCCGTTATCTCGCATAGGAAAAATGGCGGCATTATTTGTGGATATCACTGAAATTTCTGAACATGCTGCTTTAGTTACGCCTCCACCTCGAAAGGATATCAGGAAACACGTGTTCCCCATTTACCTCACAATCCCCGACATACACAAAAAGTGTTATATGCCTGCTTCGGTAATATTCTAATTGGCTCAATCTCACATGTTCGAAAGATTTTCAGATTATCTTCAGGTATTCACAGATGCATCTGTACACAGCGACGGTCAAGGCGCCTCTGCAGCTTTTTTCTGCCCTTCGACTCAAGTGCGACGTACCTTTCAAATAACTCATGTAAATTCGTCAACAACTGCGGAGCTAGCAGCGATTAATGTTGCACTGACATGCGTACAAGAGGAGTTAACCACATGGAAGATTGCCATATTAACGGACTTCCGCGCTGCCCTTAGCAGATTTCAACGCAGTCAGATTGATTGCGCAGTTGTGCGCAGCATTACTGACTCTGCAAGCCAAATTTCATTACCTGGGGTATCTTTCGTTGCTCAATGGATACCTTCAAGTCTGTTTCACATGATGCAATTTTTGTCGCACCGGAAGTGCGATTTCCGTCGTTTGCGACTAAAATCGCAGTCGCAGTTCCGACCTCTCGATTTTCGGTGGCGACCAACCGGTTGGTCGCACAGTCGCACCGTCGCAGCGATCGCTGCGATTTTCCGTCGAATATACGCGAAGAGCTATTTCGACGGTTTGTTTTGGGAAATGGCGTCGCCCTGGCGACTTCGTGGCAGTCGAATTCCGAATACTGCATACGGGGTGAGGGTAGCTATATGAACTTGTCGATAGGTCATGTTGTAGATTGTTGTAGCGCAGGCAGAACGAAACGGTCATACAGCGCTGAAACACCAGCGTCATGTCGCACTGAACTTCAGAAACCGCTGTTGCGCACCCCAAAACAAACCTTAACACGTTTTTAAATTACTAAACGCGCATATTATTTGCACCTAATCAAGAAAAGTCAATCATATTATAATGTAAATGTTTTATTCATTACAATAAAATAATTCTGCAGCGTGTGTCACGAAACCTGGCAGTAAGCAACCCTGGACGTCGCACCAGTCGCGTTGTTGAAATAGAAATCATGTGAAATGGGCCCTCTAAAAATCGCATTGCGACGCGTGCGACTGCACCGATTTTTGTCGTTCCAGTCGCAGCATGTAAAACAGCCTTCACGCGTAGGAATCGCTGGAAATGAAGACAGCGATCGACTGGCTTCAGCTTTCGCACATAACAGCTGTATATGCCCTGAAAATTTTTCGAAGCTTGATGACGCTTGTCTGCTTCGTTGCCAAATGCTCAAGCAGCATCTAGACCAGCGCGTCGCAAATGGAACGTGCCCGCCCCGTGTTCGTGGTCGAGGCTTGACTCGTCGCGCTAGAGCGGAACTACTCAAGCTGAGGGGTGGCTGCTTAACCGTGCGCGAACGTTTATACAGTCGAGGACGTATGGTCAGTCAATCGTGTACGTCTTGCGGCTGCTGCGAGACACTTCAGCACCTCATATTGGAGTGACCCGCTTTCAGTTCGCAGCGCATGCAGCTAGTGAGCGACTATCATCTCCTGGGCCTGCGGTGTACGACACTCGACGAATGTTTGTACCCCAGTGGTTGTGCGCCTCGACGTGGCTCACCGCGCTCTACTTACTTTTCTCGAATTAACTGACTTAGGTTGATGTTTGTAGCGTCGATACTATTTATTCTATTTACCATTCTGCAGTTGCGTGACCTTCAGTGACTGGCCTTACGGTCTGTGATCTATACTGTGGGCTCTACTTTATTCTTTTAGATTTGCCTTATTGCTAATTCTTTCCTCTATTCTCCTTCCTTCCATCCTCCATTTCTGTGTTGCTGTCACCTCCCTTCTGAAGAGTAGGCAGGCGTTGTGCCCCTTCCGGTGGCAGTTGCCAGCCTGCTCGTCGCTGTCCTTTTCCTGTTATAGGTATATGTGTTTTGAAAACAAATAATATTAATATGACAGAATAATTGGGTATTGTTGCGACGAGTGCCACCGCCGCCTCCTCCGAATGGGCGCTCCCGTCGCAAAACTGCCAGTGGAGTCAACGACTGATTTGGTGAATTTGTGTCCACGCGGATACTCTGTGGCATCGACATAGACCACGTGTTGGTGGCCAGTTAAGTTGTCCTGGACGTGCTCGGCAAGGTGCATAGTATGGTAAGAACTCGAATTAACCTAGAATTGAGGAGTGAACGGAAGAAACTGGTACGTAAGACGCCGATCAATGAGTTAGCGGTAAGAGGGAAAATAGATGTATTCCGGATCAAGCTACAGAACAGGTATTCGGCTTTAACTCAGGAAGAGGACCTTATTGTTGAAGCAATGAACGACAATCTTATGGGCATCATTAAGGAGTGTGCAATAGAAGTCGGTGGTGACTCCGTTAGACAGGATACCAGTAAGCTATCACTGGAGAAGAAAGATCTGATCAAGAAACGCCAATGTATGAAAACCTCTAACCCTACAGCTACAATAGAACTGGCAGAACTTTCCAAGTTAATCAGCAAGCGTAAGACAGCTAACATAAGGAAGTACAATATGGATAGAATTGAACATGCTCTCAGGAACAGAGGAAGCCTAAAAGCAGTGAAGAAGAAACTAGGATTAGGCAGGAATCAGATGTATGCGTTAAGAGACAAAGCCGGCAATATCATTACTAATATGGATGAGATAGTTCAAGTGGCTGAGGAGTTCTATAGAGGTTTATACAGTACCAGTGGCACCCATGACGATAATGGAAGAGAGAATAGTCTAGAGGAATTTGAAATCCCACAAGTAACGCCGGAAGAAGTAAAGAAAGCCTTGGGAGCTATGAAAAGGGGAAAGGCAGCTGGGGAGGATCAGGTAACAGCAGATTTGTGGAAGGATGGTGGGCAGATTGTTCTAGAAAAATCTGGCCCCCCTGTATATGCAATGCCTCATGACCTCGAGCGTACCGGAATCTTGGAAGAACCCTAACATAATCCTAATCCATAAGAAAGGGGACGCAAAAGACTTGAAAAATCATAGACCGATCAGCCTACTGTCCATTGCCTACAAAGTATTCACTAAGGTAATCGCAAATAGAATCAGGAACACCTTAGACTTCTGTCAACCAAAGGACCAGGCAGGACTCCGTAAAGGCTACTTAACAATAGACCATATTCATACTATCAATCAGGTGATAGAGAAATGTGCGGAATATAACGAGCCCTTATATATAGCTTTCATTGATTACGAGAAAGCGTTTGATTCAGTCGGAACCTCAGCAGTCATGGAGGCATTAGGGAATCAGGGTGTAGATGAACCGTATGTAAAAATAGTCAAAGATATCTATAGCGGCTCCACAGCCACCGTAGTCCTCCATAAGGAAAGCAACAAAATCGCAATAAAGAAAGGCGTCAGGCAGGGAGATACGATCTCTTCAGTGCTATTCACAGCGTGTTTACAGGAGGTATTCAGGGCCCTTCATTGGGATGAATTGGGGATAAGAGTTAATGGAGAATACCTTAGTAACATGAGATTCGCTGATGATATTGCCTTGCGTAGTAACCCAGGGGACCAATTGCAATGCATGCTCACTGACCTGGAGAGGCAAAGCAGAACGGTGGGTCTAAATACTAATCTGCAGAAAACTAAAGTAATGTTTAACAGTCTCGGAAGAGAACAACAGTTTACGATAGGTAGCGAGGTACTGGAAGTGGTAAGGGAATACACCTACTTACGGCAAGTAGCGACCGCGGATCCGGATCATGAGACTGAAATAATTAGAAGAATAAGAATGGGCTGGAGTGCGTTTCGCAGGCATTCTCAGATCATGCCATGATCAGGTTGCCATTATCCCTCAAGAGAAAAGTGTATAACAGCTGTGTCTTATCAATACTCACGTATGGGGCAGAAACATGGAGGCTTACGAAAAGGGTTGTACTTAAATTGAGGACGACGCAACGAGCTATGGAAAGAAGAATGATAGGTATAAGGTTAAGGGATAAGAAAAGAGAAGATTCGGTGAGGGAACAAACGCGAGTTAATGACATCTTAGTTGAAATCAAGAAAAAGAAATGGGCATGGGCAGGACATGTAATGAGGGAAAATAACCGATGGTCAATAAGTGTTAGGGGCAGGATTCCAAGGGAAGAGAAGCGTAGCAGGGGGCGGCAGAAAGTTAGTTGGGCGGACGAGATTAAGAAGTTTGCAGGGACAACATGGCCACAATTAGTACATGACCGGGGTTGTTGGAGAAGTATGGCAGAAGACTTTGCCCTGCAGTGGGCGTAACAAGGCTGATGGTGATGATGATGATGATGATGAAGTTCTGTAGCTGCCTGCTATGTTCGTTATGAACAGGGTGCATATTCTTAGGGAGAGGAGGGATATGGGAGTGCTCAAGTACCGGTTAAGGGAATATGGAATTTCTCTTTAATTTGTTTTCTCACGTAACATTTATAGAGTTTAGAATGTGTCTACCAGTGTGGGTCTTCGATAAGCGCTGATCTAGAGCTGTCAGATGTCCTTCTGCGAGCTCACTAAAAGTATTCAATGTACCTGTAGCCAAACGTCTCTTACTCGAGGCTCTACTTGGCACTCCAAGGGCAAACTTCTAGAGTCTGTGCCTCAGTGAGCTAACTTTATTTTCCTCGACCCTAGTTTAGTGCAGTGTTACGTGGGCGTGGCCGCCATGAACTCCACGCCGCGCACTTTGGACACGCCGGGGCGGCGGCCTGAAGAAAGAGACACGGACACGCAGACGGGGACCGAGGCCGAGAGTTCTTTATTACAAATGCGCAGGCCTTAAATAGGCTGAGCGTCGTTACGTCAGAGCCCCCTGAGGGTGGGTCAGATGTGGTCAGATGCGGTTTCGGTTTGGAAACCTTCGGAAGGGAGTAGGGGATTTTGGCAACGGATAACGCCCGTACCATTCGTAGCAATTCTGCCTCGCGGAGACGTCCGTGTTGATTGGACACCCTTCCTAGAAGCCATGTGATGTGGTCTACGCTGGCAGTAACAGTTCGAAGTGTATAAGTATTTAGTCGATTTGATTGAATGCGCATGACAATTACACGGATTTTGTCCACTAAGGGAACTTCCGTTCATGTTAATGTGGATGTTGGGAGTATCGCGTTTATCTTGGAATAAAAGCAACACCTCCCATTTGGCGGGCGAGCACTCGAGCTTCATGAACCGGGCTTTCGCAGCCACTGCATCTGCAGCCTTTTGTAAAATATCTTGAATGTAGTTATCTAAGCCGCCCTTAATCCATAGAGTGATGTCGTCTGCCCAGAAATAATATTGGAGATCAGGTATTTATGCAAGCTCCCAGCAATAGGCCTCATAGCTAGGTTAAATAGAAACGGTGAGAGCACAGATTCCTGAGGGGTGTCAAAGCTACCTAGGGTGATTGGGGGAGAAGTTTGATCATTGAGACAAATGATAGCTGTGCGATTGGTAATAAATGCGTGGATGCAGTCATGAATTTTGTACCACATTTATTAAAATTCAATTCACGTAGGATAGATCCATGATCTGTGTTGTTGAATGCACCGCAGAGTCCTAAGATGGCTCGGCTATCTTCACTACCTGTAGGAGTAAGGAGGTCATGCTTGGAGCTTAGCATGTGATTCTGGCAAGTGAGTGACTGGCAAAAGCCATGGCATCTCTGGCGGGGATTACTGATTGCCTTCAGTGTATTTATTTAGGTGATTATACATGACATGTTCGAGCGTTTTGCCCAAGCATTACGTGAGGGAAATAGGTATAACATTAGCTATGTCAGAGCGTTTATTGCGTTTGGGGATTAAAATTGCTTAGCGGTTCTCCACGCGTACGGAAGGGAGCTGTTACTGAAGCAGTGGCTATAGCATTCTGTGAGGGCAGAGAAAGATTCGTCGTCCACAGTTCGGAGTAATTTATTATTTACATTATCTATACTCGGAGGAGATGTACTTTTAAGGGAAACTAGGGCATGTCGAACTTGTGTCTCCGTTATTGGGGCGTCGGGCAGTTAATTAAACTCGCCTGTATAGTCTGCATTTTCGTGAGTTGTGGTACTCCTACCACAAGGTGCAATTGAGCAAACTCCTAAAAAAGATGGCGTATATTATCATTGTGCTTGTGCAATAACTGCGTGATATAGTGATTGCGTTGCGCGCGCGAGGTCGATGGATCAAGCAAACGTCTCAGCAGTTGCCGAGTCATTTTACTACCTAGATTACCATCCATGCTCTCGCATACTTGGCTCCATTAATGGTTGATGAACTAGTTGGGTCGCATGTGCTTGGATGTCATTATCAAGTCTAGCTACACGGATGCCAGGCCTGCGGTTATGACGGCGTCTTTTCCACCGCTTTAATAACGACTCCTTCACTTGCCATGTGTGCAGTAGTTTGGCATCAGGTGTTTGAAAGAGATCATCAAGTGGCATAGTTGTAGTATGATAGTCAACGTCCGTTTGGAGTTGGCTGATCTATTGATATATATGAAGTATGGAATTGGGAGAATTATTTGCGCTACTATCCCGAAATTCGTCCCAATCCGTAAGTCCGAGAATGTCGAGTGTGAAAGGGCTTGTGAGAGAAAGTAACGAAAAACTGGATGAGGTAGTGATCGCTACCGAAATGGATTTTGAAGGTTTTTCTAATTAGTCGAGTAAAACCCAGACGTGAAGGAGAGATCCGGTAATGTATCTTTGGAAACACCATTTCCTAACGGGTAGTTGCGTCGACGTCGTTTTGCAGGGTGAGTTGATGATCCTGAATGAAACTCCATAAAGGTCGTCTTTTAGATGTGGATTTAGTGTGACCCCATTGCTGATTTGGAGAGCTAAAAGGATGTAAAGCGAAGCCGACCTGGTCTTTTTAGGAAGCATTTCTATGAAGTCGTGATCAATGTCGATACCCTCGAAGTGGGAGCTTCGAGTGAAGTGCTTTTGTGCTAGGATCGCGGTATTTGAACGATCGGATCTTCCGCATTGGAATGTGCTGCATCGGAGGAATTTGACTTAACCATGCGTTTCTTTAGGGCAATGACTGCGGGCCGTTGTGTGAGATTGGCTATGTATTGTTGCGAACTGGCCTTCTTTTCAAAAAGCCCTTACAGTTCCACTGCCACACAACTATTTTGGAGTACTTAGGGGATGCAGCCATGCAGTCGATCGAATCTTTCGATAATTTGATTGGATCGCTCATCAATTTTCGCGCGTCATCCTGGATAAATTTAACGTTTATATGGATACTCAGGTTATAAATGTTAGTATTAAGGGACTCAAGCTTTGCTTCTGTGGCATCCACGTGTTTCTCAAGGGCCTGAAAGCGATTGCTAGAATTTCGAATGTGCGTGGCCAATTTATGACCTAGCTTATCGTGTTCCTCCGGAGTATCTCTCCCATCATCAATAGATTTGTGCTTTCTGGCGGTAATGGCAGTGGGAGGATGGAAAGTGTCCATGGTTAAGGTATGATAGCCATTCTCACTAACAGGGGCAGGAGTTATAGTTGGTTGTTTATGAGTAGAGGGTCGAGATAGAGAAGTAGTAGTTGTAAGTAGAGAAGGGCTTTGGAGGTCGAGAACTTGTTTACGCAGAACACCACTTTCTTCCTGAAGCTGCTGTAGGAAGGCATAGATAGAGGTGTCAGGATGTTTATGTTTAGGTAAACTATGGGAAGCTACCGATGCCCAGCTTACCTGGGGAGAGCTTCTTTTGTTGTTAGAGGGAGCAGACGAAGGCGTCGTGCTTCCATAAGGTGGTAAATTGACTTAATGCTTTTACTCCTTCGTTGAGCACGCCACTGTATTGCACGAAGTCTTTCAAATCGGCTGTCAAAGTCTTCTTGAAACCTGCCGTGTACTGCGCGGACGGTGACACGCGCAGGCGCGCAGCGTGACGAGCAAGAAGACCAACGGGCTCCGGAACAGAGAATGCTTTATTCAGAACAGCGCGTGCTTCTTATACACGCTGGCGGTTGCTTATCCGCTTCTGATAACAAACACTGAACGACGCCTGACGGCGCTATCACAAAACCAAGCTCAGGTTGCGCAATGTAACTGGCACAAAACTTTATATAACTGATTTTTATTTTGCCTTCAGTCTTAACAGAACTGCAAGAAATAATTTCAGTAAGCTGCTTGTGCTAGTTGCTGTAGCATATTTGATATTGTATAGGACTAGCGTATGTGTCTTTTCCGTGTGCTTCGTCTAAGCATTGGTGCTACAGAATTTCAGCTAGAAAAGGACCGCGGAAACTGGATTTCCACAAGCGAGTGGGGAACTTTTTCTACAGGAGGAGTTTCTGCGGTTGTTTATCAACATTTTCTGTAAGAAAAAGCAAACGATAGCCTCAAGCCAGTGCAGCACCTTGAAGTTTCTTCCTGTGCTTACACCGTTCACATTGCGCAGTAAGGAAACGGATATACGTCGATCGATAAAGATTCCTTCCGTCGACGCATTCTTCAAAAGCTTCGCATTCTTGTTCTCGGTGCGCTTGCCCTAGTGCTCTTTAGAGAGAGAAAGAGAAGAAAATATAAATGGCTCGAAAACGCTTTTCCATGGTTTATTCACAAGATACCGGTATTCCTCTAAAGCTGGTTCAAAATATTTGCCTAAATTTGATGCGTTGTAGAGCTTCAAAGTTTTTCATTTTATTCTACCAATAAGGAAAACAAATTCAGCTATGAAGAGGAAATATAATCCCATCTGCACGCAGTGTAGATGGAAGGGAGCGCACTTTGGAAGTACACATATCGCCGAATGTGATGCAGGTCCAAAATTTGAATTCTTGTACTGCAGGCGTGCGTTATAATATGTGAGTTGTCATTTATTTTTGTCATGTACAGAACGTATAGAATGCACTAATATTGGCTACTTGCTGGAAAACAAAAAAGGAAAACGAAAACATAGATAATAAAGATTACGGAATCATCTGCTGCCCGAGCGAGCTAGCTTCGTCGTTGAAAGAGACCCCGCGAACGGCGCTCTCCTGACGGTTTTATCACGCATGAAGAGAGCGTACCTAAATATAGACATCGATTTCTGAAAATGACCTCATTGTAGTTTATTACATTTCTTAAGAGTGCAAATTAAATAACGCGCTCTAATAACGTCTAAAAAGAACTCGCGAGTATAAGAGTTGCCCCGATGGAGTCCTCAGAATCAATTTCGAGCATCAGAGACTACCCAGAAAGCCCCAAAAGCATGGAACTCGAGCTTTTTTTAAATTAAGCTCCTTCTTCCTTGAAATGTTGAAACCACCTCAGTGAATAAAGAGCGCGAATGAAACTAAAGAATGCAGAAAAAGAGCAGCGCTCCGTAATTTTATTCTCTGCTTGAACAATAAAGCAGGAGCTCCTATTTTATGCATAGCATTCAAAACTGAGCATCGCAAAAGCTCTTCATCACAGTGATTTTATCACATGCATTGGATGTGCGTATAGAAAGCCATTTTACCGAGCACTAAAGTTGACTCGGTTGCCATCATTTCTAACAAGCTTCATCTTTTGGCATGTTTGAAATAATAGAAGTGGGAATTATGTAAAGTAGCTTTCGATAGCTGTATCGAAATGCAATAAAGTCACAAGTCATTTGTTATGTGTTCTTTGTTCTTTGCTTCGAAAGTCCATTAATATAGGCCTAAGCGTTTCGAAGCATATATTTTTTTGTTGTTGTTAGGACCATAGCGCTTAGGTGATGCGGACAACGAAGAGCGACAAGGACGGGCGCTACCTATCAGCTGATTTCTATTTCCGTAATTGGCATATCTATATCGACAAAGCACATCCACACGGTTAAAGAGGTTACCAATCATCGCACCTGCATCCCTGCAATTTCGAAATAAGCTACTTCCTTTTCACTCAGAGCTACAGACGCAGCTCGCACTTTTTTCGCTATCAAATTTGCGTCCACGATTCGACGATTTATGTGATTGCTTCGTTCCGTGAGCGTCTTGACAAAGCGGTTGATCACGCGTGCGCTACCTGCTACTAACGCACTCCACTTTGTATACTACTTCTTTCCTCTAATCATCTACGCTGGGAATATCAATCTCGGGTAACAAAAGAAAACGGTTCTACCTCAGACTTCATTGCTTTCCGAGTGGGTGCAACGAGAAATCTCAAATCTTTGCATCGTCAGGGCGCTTTGCAAATCATGCCCTCATGTGATGTCTGGGAGCTTTACAAGCTCCATCAAGCTGCCGTCAGTGACGGAAAATCCCCTTAAGAGGCTGCTGTGCGGCATGTGCGAGCGTAGTGAAGCCAATAGAAAGAAGGTAGCTGTGAGTCATTCCACAGCGTGTAGCACGAACTAAATAAAGTGGCCCGTAAGGTACAAGTCGATGCGTTATTTCCTTCTCCTAAAAACTGTCAAGGTTTTGCAAAGCTGCAAATCCGCTTGCGAAGAAGTACCAAGGTTGTGTGCTGAAGCACCAGTCCCGTACCTCTCGTGCCCTGCGCGTAAGGTATCGTTTATCGCTTTCCGTTCTCGTGCGATAAATATACGTATGGTAGACCTGGAGATAACCAAACAGCAGATTAGGCGAGAACAGGCAGAAATTGAACCGATATCCGGATGGACATGTATCAATGAACGGCCGTGATTGTGATTGTTAGCCATTGTTTGACGAATGTTTCATGCTGCCCAGAAATGTGGACGAAGGCGTGCGGGAAAATGTGGAAGCGAATTTCATCGTAAAACCAGATGTGAGCTGCGTCAGTGTGGCAGTCCGCTACTCGTGATCATCGGAATTATTATTAGTTCGATAAACACATAATCATCAGCAAACATTCGCATGGTAAATGAAATGTTAGTGGGCAGGTCGTTAATGTAGATTAAGAACAGGAAATGGCCTAGGACACTCCCCTGTGGACGCCCGAAGTTACGCCTGAGGGGGTGAGGTGAAGCTATGAAGTCCTATATAAACTAGGAGTGAAGGCATAAAAAAATTCTAAACCAAGACAGTGTTACATGCAGGTGATTGTGTATTTTGCATACTTGTTTTTGTATTAATGCTTTCTTTCATTTTGCATTTGCTGTCGTGACATAAGTGCCGTCGCATGCCACTGCTCACCTGGTGTACGGGGGGTGGGAACTTAGTCAAGCGTCAATCGCTTTTGTTCCCATCCCCTCCATCAATGTAATGGTGATGGAAATAAATCATTATTATACAGTCGATTCACGCTGGATTGTAAGTCAATCGGTAATTCTAATAACTGGATATCACAAGATAGGCCATGCTAGTTGGCGAAGAAAAAAGTTATTCGTGTCACGGAGGCAGTAAATGGGAGAAGAGATCATATGTTCACTGCGTTCGCAACCCACCGACGTAAGCGAGATGGGGCGATAGTTGCAGGGAGAGTTTCGGTTGCAAGCTTTAACAACTGAAAGTATTCTGGAAACTTTTCGCCCCACAAGTAACATGTGGACAAGGTTTTCTCGAAGATAGGAGGCGAAATCTCACTGGAGACCGCCAAGATGAGTTTTTAAAATTTTCGAATTGATGTTATAAACTGCACTCACTCATCACATTTTAAGATTACCTATAAGCTTTGCAATACCTTCAACACTTATATCTATGGCTGAAATGAAGTGAAAGTCAAGTTCACGAACAATGGGCACATTGGAATAGTCTTTCTTTGTGAAAACAGACGAAAGAAATGTGGGCTAAACTTTAATGCGTAATCCGATTTGGAAATTACCACATTGTCGTTCTCATGCAAAGCAAGAAGGGTTCGCCCGCGATCAGGAGAAATTTCTTGCCAAACTCTTTTTGGATTAGAATGTATACTGAAGCAAAGACACATGGCCGCAATTGTGGCAAGGCAGTATAGACCCGCCGTGGATGCTTAGTGGCTGTGGTGTTCGGCTGCTTAACACGAGGTCGCGGGAACGAATTCCGGCCACGGCGGTGGCATTTCGATGGGGCGAAATGCGGAAACACCCGTGTACTTGGATTTAGGTGCACGTTAAAGAATCCCAGGAGGTCTAAATTTCCGGAGTCCCCTACTACGCCGTGCCTCATAATCAGAAAGTGGTTTTGGCACGTAAAACTCCATAATTTGTTTTTTTTTACAAGGCAGTAGGTTTTCTGAACACCTTTGCATTCAGCCAACAAACTAGGACTGTGCACGCATTTAGCTCGTTCATACAAACGTTTCTTCCTGTTTTTAGTGCTCGGATCAACTTATTGAACCAAGAATTCACCCTATTGTTTAATACTTAAAGAAGCAGCATATGCTTTTTAACCAATGCCGCTATTCTGCCCTTATAGAAAGCCCTGTTTTCAGCAACGGCCTGACAAGAAAATGATGGTTTAATCATATCTTGAAAATTTATTCTATATCTACGTTCATTGCCTCATAGTTTTCCTTGCTGTAATCCAGAATTTTCATGTTTTCGACATCCGAATACCTAATTGCAAAACTGATTGACATCTGCAACATGTCGTGGTCACTAAAGCAATCAATATGTGTTACTGCCCCTATACGATCAGGAACGGCAGTTGAAATCAAGTCAAACATATTCGACCAGCGCGTAGGATGGCCAACTGCATGCGGGTGGATATGTTCTAAGGTGAGGGCAATAAAAGTTTGGTAGATAGACTTAAGGCTGCTGACGTGTGAAAATGCTAAAACGTTGCAGTCTCTATTGGGAAATGTTTTCGCATAGGTATTCAGCCCTATGTCGTCGTGAACATAGTAAACTTGCACTGCGTTCCTTTTTGTGTTCCCTTGCTTCGTCTTGTGCGGCCTAGTTCCGTGGGTGACCACGTTTCACAGATGCCACTGAGGAAGGCGCTTCGGAGTGCATCCCAGCAGACGCAGCACCGATAAAAACCGAGAAGCAAGTGACGCGTGGGAGGCAGCGACGTGACGTTTGTAATGGCACAAGCATTAGGCACACCTCTTTTTATATACCCATTATTTCGCGTCGAGAGTGCATCACATTAGACACGTACAGCACCGATGAAATCCGAAGAGCAAGTGACGCGTGAGAGGCAGTGAAGGAGGCAGTGACGTGACGTATGCGGTGACGCACGCACCAGGTGCAATTTTAGTCATCCATAACCGCGAAACCATCGTTGGCGTCGGGGAAGCGTGCTCGTCTCGCACCCCGGTGACCCGGGCTCGATTTCAACACAGATTGAAACGTACGAAATTTTCTTTTCAACTCGATGAATTGACTTTGTTTGCAGAAACCTGTCTGACAACTATGACGTTAATTCAAGCATTTCAAACGTGTTTTCAGTCGTTGGGAATTGTTTTTACTCTCTTTTCTTGGTCACGCCACCGACGCCAACGCCGGATTTTCATATAATTGGGCCTATAACGCCCTGTCATTAAAATCACTTGGGGTTAAGAATGTAGACGACAGAAGTGGACACTTAATGTCGGGGAAATCAAAGTCCCCAGAAAGGAAGGTGCTATCCGTAGCGTACAGACAAAGGGTACTTGCGATACAAGTATGTAGTTTTTCTACGAAGCAGCGATGACACTCGGGCGTACCATCGCATGCATCAACGAGTAACTTTGAAGAGTTAGAACATGTCGTCTACACTATTTGAAGGTCCGATTAGTGTAAATAAACAATTATGGCGTACTTTTTCTAACGCCGCGTAAAACACCGCCACTCCGTTTATTCAGGCGACCGCGTCGATATATCGCGTACTTATAGGCGTTGTGAAGCCACTCGTTGTCCGAGAAAATGTGGCTGTAGCCACGTTTCGGTCAGCGAGAGAATGTCAGAGCTGTTATCATCAAGAAATGCATCAAGCTATTCTCATTTAGGTAATAAGGTTCGGATTTTAGTAAAAGAGAGAGACAGGAATGCTGTTTTGAAGGGTGAAGGTTGTTCATTAGCCTGTGGGTGCGTAAGCTTGCTTTGATACCTGGTAAAGTGGACTACTGTACTAGTAAACTCATTGCAAATTTGTCTTGCGTCAAAGTAAAATCTATCGTACTTAAGAACTAACCTACCAGATCATAAACGATTAGCCCTAGCGTATTGGCAAAGAACATTCCTTTTTTGCCTAATAGATGTTGAAAAATCCTTAGAAATGCTGACTTTCATACCCTTTAGATTTCGTGCTTTGCCCAGTAGATGTTGTCTATCCTTAAGGGTCGCGAAGTTCACAATTATAGGGCGCATTTTTTAGGGTTCTATTTCCCACCATAGTGAGTTCTATCAATTCGCACATTTGTTTCTTCCAGAGCCGAAGTGCAGATATCCATGACGCGGTTGTCAGCCATCGCATGCGATTCACCTCCCTTTCTTTGTTCTCTTCATTACAAAAAAGTATCAAATTGCACAACTGACTCCGATTTTCAAATCATCTTCATTATCTGCTGATCAGCGTGTTGAAACTTATTTGGCTTGTGGCAATCTGTGACACTGCTCCGCAATTATTCAATTTTTCCAGTGTTCATTCATAAATTAATTAACCATGCAGTTATTTTTCCATAGCAGGCTTGTTTTCAGCAGGCAATTTTTCAATTCCAATTAACCGGTCTTTACTTCAATATTGTCGAGGAAGGAGCTGCTGCGCAGCAGTATCACAAGGACGTCCAGGATTTAATTCCACATCTTCGCTTAACAGCAATAGCTACAAATGAAACTCAGCATCTCTCCGGAGCCCAAAACGGCGCCTGCGACGAGACATTGGCACATTTACCTTAGCCATAGAGACAAAAAAGAAAAGAAACCCAGTTAACAACAAAAGGCGTGAAAGCACCATGGTATAAATAACTAATTTGACATGAAATTCATCATAACTAGCCTGCGTGACCAACCAACACTCGAGCGGCTATGCCATTGTCATGCTGGTTCCACGCCTCAAGGTAAGAATGGAAAGACGCCGCTCTTGTAGCCCGTGGTAGCCCTCTGTAAATGTCTGAAATTCACCGACTTCCAAAGAGCAAGTAAAACTCTTGCTTGGGCTAGTTGGTTCATGCTTGAAGTACGTAAAGGCAAGGCGCAGAAGACCAGGACTTAGGAAGAAACACAAACGACAAGACGGGCGCCACTCACAACTAAGTTTATTTTCGCAACAAGCCTGCCTTATGTAGGTCATTCACGCCGAGTCACGCACAAAACTTTAGAAGGAAAAATAACACAGCAATCTATCGACCATTCAGGAATGTTATCTGCGCAGCTATCGACAGAGCAAACAAGAACCACACGTGGATCAGCACAGGAGCCAACTGATCTAGTACAGCCTTTTTTTCAACGCCAACGGGGACAAAAAACCAGACATAAAAAGTACCGTCTACACTTCACTACCAACCAATCTAAACACACTTCAAACGCCTAAGACCCAGTCAGTGATAAAACCCGCACGACGATGGGAATAATGACCAACGAATAACACGGAAATAACATGAAAAATGCGTCTAAGAACAGTGTCTGCGTCAAAACTAAAATCTCTAATAGTCACTCACATAAAAATTGATAGAACATGTAACCGCGCGAAAAAAGAACCACGCGACAAACAATGAAATGGACAGAAGTGATGATGAACGATAAAGGTCTAAGAACAGCGTCTGCGTCAAAAAACAACAAAAGCCTAAAAGCCACTAGAAAATCGTCAGCAAAATAAAACTAGTTAATTAAAAGGATGACAGACGGTAAAACAAATGAAATCACTCTAACAAGAGGCCTAAATGAAACCTTCTAAAAAAGTCGTCTCCTTGTCACTAAGCATAATGGACGGCCTGCTGACGCATGCGTTCCCCTCTTTTTTGATGAAAAAGGCTTCCACAATTTCCCGCTCATACCTGTCTTTTCCATACTTCAAAAATTTGGTTTTGTCAAACTGAGGCCGGCAATTAGAGCAATCTCTGCAATGCTCTGCAAGGAAACTCCCTTCCTTGTTGCGCAGATTACGACAATGTTCCATTGCCCGCTCATTGAAACATCGACCTGTTTGTCCGATATAGCTGCGCCCACAGCTTAGGGGTATTCGGTAGACTACACGTGTCCTGCATTCAGTGAACTTCTTCTGATGCTGGATTGAACAAGCCGGGCGTTTCTCTCCGTTCATGGCACAAAGCTTAGACAGCTTGCAAGGCGCCGAGAAAACAACCTGAACGTTATGCCTACTTGCCACTTTCTTAATGTTGTGCGATACCTTATGAATGTACGGAATTACCGCAACAGAACTGCGTGAAACTGGCTCCCTGATAAGAGGCGGGTGCTTTACACATCTGCGAAACATGGTGAGCGACGACCCTTTCCTGGTGCGTAGTTCGCTGGAGGTGCTGAAGGATCTGGACAACCTGCCGCCTCGTCAATACAATGCGTTCTCCATAGACATTGAAGATCTCTTCTATTCGGTCCCTCACCAAGGTCTCTTAGCGGCGGTCAGGGACAAGATCCAATCAATTGGTGAAGTCCGCTTCCAGAATGCGGCAGGTGTAAGCGTGGACAGTTTCATTTCCTTATTAGAGTTCTACCTGAACTCAACCGCCATTCTGTTTGAAGGAAAGTTTTATGTGCAGAAGAAAGGGATATGCATCGGTTCTTCTGTGGCTCCAGTCATTTGCGATATCTTCCTATCCGTTGTAGGAACTGACATCAGTAATAATCTTTGTGATCCTCATGTAGTGTCAATTTACAGATATGTTGATGATTTCTTGGTCATTTTGAAGGACGTCCCTGAGCACGAATTAGTTTCTACCGTTGAGACAACCATGACTATCTTCTCGAACCACAGTCAGGGTCTCAGGTTTACCAAGGAAGTTCCGAGATGCGGTCAACTCCAGTTCTTGGATATCAGGCTAGTGTTTCCAAAGGAAGGCCTTTGTTGGATGTACAATCCGCGTTCTTTGAAAGGCCTGCTTCCGTTTGAGAGCGCCCATTCAAAGATTGTAAAGCGTGCAATTGCTACAAATTCTCTGCAAGCGGCTTTAACTAAGTCTTGCATCCATTTGGTGTCAAGTAGCTTTAACACTCAAGTGCAACGACTACAATAGGCAGGCTTCCCGCCATGTCTGATTTCAGCTGTCTGTGAAACGATGCTCCAAAAACAATAAAGCACCCGCCTCTTATCAGGGAGCCAGTTTCACGCAGTTCTGTTGCGGTAATTCCGTACATTCATAAGGTATCGCACAACATTAAGAAAGTGGCAAGTAGGCATAACGTTCAGGTTGTTTTCTCGGCGCCTTGCAAGCTGTCTAAGCTTTGTGCCATGAACGGAGAGAAACGCCCGGCTTGTTCAATCCAGCATCAGAAGAAGTTCACTGAATGCAGGACACGTGTAGTCTACCGAATACCCCTAAGCTGTGGGCGCAGCTATATCGGACAAACAGGTCGATGTTTCAATGAGCGGGCAATGGAACATTGTCGTAATCTGCGCAACAAGGAAGGGAGTTTCCTTGCAGAGTATTGCAGAGATTGCTCTAATTGCCGGCCTCAGTTTGACAAAACCAAATTTTTGAAGTATGGAAAAGACAGGTATGAGCGGGAAATTGTGGAAGCCTTTTTCATCAAAAAAGAGGGGAACGCATGCGTCAGCAGGCCGTCCATTATGCTTAGTGACAAGGAGACGACTTTTTTAGAAGGTTTCATTTAGGCCTCTTGTTAGAGTGATTTCATTTGTTTTACCGTCTGTCATCCTTTTAATTAACTAGTTTTATTTTGCTGACGATTTTCTAGTGGCTTTTAGGCTTTTGTTGTTTTTTGACGCAGACGCTGTTCTTAGACCTTTATCGTTCATCATCACTTCTGTCCATTTCATTGTTTGTCGCGTGGTTCTTTTTTCGCGCGGTTACATGTTCTATCAATTTTTATGTGAGTGACTATTAGAGATTTTAGTTTTGACGCAGACACTGTTCTTAGACGCATTTTTCATGTTATTTCCGTGTTATTCGTTGGTCATTATTCCCATCGTCGTGCGGGTTTTATCACTGACTGGGTCTTAGGCGTTTGAAGTGTGTTTAGATTGGTTGGTAGTGAAGTGTAGACGGTACTTTTTATGTCTGGTTTTTTGTCCCCGTTGGCGTTGAAAAAAAGGCTGTACTAGATCAGTTGGCTCCTGTGCTGATCCACGTGTGGTTCTTGTTTGCTCTGTCGATAGCTGCGCAGATAACATTCCTGAATGGTCGATAGATTGCTGTGTTATTTTTCCTTCTAAAGTTTTGTGCGTGACTCGGCGTGAATGACCTACATAAGGCAGGCTTGTTGCGAAAATAAACTTAGTTGTGAGTGGCGCCCGTCTTGTCGTTTGTGTTTCTTCCTAAGTCCTGGTCTTCTGCGCCTTGCCTTTACGTACTTCCAAAGAGCAATGTCCAGTTTCAGCGGCACTGAGCTAATGTCAAGGCTACGTCAGCTAGTATATCCTCCATGTAAACGGGAATTGCTTCACGAGTGCCAATTTCTCCCCTGGTGGTTGGTTGGCCGAACTCCGAAAGGAAAAAAAAAACAAGAAAGTATGCGTGGCTTTGCTATCGCTAACACCAAAGACCAGTGCAGCCGAGGAAAGGCCAGTAATGTAGCGCCAAACAGCACAGTAAGTCTTTTTGTTGGGCCTCCCCCAGCTCCGCTGGTCTCTGTTGTTTGCGATAGCAGACCCATGCATTTTTCAGCTGCGAGAAAGAGGACCGCCGAATCAGGCGCGCAGCTTTTTATCGGAGAGCAATGACGTCACGCTACCTGTGTCCCCGTCGCGCCGCTCCTTCTGCCCCACTAGGCTCCACCCACCCTCAACACGTGGCTATGCGCGTGATGCTACATTTATACTCTGCTTTCACTCTCTCTCCCAGCTTTCTATCCCCCAGCTCAGCGAAGCTGCGGACGTCAAGAGAAATCCAGCGAGGTTCTAACAGCTCCACTGTAAAATGAAGCCTGCTTCCGTGGTTATGGTTTCGCTGATGCATGACGGGGAAACGTCATCCCGCTTGTCGTCTCCTATGCGCTCGACAAGCGTAGGACTTTCTCTGCAGGCGCCAACGCAAACCAACACTACTTCCGTTAATTTTTGCAGATTAATTCCTCCTTCAGATTTTGTTTTCAACACACTTCGGCTTCCAATTTTCTTTTCTTGCTCACAACTTAGGTACAACGCATCGGTGCCAAGTTGAAAATGGCAAGAGAGGTTTCGTTCAGCACTACAGAAATTTATGTTGTACAACAGGATTTTTCTGTAGTAACTACAGATTCCTGATGGAGCGATATACTTTTCTGATGTACAACAGACATTTCTTGTTGTGACTACAGAAGTACACTCTGTCGTATGTCTGTTGTTACAACAGAAAGCTGAAGCTCTACAACAGATTTTTGTCGTACTACAGAAAAATTTGTCATCACAACAGGCACCCTGTTGTCCCCAGAGAAATGTTCCTGAAGTAACCCCACAAACTTCTGTAGTGCTACAGAGAGCTGTTGAAATACTACAGAAGCATATTGTGGCAACATGCCCCCAATTGTCACGACAGAAGTGTTCCTAAGTAATGCGACCAACTTTTCTTGTACTACCGAAAAATGTTGTTGTATGACAGAAACCTATCATTGCAACAGGCCCCCAATTGTCATAACAGAAATGTTCCTGAAGTAATGCGACAAACTTCTGTTGTATTATAGAGAACTGTTGTAAGACAGAAGCCTATCGTCGCAACATGTACCCAATAATCACAACAGAGTGCACTGAAATTATGCGATGCGACAAGCTTCTGTAGTACCCAGTTGAAAAAGACAACAAGAATTCCTGTCGCAACTACATAAATTTCTGTCGCGACTACAGAAATTTCTGTTGTACGACAGAAGTTTCTGACGTTTCTGTAGTTGCGACAGACATTTCTGACGTTATGACAGAAATTCTGGTGTCACAACAGAAGCATTCTGTCTCGAAGACCAAGAGTTCTGAAGTCGCAACAGAAACGTTCTGTCACGACAACAAGAGTTCTGAAGTCGTGATAACAGCTTTCTATCGTGACAGCGATTCTGACATTACGACAGAAATTCTGTCTTCGCAAGAGAGGGATTCGGTCGCGACGACGAATAGTTCTGAAGTCGCAACAGAAATATTCTGTCACGACAACAAGAGTTCTGAAGTCGGAACAACAGCTTCCTATCGTGACAGCGACTCTGACGTTACGACGCCTATTCAGACGTTGCAACAGAAGCATTCGGTCGCGACGGCCAATAGTTCTGAAGTCGCAAAAGAAGCGTTTTTCGTCGCGGCCCTTTAAAATTGTATGTCAGTTTCGCATCGGTGGTGTACACTGTACTTTTCGCTTGCGCTGTATTCAGTCGTGCTTCTCTGAAGCCGGCAATGCTGATAGCACCGACACCAGTACTGAAGTCGACGTGGCCAATTGTTATAATTGCGCCGTGGCGACGCGTCACCAGCAACGCCCTACCGGCCTCCTCAATATCGGCCGCTGATCAAAATCATACCACCTGCGGGAATGGCGGCGTATCCGTTTTGTTTTATTTGGTAAGATGTGGCACACAGGCCTGTAGACTTACATGTGCGGTTACACTGACACATTAGTTAATTTCCCAGAAATATTGCACAAGCTTATGTGAAGCTAAAAAGAACTTTTGGGTTGTTCCACAAAGTTGCGTGAAACGCTGTCTTGCTCGGGTCTCATTATACTGGTACAGCGCCGCCGTGAGAAGCCAGTATGTTGTCAGAATGAAGACTCATCCACGAGTGTTTATGTAGCTATTTTGCATTGAACACACGCATTATATGTGCGCTAAAATACGTAAAGAGCGTGAGACGACTGTCGAAAATAGTAGTAACAACCCGAACAGTGTCCCCGGCCACCATTGTCTATTCCTGAATTTCTTATTCAATATGGATATCGTACAGCAAAATCGATGTTCTAGCACACCACGATGTACCTGTCGATGGTAACAACACTTTTACTCTTCGAGAGATGCGGCAGTAGACGCGGTGGAGTGAAAGCGCATCTTGGTTTTTAAAATGCAAATGTAAACAGCAACGCAGACAGCGATTCTTACTGTTGACATAGCTAAAATGTACCATGACATAAATGTTCCGCGTGGTGCAGTGTTACGATGCTGGGCTCGGGATTCTTACGTCCCAAGTTCGAATCCCGAGCGGTAAATTTTTCTTTTTTTTGTACTCATAAGTTTACATATCCTTAAAGAGGTCTCTGTCAATTTTTAATTAAATATTGATCAGGAACTGCCTAACTTTCGACTACAGGACGTCACACTACGGACAACAGAACGTCAAACAGAACTACAGACAACAGAACTACAGACAAAAGAGCTACAGACAACAGAACGACAGAAACAACGTCGCAAAATACGAGAGACTGAAAAGTTCCTGTTGTATTTTTCAAGTGGGTGTGAAACATATTTTTCTGCTCACGGTGCGCTAGCCAGCATGTCATGCATCGCGGCTATTTTCTTTCGGCAAAACATAAGTAGGCAGGAAAGTGTAGTTTATCAACTGTTTTTATTAGTACACTATCGCACAACAAGGCTTCCAATACACAAGAGAATAATGTAGAGCTCAGTATTTCACTAGTCAGTACAAATGGGCGCATTCTGTACTACGATCATACTTACGTAAGACAGCTTCCTACAAATTCCCATAGATAGAAAATTGCTACAGACGCCATGTTTGTTTGCTGTGCACAACGCAACTCTACCAAAGCAATGTTTGTCTCAGCAGTTATTTGTGAATAAAGAAATATTATGAAGAGCAGCAAACCCACATTTTTTTGCATACCAGCAACAAAAACTTCCTTTTTTATTCCATACAACAGGTACACTTGCTAGTGCAAACAATATGCTATACATAGTCCATTTACTGCATAGCTCTCCTTGTGCTAATATGCCAATAAATATCCAGCACATTATATCGAACATGCCTATTAGCGGCGAGAATTTGGAGTGGCGCCCTCTCACGAGTAACGTCACGGCCAGGACGCCGCTCGCTCCGGCTCGCTCGGCTGCCGCGCGCGCTCGTTTTCTTGGTACGTGCTTGGGGTATTGGCGGCTTGAGCCGTACTTACAAAAGGTTATTTCGGATTATTTTTGTTGCCATGCGTGGACAGCAGTTTCTTGTTTGAAACCGCGTGAGTTACGAAAATTTGCGACTTGTCTATCGCAAGCTATGTAGCGCTGAAGGGGTCTACTCGTCTTGCAATGCATATGTGCACCCTGTCTGTTCATAAATTTTGCTTAAAAATAACGTCTGCAAGTTCAACACGCGAAGTTATTTATGATGCTCCTCTAAACTCTTAACATTCACTTATTACTTAGGTATGAGAGACATAGCATTTTACATGGAAGAAATACCTTCACATTTGGTATCAACATTATAAATCCGTGTTAGGACACTGCCCAGCGAAGCTTTCATCATAATTCTTATCACTCTGGTGAGTTGTTTTAATCAAATATGGCAACTGTATTAAGGCCTAAATGGAAGCGATAGGCGCGCATTTTGTGTGAAAAGGTTTGGTACTACTTTCACCGTTCTCTGAAATAGGCACCCAGAAACGCATTGGCTGTTAACACGACAGCGCATCGTGTATAGTATGCATATACTTCACGAATACCATAACAGCAATCACATGAAAGAAAAGTTTGCGTTTAAGATCGAGAAGCAACCAAATGAGAGCGATGAAATGTGTCATAGTGGCCCTCAGTAGCTTTTATCGACAATATGGCACACCCCTCCCGCAACGGAAGTAACCGACCGTCGTTATGGCGAGGCGCGCATTGTTCGCGAAACCCAGCAGTTCACTACAACTTCGAATTGAAACCATGAAGTAGCTGTTTACAGCTCCAATTACAATGCCTATAGCATACTCGAGGCACTACAGCGCAGCTTAGGTTGCGTTGAAATGGAAAATGCAAGCAGATTCTGTCTCAACATGTCTCGATCTTGCGTTGTTTAATTACACAGACTGAAAACTATTTGCTTCATCAGTGCATGAAAGAAAACCTCGCGTACCCGCCTCTTAAAGAAGACACCACAAGTCTCACATGAACACTTCACCTTCACTGGGGAACACTGATATCCTAAATATGTGCAACACTACTAATGAATGGGCCTTCGGCTTCTTGCTCGCTGCAGCGAACCGGTCCAAAAGGCATATTTCACTCAAATATTTGACCGGAGTAGCCTGTGTCAGTTCTCCAAACAGATGCATCATGTCTGTTTCTCAAGCAAGAAGCACCAGTTAATTGCTCAAGTGAGTTGAACGTGTAGCACGGAAAGTGAATAAATATTGGTACATTCCTTTCTGTGTGCTGAAAACAACTGTGAACCTCAATCAGCTTTGATTCAAGTTAGCGCCATTTAAATTTAACCGGTGGAGAACGGCCTAATTTTGAGAACCAGCTAAAAACGCAAGTGGTGCTGGCCGAATCTAAACGGCAGTGGTAGTTAAGTCCTCTTGTTACTGCCGATGGTTTCTGTGAAGAAATAAAAAAATTCGATATTATACCGTGAGCTATTCGTCGAGAGCAAACATGTTTTAGCAGGTTAAAAATCAAGGTAAATGCTGTAGAAGTCATACATAGTCAGCGTTTAATTGTGGCACGCGTATTGCACCGTGGCGGGTATGGAATCTTAACTAGATTCTTATGTGCTGTGCTTTTGCGTCTAGCTTTTATTATTCACGTGAGCTGCCACTGGAAAGTGTAGATCCGCGCATGAAAAACCAGTAATGGGCTGGTCTGAGCTCCCTCGGGTAGCACTATAGCGTTGCCTTCGAGAAATGTATTGTCTAGGAAATAAGCTCCTTGATTACATTTTCGCGAACGAAGACATCGTAAAATATATATTTGAGAAACCCGTCATTAGTATACAAACATTGGGAACGAGAGCGAACAAACAGAAACACTGCAGAAGGCGTCCGGACACCGCCCGAACTACAGCACACGACAGGCGCGAGTCCGTGCCCTGACGTCACGCGAGTGGCGCTCGCAGCGCCCCTCTAGGTCGTTCTCGGGGCTAATAGCCTTTCTCATATACGAATACGAATACGATTTATTTCATGTTTGTTCGAAAGATGGAGAGATGAAAGAAAAAGCTGCTGAACAGCAGCTTTTGGTTTGCAATTGATCAGCAATGTGGCCTTGTTCCGCAATACAACATGTTGTGGTTGGCGCATGATGGCCTTAGTTGCTTATGCGTCATTAAACTCAACAACAACAACAACAACAATACAACATGTAACACGCCTAGAGCTTCATTCAGATCTGTAACATTGCGAACAAGGTATCAATACGAGATTCCTCGCGAGCATATTGCCGATGTTTCTTCAAATTTGGAATGCGCTTCGATAGCTCTATTATCATCTAGGCATAAATGGCACAGTTCCAAGACAATAACAACAAATAACGCTAAGTTTTTTTGTTCAGAAACAGTAAATGCAGAAGAAACAAATGTCGATCAGCGGTTCATCGTCAGTAGAAGTTGGGCAAGGACGGAGTGATGCACAAAGGTATTATTGAACGTGAAGCTTCGAGACATGGGAGAATTATTTTCTAAAAGCAGCGCAAGTCAGCCGCATTCAATGCATCAGGTCAACCTGCTCAGAACAGTTCTTTTTTGAATGGTTTTCAGGACCTTCCACTAATAAGCTGAATCTACATTACGGACTTTCTTTAACGGACCCTATAGGCTCAGTTTCGTGGGACTTGTTTGAAGCATAAGACAGCTGTTAGAGCTATGTTACGAGTTTTATCATTGGCTCGAGGTCATCTGTCATGAGAATTTCGGGGTCGACACAATAAGGAGGCGAAAGTATTTCAACTTTTCAAGAACACTCGTTGCTAGCACAGCATGCTTTCTTTGCGTATTTAGATTATTCGTGACTTTGCCGAAAGGAGAACCCCCCCCTCCCACTTTTGCCATAATAATGAAACCACTGAAGTCAAGAGTACTGAGCAACATGAGTACTTGCACAACTTTAATGAAGTAATCTCAAGAAGATTCTAGCATCGCAAGATCCATGTATGGTAGCTGGGTAATAATCTTTGAAGAGGAGGCTTCAAGTGTGGAAGCAATGACTGTCTGCACAAAGACTATTGTTGCGCAACGTTTATGCAAATATTGAAATAAGCCGAAATATTTTCTAAAGATAGGCTAATCAGCAGTCCGCTTTAAAAGCTATTGGAATTACAGAAAGAATAAAATATCAGTAAGAAAATTTTGCTAATTTGCATGCTTTTGGAGCTTTCTTTTTGCACTGGGTTTTGTCTCACGCTGTCTTTTCAGATCCAGATTGGTGTCATTTATGTGCAGCATAAGCAACGCATAACATAACTACTGCAGCAGTTCTGTGCGACACTTTAATAAAGCACAAGATTTCTTACAGTACACTGCTGGCTAGCTTATCTTTCACAGTACAGTGGACACAACAGACAACTGTGCGACTATACCAATGGGCTCCAGAAAACATTTCTCCATGTCCTTCCCTCCCTCTTGCGATAATGGAACGTCACCTTGCACTGCATGAGTTGGTGGAACTCTGGGCTCACATGACACATCAACTTCTCTAGTGCTTCCCTCGTGGTAATCTTTCGGCAGCTCTTCAACTTCGCTGACTTGCAATACCATTGTGTACCATCTCTCAGTCGGTTGATGACACCTGCGTTTTCTGGTTAGTATAATTTCCGCTTTTGGCCTCGCTGCGGCAGTGTAGAACCTATAAAGACACCTACATCATCAGAAAATCTTGTCAGGCTAGTTGATAAATTTCCGCCGAAGTTGCACATTGTGTAAAGGAACACTACATACAGGCACATAGGACAAGCGCAACGCCCTATCTATGCTTGAGTGCCATGTTCCTCTGTCAATCGAATTTTATTGGCAACACATGCGTGCTATATGACATCGCTTCACGTGTATGGAAACATATAAAAAGCGCGCTGATTATCAGATTTCCAGTGGACGGCGCAAAAAACGGCACTGTTTTCGTAAAATAGAAGTTTTAATCGATGCAGGTTAGTTCTGATCAAATGTGGTTGCAGGATTTCAAGTCGAAATACGTCCCCAAAATTTAATAAGCAATGTTCCAAGTTTAAGTGCTGCTATATATTCATGTAACATGTTAAGCATTGCTGGTGCCTCAATAGTTGGCGGAGAATACTAGGCAACAGTTATCAGAGTTATGCGCCGTTCCATACATAGCAGTCAACGCTGTGGAGGCTAGAAAGACTTATTGCAGTGGCTTCGTTCACACTTGGATATAGTTCGATGTTTCTTGACAGTAATTCTGCGCAACTGTTTCTTGTATAGACTCAATATCAAATGAACTACGTTTTATTCCTTAGAAACAAACACACTGTGCTATACGGCTGCTAATGCGTTGTTTTATTCATTTTCATTTTTTTAGGTTTTTTTTATTTGGAACCCGTCACAAGGCGCCTCACGTGCATGGTCGTGTGAGCGAACGCTCTTGGCGCTGCCTAGCGAAGCATAGACGGAACGCGCTGAGTGATAGCTTTTCTTGACCGAACTTATTGCGTAGCTTCCACAGCGTTGACAAATATGTATGGAACGGAACATAGTTTTCTTGATCGATGAAAGTTTTGGTTCATCTTGCTAAGGATTAGGTAATTGAGCGTTTTAATTACTTTGGCTTGATTTTTCTGCAGAATACCCACAAGAGCAAAACCAACTTGCAATAGTTTAAAGGTAGCTGCTGGGCAACATAGCATTGGAATTTTCGCTCCGGAATAATTTCTGCTATAAATCGGCTAACCAAGCTTAGGCACAAAACGGCAGCGCGAGGCAAAAACTGGCTTTGCCGTCTCGTGTGCTGTAGCGCCACGCAAGGCGCGACATCTTACGATCGTAAATTCGCTCTCTGTCAGCGAAAACTGTTCTGCTTTTTAATTTAGCCTATAATCGGGAACATCGAGCACCCCAGACGAGCAAGCGACAGAAAGAAACTGACAAGCACGCAGTTTCTTGGCACACGCGGAGCAAATTTCGCTGCGTAATGTCACAGGGCACCCGGTGCGGTAGCAGACGACGAGGAAAGGACAGGGCTGGCCGTACTTATGACACTTGCGCCGCCCCCTGTCGAGTGGTTTTCTGTACGAAAATAATGCACTACAGAAGCACAGATTCGCAACCACTAATAACTTATTTGCCTTATCTTCATCGATCAGGAACCGCCCTTGCACTCCAACAGTCGGCACACCCGACCACGACGGGGTCGGCGTAGACCCTTCCTCAGAAGTGGTCCGAGCAGAGGCCGTAGCCACTATACATGGGCTCCCATGTCAGCCCTGCCAGGGCTCCTTATCTAGCGTAATTTCACCATATGTCACATCTTAAAAATGGGCTAAATACCGCGTGGTCATAATTAAAGAACACTTAAAAGCGTAACCAGTGTTGAGAGTACGAAGAAGAGACCAAAAATTTCTGCCCGTCTAGGCACAGATTGAAGAGTGAAACGAACCTATGTCGTCACTTAGGTAACTCGAACTTCTTATAATTAAGAACGCCAAGGGTGACTTCTGCGTAATAGATTTTTTTACTTCTGCTGTGTTCATGGCCATTTGAAAGGTGGTAATGTAATAACAAAAAAATCTGGTCACAAGAATGCTCTCCAACTTAACCAGTTTGTGCAGCAAGCATTCTTCGAATAACTTCAGCAGATATAAATTACAAGTTTGATACTCATGGAAAAAGCTGAAGAGCGACCGCTTACATATACCGAAGCGAAATTTCCGTCTGTGCATCAGCTAACATCAATCGGCGAAGTAACCTTAGTTTCTCAAAACACCGCAGAACATTTTGCAGCGCCAAAGTATAAAAAAGGTTCCCGGGAAAACAAGCGCGGAAGATCTTTCATTTCGTCGTATAGCTGTTTTGAGAAGCACAGCGCTTGTTTCTTCATAATGACTGCAGAAAAAGTGGGCTTACCTCTCGTACGCGGGGGAGCGGAAAGATTTCGCCCTTGTGTTGCTCCCCGAGTTGCCACATCACACAGCCGCGCAGCAAGCGTTGCATCTTTTCCTTAGGTTTTCCAACATTGCCGGAACATTCGCAGGCACTGAAAGAAAGTACTAAACTGTAGAGCATACGAAAAAACGTACACGTGCAGAGAAAGCGCCAGGAGCAGAAGATGAGAATGGCAGCCGAAGCGATAAGAGCAGAAGCCCCGCACGTTGGCACAACAAATGAAGCGACCAAATAAAGATATGAGATGCCGAAAAAGATAATAGCCAAAACCGTATTTTATTTTTACGTAAAGGTAAATCACTTTATTGTTACGTTGGTTGAAAAGATAGAGCTACATATGCAAAAGTTATTGAACTTTGGCTACCAGTGTCATGGCGACGCTTCATTGCCAATACCTACCCGCTGCGGTTGCTCAGTGGCTATGGTGTTAGGCTGCTGAGCACGAGGTCGCGGGATGGAATCCCGGCCACGGCGGCCGCATTTAGATGGGGGCGAAATGCGAAAACACCCGTGTGCTTAGATTTAGGTGCACGTTAAAGAACCCCAGGTGGTCGAAATTTCCGGAGTCCTCCACTACGGCGTGCCTCATAATCAGAAAGTGGTTTTGGCACGTAAAACCCCAGAATTTTTCAAATTTAATTGCCAATACCCAAGCTAGCCCCACTGTCCACCCACTGCTACTGTGCTTGAAACTATTGCCGATCACTGCCGTCAACAAGTTGCGCGGCATCCTTGCGTCCAGAAAAAAATGACTCGTTGAGGCGACAGCACAGAGTGTAGTGGGCGAACCCTCTCCAGGGCACAACCGACGAGAACCTGCGTGAGCAACCATAACGTGAGCGGCACAGCCATTGTCGCGCTGGTTCCGCACCCCCTTGTGTTTTTGTCTATATAAATATGTTATTTAGGGAAATACAAATCAACTGAAAGTTAGCGATCGCCCTTGTTGTTCGTCCTTGTCCACGTTACCTAACCGTTATGGTTCCGATAACTGTATCAAACAACTAGCCCAAAAGAATACAATCCTATACTTTGTTTTTACGCGACTAACAGTAAGCGGCATTTCACTCTAAGCATAACAATATTGAGGCAAACATAAGTTTTGTTGAAACAGCAAAGGTAGCAATAGTTAGCGATATATTTTTCGGTGCTGATGAGAGGGTCTTCTTCCAAAGAACGCCGGTGCAGAAAATACACGCGTGGATAGAATCCTCGTTGTCGAGAATAAGTTTTCAGATTTTGGGAGGCGTATTACTTCAGTTTAGTGACGTTCAATATGCAGGACAAATAATTTAAGTGGTTAGCGAATATCAAGAATTTTCAATACGAACCAATATTACACACTATTTGGGCTTGTAATCAAGAAGGAACTATTCTGTATTTTCCTATATTTTAGGCAAATGAAATATTCCCCAAATACCGAGTGTTAAGGTGTCATTACTGTTGCCCATCTGTACAACAACATACCGCAAATTATGAGCAGTGAAAAAACGACAAACTTTTTCGAAGGAATGCAGACCCGCGTGGTTCTTAGTGACTATGGGGTTGGGCTGCTAACCATGAGCCTGCGGGATTCAATCCCGGCCACGGCAGCAGCATTACCATGGGGGTGGAAACCCCCGTGTACTTAGATTTAGGTGCATGTTAATGAACCCCAGCTGGTCCAAATATCCGGAATCCCCCACTACGGCGTGTCTCAAAATAAAATCGTCGTTTTGTCACGTAAAACGCCATACTTTAATTTTGAGGAAGGCAGGAACAAAATGTGTATTTGAAACATTTTATTCTTTATTTTGCAGCAGAAGCCTACGCGGTCCCCTGTCAGTATCTGTGTTTAATGCTTTCAGCCGTTTAAGAACGTAGAATTTTTATCTTATTGCTAAAAGCAGATCTGTGTGTCTTGTTTTTTTTTTGCAACTAGCCCTTTCGCATGTTTTTACGGCACACTAGCTTTTGAGAAACTGTTTACCTTGTTTCCTCTGAGCATCTTTTTTTGGGACCGGAGATGGCGCCCGAGTCCAACGACTTCATGCCGCCACCTGAGGCCACCACAACTAAAATTGCCGGACCATTCTTTTTAATAAAGTTTATGTCCTTCTTCTAGGGCCGACTTTACAGACTTTCGTTCCAAAATGTTCTTAGCCAATTTCCCGTCGCCTAGGCTATTAATATGTCCTGCGTCAGGTCTGGGTGGAATTTTCTATCAAGAACAATTCTTGAAAACGGACTCTATTCCATGCAGAAGAAATTAATTCTTGGAAAGCAGTTTTGCAACCAGGCTCAAAAGATGTTGAATGGATAGTTGTGTGTTTTTAATGAAAACTACTCATCTTCCGTTCAAGACTGCTCCTTTGTCCTTCATAATAAGCGTTTTTTTTATTTATTACTGGTCAGTAGGAGGATAGGACCGAATCATGCAGAAATAAATATTCCTGCTGCAAATACATGCGACGTCTGTAGTTGACTATTCGATACACGATACCTACCATTTGTATCTAATTCGTATTCGAAAATTTGAAATTGGCCTACCTGTACTAATTTTTATATTTTTACTTTTCTTAAACACTCTTGTCAAAGTACATTAGGCCCCTTCAATACCCGTTTTAAATACCGAAAGGGACTTGTTTCAAGTTGTTTCTGCTGTTAATGAAGCGCTACCCTAATTTTTTATTATCCGCCCGCACCCCTAGAAAATTGGTGTTCATCGAAGCAAGTTAGTAATAAACACACAGAATCACTGCACAAAAGTAACTTAAAAAAACAAGAAAAGTAAGCAAGTGATGGAAAATCATATGGAGCGAAATCAGCGTGTCATCTAATATAGGTTGTCATGGTGTCAACATTCCTGGCAGCATTCAGCAACATCAGCTGAAACTGGAAGGTATCGAGCTTTCTAGAATGCACGTCAACTTTGAGAAAGTGCCTGGTTTCCTAAATGTAACATGCGCTGAGGGCAGTCTCTGTCCAACTCCTGCGCTTTCTCCCAGAAAACGTTGCTCAACGCTGAGGTTTGTTTTGATTTTGAGGACTCGAAAACAGAAGGCCGCTGTGGAAGTTTGAGTGCAGGCGAAGGGATCAGACCCCAAGGGGATTGGGGCTGTCACCGGGTCTGATATTTCAAGGGGGCAATTTTTTAGAACTACTTTCTTCCCTTGAGCGAAAGATAAATTTCTCCAGGGAGGACTGAGTGACGCGAACAACGCAACATCATAACAGAAACCTAAAAGCTCCTGCCAAAAGAGTCCCATCTTTCTTCAATACTCTTGACAACACAAAATTGATAGGTGGTGATCACGTGACACATCCCTCGCTGTAATCCAACCTTTCAGCAGTGTTCCCCTCTTGCCCAATCCACATCGCCTTTGTAACAAAAAGAAAGGGGGGGGGGAGATGTTACAACAATTTATACTCCGTAACAGCAAATTTACTATATCTATGAAAAAAAAAACCTCAGAACTGCTGTCCAGCTCTGCTTACTCAAGCAATAATTCCATCAGAACCTCAATAACGTAATAACAACATACGTCAGTGGCATTTTGCAATGATGCCGCAAAGCTGAACATTAAAGTAAGCAAAGTGCTTGATTTCTCATTATTATTACAATTGGACAATCCCTCTATTGCATACAGCTATATCTGGGAAGACACAGCTGTGTCTATATCTGGGAAGACAAAGCTGTGTCTTACCAGTACTCACCTACGGGGCAGAAACCTGGAGGCTTACGAAAAGGGTTCTACTTAAATTGAGGA
The DNA here is from genome assembly GCF_023375885.2 of Dermacentor andersoni. Classification (NCBI taxonomy): domain Eukaryota; kingdom Metazoa; phylum Arthropoda; class Arachnida; order Ixodida; family Ixodidae; genus Dermacentor; species Dermacentor andersoni. Next base: position 25,650,125 of record NC_092818.1, read on the forward strand.
CGACGCAACGAGCTATGGAAAGAAGAATGATGGGTGTAACGTTAAGGGATAAGAAAAGAGCAGATTGGGTGAGGGAACAAACGCGAGTTAATGACATCTTAGTTGAAATCAAGAAAAAGAAATGGGCATGGGCAGGACATGTAATGAGGAGGGAAGATAACCGATGGTCATTAAGGGTTACGGACTCGATTCCAAGGGAAGGGAAGCGTAGCAGGGGGCGGCAGAAAGTTAGGTGGGCGGATGAGATTAAGAAGTTTGCAGGGACGACATGGCCCCAATTAGTACATGACCGGGGTTGTTGGAGAAATATGGGAGAGGCCTTTGTTCTGCAGTCGGCGTAACCAGGCTGATGATGATGATATCTGGGAACAGTAGTCTGTACCGGACACTTGATGTGGTTAAGCTCTCTGCCATTCGCCTCTTGTTTCTTAATTTTTTATCTCTCTTTCTCTTGGATGGGTATTTTGATATTTTAACTTTAGTTCTGAGGATCTGTAGCAAGAGCGAGGAATTAAAATGAAGCGAAAAACTGCGTTGATCAAACACAGCTCTAGGAATTTATGTGAAGGGGAGGTCAAGTGAAGCGTTGAAATAAATTTTATAAGCTAACGGTCATGCGCAAGACTGTGATAACATTCAGACTATCCAACATGTAATCAAATACAGCCTTTATGCTTGCCCACCATAAATGCCACAACCTAGTTTCTCAAAATTTCATGTCTACGCAGCCCACAGTCCACGAGCTTTGCCGAAATGCAAACACGAAATCAGGCCGACCGGCATTTTCAGACGTCTGCGCAGCGGTGTCACGGGGATAAAGGGCATGTATACGAAATGTGAGAGATAACTGGCGATTGTAGGTGCGTGGAATAGAGATTCGCAACATAAATCTAGCTACAGTTACGTATTCTGCAGCTCTCGTGCCGCATTCACACATAACAAGTCTCGAGGAGTGGGCAGGAATGAATGCACACATAGTGGTGAGGTGCCTGGTCCTCAGCTCACGTACCATGTGAAGCCTGCGGTTAAAAGGCATCCGCGGCCTTGGTTGAAACGCACTGGCTAATATTCCCAGGGATAACCGTGTATACATATACAAACACCGAAGACCGTTGGCGCAAAGCCAGCGGCCGTGCTAGCTTTGTTGGTGAAGCACTTCACCCGTGACGCGGATGACGTGTATTGGATCCCCACCCTGGGGCAAGTTATCCTCGCGTTCACTTTTCTTTCTCTTTACTTAATACTTTTACATGTCCATTAAGCACAACAATTAAGTGACATAGACTATGTTTTCTCTGCTTTCAGCGCATGTTTGTTTAAATTGTTACGGCTTAGAAAACACTGAACCACTCCAGTTTTTCTCGCTAAAACACGCAGTGGCACATACTGGGTGGCTGAATAATAAAATAAACAAGTAAATCAAGGAATCTGTTGATCATAATATGCTGTTACGTTAAAAAGCAGTGCGGTTTGGATATACTGATGATCCGACGGTATATATGTTGTCTTTCTGCAGGAATTGTTCTTATTACTCAAAACAAATGTGCGCTTTGTTAACCTATTTTGCCAATAAGCAAACAGATGATATATAAGACTTCAGAATACTGGAGACCTGGGTTTGTTGGAGCAACATTAGCAAAATGAAACAGCGCACAGTAACAACAGGGACTAAAGAATGACGACACCGTGGCGCAGATGATGTCAGCGCCGTGTGTTTTGGAGCTTAAATCTGGTGCCCATACAGGGCTTTTCAGGGAACTATTTCAATAATTATAAAAATTGCCTGTGTCAGATAGCAAAATTCAAATCCATGAAGTGGTCTACTCGAAGAGGCGGACATTATTTACAGAACAAATGGAAATCCATAATCAACTAATTAACAAAAAATCAGTAATTAAGCTTTTAACCTATTATGGCACATATTGCAATATGCAAATTCTAGAGCGTTAGTCTGCAAGACATATCCATTTGAAAAGCGCTGTGCGGATGGCACTATTTATGAGGTATGCTCTGTTGAAGTTGCGGTAAAAATACACTGTCGTTCCACTTACATTCTTAACAAAACGTCGTTTAATTCCTTGAAGCAGAAAAGTAACTGGTACGCCAGTGCATTTTTCACAAAAGTTCGGAATTATTATCTCGAAACTGGTCTCCCCCTGAGAATTTGCCCCAAGTGGATCCGCCTTGCGAACCCTCCGCCTAGAATTTGTAAATTGCAATATGTGCCGCAAGTTAATTAGGTTAACACTCAATTAGGAAAGTTTTGTAAATAATTCGATTGTGCATTTCAATTTCTTGTCCAAGTAACGTCCGCCTCTTCGAGTAGGCCAGGCCATTGACAAGGTTTGCGCTATCCTTTACAGGCAATTTAAAAAAACTGAAAATGTCCGCTGAAACTCCCCGTATAAGCTCCGCACGTATATCCCTAAATATATGCGTCGAGATACCGACCGATCCAGGAGTAGAGAGCAGCCCGCAACATCAATTGCAGCAGTGTCACCCAATGTGGGAGCCATGGCAAAGAATTCTTCGCCCTAAAATAAACGTACATAAAAAACGTACAGGTCTGCTGAAAGAAGTACGACAATGTTGTCTCTCACACAACTGTTGTTGTTGCCCAGCATCACTTATATCGTTTTTTATTCGGCGTATTCAACCCGATGATTTGCGTTCGCCAAGCGGGAGTTGCTTATTGGCATTTGAAAGCGGGCACTTGTCCTTCGAGTGTGCGCGGGCTGTTCGATTTCTCTGCGCTCGTATCACGTCTCTCTTTGTCCGTGGTGTTTGATGTGCGCGCTTTAAGTAATGCATTCCAAGGCATTGTCAAAGCTTGTGACGTGCATCTTCCATTTCCGTGGGAGCGTGAGAGCCAACGTCTTAATTGGAACACGTTCCTTGGTTGGCTGTTCACCAATTCCCAGCCCCACATAGGGAATAGTCCAAAGGACGATCCAGCCACAAGCCTAGGCAGAGTGCTTCCTTTACCTGGGTGAGCTTCAAAGAAAGGAAGTAGCCGCAGTGCGCTTTGGACGAGTGTGCTTAGTCAGAGGTTCGCTTTCAGGGTTTCAAAGAGAGCCCGGTGAACACACGGAATTGACAGTAATGTGATATAAAGCAAGTGACTGAGACATTTAGTTTTCCATGTGGTTAATGCCACTCATACTGTGTCCCTTTAAAAAGCATAACCAAATAGACCGGTCACTCAGATTAGGCAGTGCTCCCTTAGTATACCAAGAAATACGAAGAACAAACTTCTGTTTAATGACAACTGTCATTCGGCGTGGGTCACACCAGTAAGGAAGAAACCACGGTTGACACTATGATCTTGTGGTGCAGACGTGGTACAAAATGAGCAGCCACAGGGTCTTTCGCAGGCCTTGAACGTTGTTTACCTTAGACAGGTAGACAATATTCTGCCTTTAGCCTTGCCATCCAAGGCTTTCACTGTGTCTGAACCAATGTTAAAAAAAAGAATACGGTGGGTGCTTTTTTAGCGAAGCTTCCTTGGCCACTTCCTTCCACTTTCCCGCTGCTACTGCTGATGTTGATGATGATAATGTTTTGCCGTGTGTGTGATTCTGTTTTGTCATGTACTGACTACCGAACGCGTGGGTCATACCGGATCTAATGTCGTCACCCAGTCGTCGTCGTACAACTATCAAGCCTACTTGTTGCTGCCGTTATTTATGCAACATGGCCAAACTTCGAGCTAATCTGACGTATCGTTTACTGCTCTTAGCTTTAAATAAACTCGAACATTTGATATTGTTCAACGTAAATGAGACCGATCCCGTTATTCGAAATTTAGCAAGCTCCTAATACCGCGCTTATAATACTGCTTGCTGCTCATACTGCAGCAGTGATCTTCTTGGGAGAGCACGTCTGCGTACAACGTTTCAGTCGCGTTGGCGTAAGCTGAATTTAGGAGTTGGTGTTCTAATTAAGAAAAAAAACGCACTGCGTAAATTCAGGAGCTGATAAAAGCTTCATGAAAATAATGATTCTCATTTACGTGAGCGTGGCATGGAGCTTCAAAGAAAACTTTTTGTACCTTATCTGAACAGGTTTTCCTTGTCGATTTACACTATATAGCTTCGTGTGCCTCTCTGTCTTACCATATTATGTTTCTTGTCTCTCCGTGACAGCTCAAGCAATTAAATTATAAATGTTAACCTCTATCTTTGAGGTAATTTCCCGCATGCATATATCATCAAAAAAGCAAAGTGTTTCTTTCGCGTGTTTATAAACCAAGAAAGCCTAGCACTCAAGCGCTATCGTGAGTGCATGGCAATGTAAACAAGTTTATTTTTTTTTCATTACATATTTAAGTACCATATGTATCTTCATAATTATTTTTGTCGTCTTTTACCAATTACTCCTGTGCTGTAACTATGTGGTGGCATTATTAAGTTTGTTACTTCTAATAACACGACTCATTTGAAATGTATGTGTCGGTTATGTTTTATAAAGATATCAGTCATTTTTCTATAATAGGCTAAACATGCACGCTATATATATATATATATATATATATATATATATATATATATATATATATATATATATATATATATGTATATTCTATGTTGTCGATACATTTTTTGTATATGCTGCCTTGGGTACGGGCCCCCTGGCTCCTTATAAGCTGCATTGTGCCGCTTTTTGCCTGGGGTGAGCCCCAACTATTATGTTGGAAATAAAATCCTTTGATTGATTGATTGATTGATTGATTGATTGATTGATTGATTGATTGATTGATTGAGTGATTGATTGAATAGCCGAACACTATTAGGAAGCCATTTACTTTAGTACTAGAATGATGTGGTTGAAGGTTAATCTTTGTCGCCAGAATCACATTTGTGTAAGGTTTGTTGTTTGACAGCGTAACTCCGCAGAGAACAGAACCGTTCAACATTACATCTGTATCAGTGCCGAATACGTCTCCTCCAGAACAGGGCAATCTTTTCTGGGCGTTCCTCCGCTGAAAATCTACACTTTCAAGAGCCTCAAGGTTCTTGCACGACAGCGCGATAGCACAAAGCGAGAATGCTCTTCCGCTGTATTGTTCTCGCGTGACTAACCATCGTGATAGATCGCACCAAAGACGCGTACTGAAAAATGACACACAACCCTATATATTTAAAAATCCTTCCCTCAAGAAGGATGGAAATCTAAGAATGTAGTTATCCTTCGTAAGCCTTCAGACTTCGACAAAAAGAATGCCGCCGTTCTGGGAAAACAGAACACAGGACTGGTGCAACAGAAATGCTACACTCAGGCTCTTCCTATTCAAGAAATATTGAACAAGCTGTATCTCGTTTGCAGTTGTCTGCTTAGTGTCGTGAGAATGTGGAACGTTGTATTGTTTTCCTATGTACAAGTTGTATTTATCTTTTCCTTCTTAACATAATCAAAATACTATGAGGAATTTCGAATTTGCGACGCGAAACACATGTCTCGGATCTGTTGCTCTAAAAAATAAATGAAGTAAATGCGATACAATGGAATAGCATGCGGCAACTCTATCTCACATTCATTAAAGGTAAACAAATATAGGAACAACGCCGGAATGAGTAAAAACTTATCTAGATCTCCTGTCGACAAAACAGTTCTTTATCTTTAAAGATACCTTCTTTACCATGACAGTATTTGAGGTTTTTGTTTTCAATCTTTATGTCGGCTGCATCAAGGCCAACGTAAATTTTCACTTGGTTAGCATATTGTTAGTCATACTATATTTGTTAAATATTTCCCGGAAGTCTGCACAGTATACCGCAACTATACATCCTGCACCATGTGTATCTTTACAGAGAATGCTTTTTCTCGCTGTATATCAATGTTCACATTCCTACTCAAATTGTAGCAGAAATGCACCGTTCGACAATCACTTTCAGAGCATTATTTGCGAGCCAATTATTTTTCCATACAAAATGTTCAATGTATCTTTAACTCGCTTTTCTACCGTTAAAGAAATGCCTAATGTATTATTTTAGTTCAGGGACTTCTGTCACATGTTGACCTTAGTGAAGAGGCTTCAAACGCGGCCAAAGTTAAATAACTTTGCACTCTGGCCATTGCACGCCGTTTGCACTCTCATACACACCGCTCTCTTCACGTCTCCTAACGTTACGCCTAAAATTTTTCGTTCTATCACGCTATGCGCGATCATTACCTTGTTCTCGAGATTGTTTGCTAACTTACAAGCTTCTGCCTCATATGCTAGCACCAGTAGAATGCAATGATTATAGACTTTTCTTTTCAACGACAGTGATAAGCTCCCAGTCATCATCTGGTAATGCTTGCCGTGTCAGGATCAGAGTCTCTCGCGAGTAAATCACCTAAATAAACGTACTTCTGCACGACTATGGATGCTGAGCGGCGATTCTGAAGTATTCTTCCCCTGCCAGGCAATTGAACATTATCTTTGCCTTCTGACTAGTAATCTTCAACTCCAGGTTCACACTTTCGAGGTTAGGGTCCTCAATCATTTGTGGTAATTCGTCCCCAGAGATGCTGAACAGGACAATGTCATCTGGAAAGTGAAGGTTGCAGATGACATTGAGGATCTTAGAACGCAGTGTTTAGCATTGGAGAGCTTGTCTCCGTGCCTGGCCACTTTCTCGATAGGCAACTTTCTACTTTCCTAGATAGCTGAGGAATCTTTCTAGATAATTCCCATGATATTCAAGCATGCCTCCTGTACTCCTTGATTACGCAATGCCTCTATGACTGCTGGTATCTCTACTGAATCAAATGCGTTTTCATGCTCTATGAAACTTATACAGAGAGGTTGACTGTACTTCACAGATTTCTCACTTACCTGATTGATAAATGAATGGAGGTGATCCATTGTAGAATATTCTTCCTGAAGTGAGCCTGTTCTCTTGAATGATTGAAGCCAAGTGTTGCCCTTGACCTATGGGAAATTATCTTGGTGAATATTTTATACAATACTGAAAGCAGATTACTTGGCTAATAATTCTTCAATACGTTTGTGTCTCCATTCTTATAAATCAGTTTGTTTGCATTCTTCCAGTACTCTGGTACATTTGAAGCCATGTGGCATTGGTTGGAAAGGGCCGCAAGCTTTTCGAGCTTGATATCATCCCCATCTTTGATTAAATTGACGGTTATTTCATCTTATTCTACCGCTTTTACATGGGTCATGTCTTGCCAAGCCCTTCTAACTTTATCGTTAGTTATTGAAGGAGCGTCTGCATCCTGTTTATAAGTACGTCGAACGAAGGTAGCATGGCTGCTCTGGGCACTGTACAGGTCAGTATAAGTTCTTTCGCTGCTTTTACTATATAATCAAATTCACTGATGACATTTCTATGCTTATCTTTCAGTGCATACATCTTGCCTAGTCCTACGAAAAGTTTTATTCTCATTGATTTCACGATACGGCCATTTTTAGTGCTTCCTCAATCTTTGGCATTTAAAAATTTTTAATATCCCTTACTTTCTATTATTGACCAGTTTTGACAATTCAGCGAATCCTATCTGATCTCTTGAGTTAGACACTTTCATGCTTTGTCATTGATTTACTAGGTCGTTAGTTACTTAGGAGTGCTTATCTCATGGTTATCTTGGTGCCTTACCTTCCACTTCAATTTCTTTCTCATATCAGCCTAGGTACGGTTTCATTCATTACCTCTATGTTACCTTCATCTTACTCTTCTGAAGCTGCTTATTTGTTTGAGAGCACCAGCCTGAATTCTTCTGCTTTAACCATTATTGCGTGTAGGTTGGCCTGTTTCTTCACGACTAATTTTATTCTTTCTGTGTTCGAATTGAGAAAAATCCAGGGCCTCTCTAACATGCGGTAACCACACTTTACCTTACCTAACACATCTACATCCAGTAATATGCTAGGAGTGGCAGATAGTATCAAATCATTTTAATTTCTTCTTTCTCCATTAGGGCTTTTCCAGGTCCAGTTCCTGTTACTGCATTTGCTGAAGAAGGTATTCATTATTCTGAGCCTATTCCTTTCAGAAAAATATACCATCTCTTTTCTAGTGTTCCTAGAATTGTTGCTGTGTTGCCAATATTTACTTTTCTCACTGATGATTCAGTATCTTGACGAAACTGTACTATTTCTTCCTCATCATGACGGGATGTTAGAGCGTAGGCTTGTACTGCTTTTATTCTATCCTTCCTATTCATATTTATTACAAGTGCTACCTTGACATTAATGCTTTTAGGATTCCTCAGTTTCCTGCTATATTCTTATGAATTAGAAATCCTACCCCGTATTCTCGCTTGTCTGGAAGACCTCTGTAGCAGAGAGATGGCCGTCAGTCAGTACTGTATAAGCCTCACCAGTTGTTCCAGCCGCACTAATGCCAATATCATCATCATCATCACCACCACCACCACCACCACCACCACCACTACCAGGTAGAGCTCCCGGCCTCTAATCTGAAGGTGGTAAGTTGGAATCCTCCTCCAGTTCACTACATATTCAGGCTTGGAGCGGCGCCTGACACGGACGAAAAAAGAAAAAAATCCGAGAGCAAGCGTGGCTTTACTAGTCCACATGCAACCAAATTAGGAAGCTCCACTAAACTCCAACAAGGACACTCACTCATCGAAAGAGGAATCGGCCCCTCTAGTGCAGTATTTGGCCACCACCTTCCTCATGACTACTGCAATTAACGCATGACCCTCAGTCCCCAGCGGCTGCGAGCTGCTGATCAAGGCTGCGGTTAGACCGGTGATGTGGGAGAGGGTACTAAGAATCTATTTATCGGGATAGGTCGTGACTGTACGCGGAAAGATATTTAACAGTTACATTTCAAAATCGCCTACACAAGAGGATCAAATGAATTGTTACAGCTACATGAGCAGCTGTCGTCGGCGCGCGTCAGACACACTTGCCGCGCTGGCTCGCCACAGTTACTGCTGCCGTCCCTACAATATGAGTCACCCGCCGTGGTTGCTCAGTGGCTATGGTGTTAGGCTGCTGAGCACGAGGTCGCGGGATCGAATCCCGGCCATGGCGGCCGCATGTCGATGGGGGCGAAATGCGAAAACACCCGTGTACTTAGATTTAGGTGCACGTTAAAGAACCCCAGGTGGTCGAAATTTCCGGAGTCCCCCACTACGGCGTGCCTCATAATCAGAAAGTGGTTTTGGCACGTAAAACCCCATAAGCTACAATATGAGTCTTGCACAACGCATGCGTGATGGCGCGCTGACTCCTGAATGAGAGACCAGCCATCTTTGTAGCCACGTCACAACCACATGCCAGATGACTTCAGCACATGCATTCTATGGGGTGCATACGTCGCATTTCCCAGCGAACATTAGGAGTGTAATTTACTTGCTGCTTGAAGGACGCCAGCCATGGGGTACAACACACTTGCACCCCATCCTCGAATTGTACGGATGAAAGGCGGTTGAACTTGCAGTTGTGCAAATCTCCATCTCTTCGTCGCGTTGGGTAGGAAGCCTGTTGAAAGCGCGCGCAATGTAATGTAAGAGCGGCTGCGAAATTCGTTTTGAGCTATGGCCCGCCGTGGTTGCTCAGTGGTTATGGTGTTAGGCTGCTCAGCACGAGGTCGCGGGATCGAATCCCGGCCACGGCGGCTGCATTTCGATGGGGGCGAAATGCGAAAACACCCGTGTACTTAGATTTAGGTGCCCGTTAAAGAACCCCAGGTGGTCGAAATTTCTGAAGTCCTCCACTACGGCGTGCCTCATAATCAGAAAGTGGTTTTGGCGCGTAAAACACCATAATTTAGTTTTTTTTTAAGCTATGGATACTGAATGTTACGAATAAAACCGTCCACCAGTGCGAGCCGCGAAAGTTTGCACAGTGATGCCCTGCCCGGGTGAAGCGAACCACAGCATTATTTACTAAGGACGTATACCCTCGCAATCAGACTGCATGCGAGTCGGGAACTTCGTGGGATCGATATGCGCCGTCTGTTCGCGAATTGCAACTGGCACTTCTTTTAAGAGGCACAGCGGCACGTAACTTAATCTACATTAATGATCTTCCTAATGATATATCTTCTAATATACACCTATTTGCGGACGACTGTGTCATCTACCGACCCACTAATAATAGCTCCGATATACCTGTCCTACAGCGCGACTTACAAACAGTTGAAAAATGGTGTAAGACATGGTTAATGTCCTTAAATGTAAATAAAACCTCATTAATCTCTTTCTATCGTCGGTATTCTGATGAAGCGCCCTCATATCTCTTAGGTAACTCAGTAATATCATCTGTGACATGCTATAAATACCTAGGGCTTATTTTAACGCACGATCTGTCATGGTCCTCTCTCACATCGCTAAAATAACTAATGAGGCTAACCGCACCTTAGGCATTCCCCGGCGAAATCTGAAATTCGCCCCTCCTTCGGTAAAAACTCTTGCCTATAAATCTGTGGTAAGGCCCAAACATGAATACGCATGCTCAATTTGGCACGCTCATCATACTAATCTTTCTAAGGTGCTTGAATCTGTGCAAAACCGCGCAGCCCCGATTTATCTTCCATGACTATTCTTCATACAGTAGTGTCACATCGCTAAAATTTAATGCGAATTGTCCTAGTATAAAAACGAGACGTCAAGTGTCCAGGCTCATTCTATATCAAGTTTTATCATGTCCCGATTGGTAACAGCGTCATATCGCGCGCTCACCGCCATTCATCCCGGACTGTATACAGCGAACTCTCACTTAAGTGAACTTCAAGGGACCGAAGGAAATAGTTCACTTGACTGAAAGCTCACTAAACTGGATATTCACTAGACCAACATAAGACATGGCATACAGAGTCAAAAGTTTGAAGTGCAATTCATGGAGCAAAAGACATGGCATTGATAGTGTTAGAAATGTGTGAAATAGAATTTGCATATATCAACAAGTACAAGGCTCATAACAGTCACAATGCTGCCTTTGTGTGCACACGCGGAACCGACGAGATTGGAAAGAAAGAGACGATGACCATGCCACGACTAGCCGGTCGGAAAAAAACGCACACCACGTGGTTTCTGGGTTGACAGATTGCCGCTTTGCTCTGGTGGCGTTGTAAGTGCCAGCGATGTTACTTTGTTCAGGGCCTCCGAGATTACATGCTTGCTCGTGTTGTGCGGGCAATCTCGGAGGTTATGCTTCGTTGCCGTTTGTTTTCCGCGCCGCCGCTTTGCCCCAGGGGCGCTGTAGCGCCAGCGACGTTACATTGCCGCTGGAGCGGCGGTTTGATGAGGGTGGGCATCGGTTACACCCACAGTGCAGGGCGCAAAACTTCGCTAAAGATAGTTAAAAATAAGCCTTGGTCTTTTGAGCGAGTTCGTTAAACTGAAATGTTGACTGTTCCGAAATTCGTTTAAGTGAAACATTTTTTCATAGAATCTATAAGAAAACTGCCGGGGATTCTTAAAAAGTTCGTTATTCTGAAATATTTGATAAACCGACGTTCGTACAACTGAGAGTTTGCTGTAATCATTTAAAGTCAGTAACCGCATGTGCGCACATAATCCCCCCTGCGTTCGTTTTTCCCACGTACAGTGATAGATGAATGATCTGCCTGAAGAAGCGTCGAACCACTCCAGTGTGACTGAGTTCAAGACTGCCATCGAACACCTTCTTCTTTGAAGCTGCCCAACCCTCATGTAAAACCCCTCTCCAGGGGTATTTGAGGAATAAATAAATAAACTGGGACAGCGTGTAGAAAGAACTCCTGCTTAAATGATTGATCACATGGGCTACTCCACATCTATGAACGAAACTAAAGCAAAATTGCTTAATAGGGAGCGCTTTCGTAGGTCCTTCGTGCCGCTTCCATTGAAGACCCTGTAAACAATAAGAACACTCCTGAAGCGCCATTTGTTATGACGCGCCGGAAACCAGACGTTTCCTCCACACCCGCCATGGCGGTATTACATCGCCCTAGCTCGTTGGCGCAGGCCGAGACATAACCTCCAAGAAAGAAAGCGCCGACTAAGTGCTGATGTTAAAGGAGGCAAGGTGGATTTGCATGGTGGTTCAAATGATTTGACGAATAAATGTTGAGTATGTCTCGATTTCGTATCGTTTTCATGTTAATTATTTGCTCATACGTATCATTCGTACCCTATTTCAAACGCAGTTCAGTCAACTTTGTCTTCTTCAGCGTCAACACTTAGTTGACCCTCTGTTTTTTTTACCAGCAGAACCGGTGGGCCAATCCCGGAGATCATAGTGAGCGGTGCAAGGCGGCCAATGGTGAACCTTATTAGAGCTAATTACGCCCGAACCATTAATTTTGCTTACTCTTCGACCAATTCTTGCTTGCTGTGGGTACCGCTGAAGCTGTCTTCCCGACACCCTTGGCTTGCACGAGCGCCGCTTTGTACAAGTGAACTCGCACCAGTTCCCGAAGGTGCGCTGTACGGCGGCTTTGCCTCAGCATGTCTATATCTAGTAAGGTGCACACTTTACAGGGGTATAGCGCAATTAGGGTACCTTTTGAATTGATTGGTGCTAATTGCACCAAGCAATTATTTTACCTACTCTGCGACCTTTTTTTTACTTGTGAAGCCCTACACTTGAGACCTATTGCGACTCATTACGACGCTCTGAAAGTGCGAAAGGGCTGTTTTAAAACGAAGCCTTATTTAACTATATCCCATGGTTTCACCAGGGTCAGTCGGTCGCTAGTCAGGCTGTCGCAAAATAAATTCCTCCTCATTGTGAAATGAAAAAAAAACAACATGAAAAATAAGGTAGCGCGTCCGACGGCGGGTTTCCAACTTCGGCACCCCAATGCAGCAGCCCGATTAGGCAAAAGTAGCACGTATAGATCTCTCGTGCCAGCGGCCGCCACATATTGAATCTGGTAATGATGCCTATATTATGATATATGGCCACAAGCGGAGATTGACCAAAAAGCGGACGGTAGATGCCATACCAACGCCATATAGCTGCGCATCAATGATAATGACTTCCACACAACAACACGTGCCCACAACAGGGGATATGCAAAAAATTTTGTCCACGTGTTTATTATGATAATAATTTCCGTATTATGGCATATAGACCCAGCAGGGGATCGGCAAAGAAACGGACGGTACATAAGGCGCCAACACCAACTATCTGTCTGTGATGATAGCCGCGTGTTGATGGTTATTGTAACTTGCGTAACAATAACATGTACCTACAACGGCGGATCGGCGAAGGAGCGCCAAGTACATTCAAAATAAATTTAAGAAATTCAGAATGCGCAGTACACGTGCGCATGTTAGTTTTCTTTAGGCGAAAAACACAGAAATGAAACGGGTAAATTTGTGTCATTTCATTAAGCACTTTATGTAAACTTTGCTTCACATTGACTCCAACGTCGCTGTGTTTAATATGTATAACGGTTTCATTTTTTTTTGCTGGAAGTGCTTACTAGATACCCAGATTCCAGATGCGCCAAACCTGTGTAAAGTAAAATAAGAAGACACTGTCTTCAATACTGCTTGCTTTGTGTCGCGAACGCTACGCTCAATAGCCTCGATGACGGAACAAGGGCAGCGTTCAGCCTTCAAAATAGGACAGTCAGATTCTGCAGCGACCGGACCTATCCCGATACCGAAAAGCTTGCCAATTCACATTGCTTGCCCACAGGGCTGCCGTAGCTCTCAAGATAACGCACTAAAACTGCCGTGCGTGATGTTTTACACCTACCGCCATCGGCGCTAGATGCTGGACGCCACAAAGTGAACGGGCCCTTCCTCTGTATTAATTAGCAGTGAAGGCGCTAATACTAAAGCACACCAGCGTTCCTGCTGAGCTACTCTGTGCATGCACTGCTCCAAGTAGTGAACGCCAAACTACCGTTATCTAAAACTTTACCGGGCGCTTGCAAGCCCAGACGGTTTTCCATCGTAGCCCCTTGGACATTCAAGGTGAGACGCCTGCAACGCCTCTAGCGCAGCTTATCATGCCAGCGTTTTGAGACGCCTGGTAGCTGCCAGGGCCCTGTCTCGCGTGCTGCATGACGTCCAAAAATCGCACTAGCGTATGTTCAGCACAAGGGTTACAGAATGGGTTCCAAAAGAGGGAAGCGCAGTAAACGACGGCAGAAGACTAGGTGGAGCGATGAAATTAGGAAATTTGCGGGCACCACTTGAATGGTTGGCGCAGGACAGGGGTAATTGGAGATCGCAGGGAGAGGATGACGATAGTGATACAGAGCACGCCTTCGACGGAGTTCAAATCCAACGCCAGCTACTGGCACTAAAACATTGATGCTATGACAATGACATGATAATTATTGAAAACTATAGCACTCAGAGCTACCACTGTCAATGTTAAGCACTTCATGTGAAACTGACCATTTCCCCCCTTTATTTACGCAAACGAGGGCTCGAGAAGGCCCATTTAGTCATGGCGTAACGTTTGCGCACGGGACTCACTTTTGTCATTTCCGTGCAGTGGCAGCAAAGAATAGACCACGATCATTAAGCTTATCGTAAATTGAACATTGGGCTTACCCAAGTGGCTTCATTTTACTTTTTAGTGAAATGTATTACTGCAGACGACCACTTTGCCAAAGGCTCCACCATGTCTAACGGCACGTTTGGGGCGTTTTGGTACCAATTTAGACAGCAAGTGCGAAATATGTTTTTTTCTTGTCCTGTAATGCTTACAGCCAATAATTAACTTGTGCATGTAACTAACGCGTACATAATGCTTAACAGATACATTGGCCACCTGGGGCGCTATAACGTAAAACAATTCCCAACTTTTCTATTCAAATTCTGCAATCAGCCTACCGCGATTGGTCAAAAACTTTTTGGGACGACCCCCACTTCGCCTAGCTGTGACGCGACGTCACGAAAACCGCGATAGCTCCCCATCTGATATGACGTGTACGCACTGATTATGCATGACCCTACAAAGAAAAATAGTGATTTCTGATTCGACGCCTATTCGCCATTAGCTCTCGGCTATTGGTGAAAAGTTTTGGGCTACACCCACTCCACCTGCCTGCCACGCTACGTCACAAAATCGCGAAAACTCACCGCGTCAAAGTGACGTGTACGCGTAAAGATGCTTTAATATGCCGAACAAAACCAAATTTTCTTCTGAATAGCCGCAGGCTGCCCCGTTCCGAAAGGAATAAAAGATGGCTGCCGCCGATCGCTCAGGCACTGGCTATTCGCACCTGCCGGAGAGCTTGGATTTATTTGCGTACTATAACACTTTTTTGCTTTTTTGAGTTTTTGAGTAGTTTCGGCATGTTCACGACCTCGTTTTGCCAACTATTCTTTGCTGAGTATCCATTTCAGCGGCGTTTTTAACCTTCCGTTGCATGCCGCCGCGATTTTCGACCTGCCACCAGCAGCTAAGCAAGGGAAAGTGAAATCTGTGAAAATCAGTGAAATCAGTGAAAAGCAAGGGAAATCTCTTCATCCGGTTATCGATTTTCAATGCACTGGGTCGGCCCCATCGAATCCCAATCCACTTCTGCGTGTTCCTTGCCTCTTGCCAGCCAATCAAATAAGGCAAGCCACTCAGTGTAGGCAATGCTATTCATTTTTAAAGCAAACAAAAGTCAACTCCTATAAACGAAAAGAGCGTTTGATTGGTCTGTTTAGACAACCCTGCGGTTCACCGCTCGATGCTTGTGTCGGTGGTTACACAAATTTGACGTGACGAGATTGGAATAAAAACATATTGGAATATTGTTGCGTTATAGGACTCCCGGTTTCGTCATTCTGTCTGTGTAGTGAGGAGCGATTTCAAGTTGGTGTCATTGAACGGGAAAATTTTCTCGCCCTCAGAGTTGGAGTTGAACACATTTTAGAATTTATATCCCGCAGTTTATGCCTAAGGCTATTTGCGATATCTTATTTAGTAATGAAATAGGCAACCATCTAATGCTAGAAGAATTGTTACTTCTTTATGTATGAATGCTAGATGAATAAAGCTTTCAACGACAGAAAGCTCAGCAAGTCGGTAGCACACTTTTTCATGGACACGTGCTTCATATATTGTCCAGTGCAGGCAATATTAATGAAGGGTAGCAGGCACTCGAGCAGCACAGGTATTCTCTTGCTGTAGTAACTACTCGTGCAATATTTAAATCCACCTTCGACGGTGATCGTTTCCATGAACGAGGTACGTTCTGCCTGATTAGGAAAAGATCGCGCAAATGAAGGGAGCACTTCACCGTGCCTCCCAATGTGCAAATTTTCTTTCCCTAACAATGTTCGTTATCTTCGTCATCAAATGGCAGAATTTGATACCATTGCTTGTTGTTGGTCAACAAACTGTGGCATAATTGCGCAATAACACCTTAAAATGTTAATTGCCCAGCAGGCACTCAATCTTTAAGAGCCATCATTTCTTTTTCTCCTGTGTTATGCTTTTTTTTGTTTTTTCTTGTTGGTATTGCTCCTTATATCTTTAGATTTCACGCTATGCGTTAATTTGCCGCCATTTTTCTCCTTCCACCACCGCGTAATATTATGATTATCTTCCTAGGAACACAGCATGCATAACTGAACAATGAATAGGTCTAAGCCAGAACGCTGACTGCATGTACTATTGCAGTAGAGAGCGGTAACATAAATTGCGGATTAATTATGCGATGAGCCCCACATGCAATTACATTTAGCGTACTATATTATTCGGGAGTTTTTCATATTGATTAATTTCCGTACAGCGGCACGGGCCGGCCTACACTTTTGAACACAGCATTGGCGGTTCCTCAAACGATACAATTGTTTTTTCGTTCCACTGCGCCGGCTGTTGTTGGCGATGGGGTAGAAAAATATGCACACATAACAACCGATACAAGTACATAAATGAACAACCAGTGGCAATCCGTAAGGTCCTTAAAAGTAGTCGAGCTTCCGGTTATTGTTAGCCATGGCACTGACAGTCTCCCTTTCTTGATGCCAGTGTCTTGTGGGGGGGGGGCTGGCATGTCCTTCTCGACCGCCGTGGTCGTCTAATCCTTCACACGAGCTGGCAGACCTCGGCTCGGGCTAGGCGACGCCGCGGGTTACAGAAGAAGGCGGCGTGGAAGAGGCGCGTGTGACGGACAGCCAAGTTGCAATGCAGCCGGGGCGGCAGCTCCCCTGCCGCCGGTGCCTGGTCGGGAGTCCGGGAGCACGTCAGAAAGCACACGCGCCGGAAGAAAGTTTGGCGCTCAAAACGATTGCGCAGGGGTCGCGACGACGCCTCCACGGCCTGCGCACGTTTGCCACAGAAAGCACGTTCAGTTGCAGGCACGTCTGAATTGATACAACACGTCGTTACACCGGGAAACCTGGGATTGTATTCATTACAAGCTCTTGAGCTAAAGTTGCACGTAAGAAGAATTTGTAGCCAGTCACGGTGATGAGCGTATTGTCAGCAAAGGCGGCTGGTCAATGACGAAAGGTGCTTACAAACGAAAACCATTGCGCACTTAAGCCCTGGCGTAATACGCAGTGCAGAAATAAATTGCAAGATCAATTGGAAGTAACCTGCAAACATTGAACAAATCATGGCGTCGAAACAGAACCCGTCACTTAAGCATAAATGCTGCTGGAAACTGCTGGAAACCAAGTTTTAGACCTAATGAAACAGGAAAATAATGATAGAGGAATAAGGTACCTGAATCTAAGCTGATCCTGAAGCGCAAACAATTGAAAGCTTTGCGTCATGAAAGGGTCTTCCATATTGGGTGACAGGAGAGTTGTTCTTTATCCTGAGCCCATCAGAACAGATATTTTCGTAATAGGCGTGCCCCACATGCCATTCGATAAGACTCACGCGAGGTGTTTCGTGCTATAGAGTGAGACTGGGCCTCGGTTGTCATTCAACAGCTAATGGCATCCCGGCTGAGACAATTGGATTGCGAGCTGTGCCTTGCCAGATCAACGTTGCGGACTAAATATATTGCTCGAGCAGCCCATCGTAATCGCTGTTTTTGTTGGATATCATGGTTTGGCCGTTAATTGCGGTGGCCTTATTGTAAGTGTAAATAAAATAAAATCGAAGTAGACAGCACTATTTCAAATAACAAAAAAAAGCGCAATTAACCATGCCCGACAGTACATGCAGCGCAGTAAACAGGTGCGCTGAGGGGAGGAATCTACCAATTTTTTTTATTTACTGCTTTACAGATTCAACTGAAATCTGCATAGATAGTATTTTCTGTTCTCCTCTCCATTTTACTTTAGCCTTTGCTGTAATTAACTTGCAGCCACCTTGATACAAATTTCCCCTAATAAGGGTATTTATGGTGTCTGAAGCAAAGGTCAGCGGAAACTAACGTAGTGGTGCAACCTGCAATCAAACAGAGCTGACAAGAATGCATGTCCTTATTGGCCAGATCGTGGTAGATTTGTCTGAAACCGCACGGGAGATTTGACTTTGCACAGGTAATGTTTGAATGCATTCATGATGCCAAAAGATGCCCTAAACAAGTGCTAAGTGCAAACGCATGATGTTGAAGCTTTTGCCTCTAATTGGCCCTTCATAGGCGCTGACTTGTGGCTGTGTAAGGAAGTATATCGGAGATGAGTTTTCGGAGTTCATTCTTGTTGATCACACCGAAAGCGAATGTTCCCAACCACCTACATTAAAAAGGGCAGAAGACTCAGCGAAACTCGTGGACATATTAGGCGGCAAATTAGCTATGCCTGTTTGCGTCCCGTTGTGGCTTTACTTCTTCTGGATACCAAATTTTCCAAAAGTCATAGAATTTCCGGCAACTGTGGCAAAACGAGGCATGCGACGTATCCCAGCAGATACTGATCGTGCGTGTTAAGCGTCGATCCAGGCTAGACAGAGAGAAGACTGTTGGCTTCAACGGCTTTACGGCACCGACTTTGATGTTCCAGTCTTATACAGACGTTACCATACACCATACCACTTGTTATGTACAATGTCACAGCGTCAGCTTACTGCGACGAAAAAAGAAACCCATGCCATCGTGACTCCGGCAAGAAAAGTACCGTATAGACAGTGCCCGGTGTATGAATCACATGGCCCGTCGCTCTTCGCTAACCTACCCCTATTTCGTCTTCGTTTCGTTGATGCTTGTGGTTTCGACGTGCACAACAAAAACAGATGGCGAATAGCCAGAGGGAAGGACGCACAGCGCTGTTGCACGGGGACAGCGCATAGACCACTGTCGTCTTCACGGAACTTCCCGAGCCACGAACTAAGTCCAACAGAAAGACTACCGAGTCTACGTTTCAGAAAACATCTTTACCCGTCTAATAAATCAATCGGAAAAGTTCTGAAACAGCCATCTATTGTCCAAGAGAAAGACTACCGAGTCTACGTTTCTGAAAACATAATTACCCGTCTAATAAATCAATCGGAAAAGTTCTAAAACAGCCATCTATTTATTGTGAAACTATTTGTGTGACCGTCGTTGTGGCACACTAGAAAATTGTCTGGCAGAGATTAGGAAAAAAAAAATAGCGTAGCTCGTGACATTTGATGCTTGTCACCAGTACTTCGACGTGTTGTTGCTGCAGGTAGAGCGGCTACTGAGCTAATGAACAATGGCTCATGCCACGCTGGGCACATGGACTTCTTATTTTACCGCGTCCAGAAGTGCGGTGGTACTTTATAAACCGTTTTTTTGACAACTTTGTGTAATTTGTTGTGCAGGACGCTGTGTGAGATGAAACATACGTCGATGCACAAAGCGCATCTCGGCCGAGACTACAATATTTTCTACAATAGTTCTGGGCCGCTATTACAAGAAAATCATTACGCTTGAATTTGTCGTTGGCTAACACTGCAGCCAGTCATGACACTGGAAACAACATTAGCGAAGGCGGACGACGATGATGTAGAGCACTTTTGAGCGAAAAGCTTAATCGACATAGCCGCTTTCGTTTTATTTTGCCATTAAAATGAGGTCGGCGTTCTTCTGACCATCTCTACTGTTAACATTTTTATGTCTTCGCAAAGGAATTCCAGCGGCACTACCTAACTGCAACAACCCGAATAGGTAAGGTAGTCAGCGCCTATTGTTGGAGTAAAGAACGCTAAACACGAAACCCAGAGAAAGACGACACATGATGCTGCGCTGGATACCTACTTGCGTAACATTTACGTTTCTTGGCGTAAATTTGTCTGCTGGTGGTGCATCCTGCTTGCACACATCCAATCTTTATAGATTATTCAATAAGCATTGGCCACATTATCACCGTCCACATTGCGGAAGCGTGCCAAGGAACCACCCAGTTTAATTTTGAGCGCCCGGTATTTTCTACATTGGTACAGAGATCTTTTTTTGCGTGTTGTCACACCTTACAGAATGCCGTCGCTATAGCAGGAAATTGACAGCATTACTTCCTGCTTAGGTGCTTAACGCAATGGCCCTTGAGCCACGGAAATTTAGGTCTAAAAACTCAGGTTCGGTGGTTTTACGTTCCAAGACGTCGATCTGATTTGAGGGGTCCCGTGGGGGGACTCATGATTCTTTTTGACCAGGTAATGTTCTTTGCAGTGCCCGTAAATGTAAGCACACGTGCATCATTTCCTTCAACTAGCCGCTATAGAGGTGCGGCTTCTGCAGTCGGCCTCAAACCCGCGACCACGAGCTCTGCCATGAAACGTCATAACCACTATGCTACCACGGTTATACATGGGTGACTGCGATCTGAAGGCGCCCGTGAATCGTTTTAGCTGAGCACCGATGCGTGATGGCTAGCATGGATATACGCACGCGCAGCTACCCCATGACGTGGGAAGCTGATCCCACTGGGCCGCGTGCCGCTCTATGACACCTCTACATTGCCTCATTTCCACTTAGGCTCGGCAAACAGAATGGCGCACACTAGCACCCATCAACTTCGAAGCGACAACTCTGGGGCGAGCTTTCGGACATAGACTACAAAGAATACCCAAGGTCTTCTGAGAGGTTAAAAGAACAGTTAAAGATCAAAGCTGTAAACAAGTTTAGCCTGATGAAGTACCCTTTCAACACAACGTTGCCGTTAATTTCGTAGCAACAGTTCAATCAAGAAAAAGTCAAATAAAGGCTGAGCTTCCGTATTTGATATGGCACCGAAACATCCGAGCCAGTACGCAGCGTGACATCATTGCTTTGAAAGCATTATCTTGTATCTGGGCAGTTGTGGCGAAGTAAATGTTTCTGGAAACTTGCTTAGTTTCGAGGACTTGCCAAGTTTCAGCTTTTCAGCCTCAAGTGGTAGAGGGTGGAGAGGGGGGGGGGAGGTGTTCTACATTGGTGGCCACTACGTATGGCGGAGCCGTGCGAGTTCTACGTTGAAAGCGATCTTCGATGGTGATAAAGCACACCGAGTGCTTGATAGCTTTCTGTGCGCTGTGTTATCGCCGCTCAGTTCGGGTTCAAGCGAGAGGCAGCACGAAAGTCAATTTGCTCGCTGCTGCTGCCGTGCTTCCTCAGTCCAGTGTTCTAACAGCGAGTGTGCGCGGTCATTGAGGGTGGTGCGTTAATATTTGCTTGTTTGCATGTGACAGCATGCTTGTTAATTTAGTTAGTAGGCGAATGTTTACAAGATTATACGGCCGATAAAACTAATATGTATACTTTCCGCAGCTGTCTGTATTTGTTATCGCAATCGATTCTTCGGCTTTCCGTGAAACTGCAATTTCTTTCTTCTTTATCATTCTAACATAAACCCGCCGCGGTGGCTTAGCGGCTATGGTGTCGCGCTGCTAAGCACGAGGTGTCGAGATCGAATCGCGGCCGCATTTTGATGGGGAGCAATGCAAAAAACGCCCGTGTCCCGTGCATATAGGACACGTTAAATATCCCCTAGCGGTCAAAATTAATCCGAAGTCCCTCACTACGGCGTACCTTATAATCAAATCGTAGTTATGTCACGCAAAACCCAAAAATTCATCCATTCTAACATAAGAGGACCACGTTCAACAGCAATATCTAGCTTTCTAACAAGCAGATTCTATGAAAAGCGAATATCAAAGTAGATATACTGCTATGTTGGCAGTCGTATTTTGGTTTTAGTTGCGGCTACTTTTCACTTTCATGAGTCAAATTTTACCTGAGTTAACACCTGCAGTGTTCACATTGGATATTTTATACTAATATCAAGAATTATTATGTTTCTTAGCTACATCGTATTGCGGCTACTAGGTTACTTGCTGATGCAGTTTAGGAGACCGCGCGCAAGCTTAGCACATAAGCAAAAAAATTTGGCATTTAGGAATATACGCAGCAAGATTTCCTGGCTTTTTAAACACTGCTTATATTGATACAAACACGGAAGTTCATAGAGCTATCGTTTAGCTAAAATGGAATTGCAAAACACTTGCGCGTCATCGATCACAGATATAGAATTCAATTTAAAAATTGTATTTCTCTTTGTGAAGTAAACTTTAATAAGACATAAAAGTTCTTGGACGCAGACAAGCTGCTCTAGAGCGTTCCAAGAAAAATAAAATTATGAAAAACCACTCTACCTCACCAGAGCGTGATTGAAAGACAAAAGGGACAGTGCAAGGTTAGAACCCTAATGACCGCGAAGAGTACCGAAGAAACTCGGAGTGATTTACGTGCAAAATAAAAAAAATTAAGCTTCGAAAATAAAAAAAAAAAATGTGGGTTCACAGTGATATACGCGAAAAATGAGCAAATCATTCCCTAAAACTAAGATATCTAAACCAGCAGTTGACAAAAACAACAAACGAGAGAAAAGAAAGTGAAAAAAATTGGATGTAGCAACCAATGCAATTAAGTATAAACCCCATGCAAGCAATCTTGCGCGCGACAGCGACAAGCGACGCGGTAGAGATGGCTGTAGCGTTCGCTCGTCGCCTACAAGTCGTACGCCATGCGAGCGATGACTTCGAGCGACATCTCCCCAGTGTTGCCGGTATGAGGGCAGCAATATAGGCGCTGAAACTAGCGTGACGCGTGCTTTATTAACCTAAGTTGATGTGTTTTACTGTAAAAAGCAGCATAAAATATTCCTGAAAATCTTGCAGTAGGTTCTTATCCTTGCACGTATAAAAATTCAATCGTTTGCTCTCTCCGTGAGACAATCGTAAGTATTTCAGTTATGTACATCTAGTTCCGGCTTCGCGCTATTGGCCAGTCGCTCATAGCACTTCCGGGCGACGAGCGACGAATTCTAGATTTGCAAAACCGAGTGGTCGCGCGACAAGACCGAGCGGTCTGTTCAAGCGACGGCCCCATCCGTCGCTCGAAGCCATGGTTCGTCGCTGTCGCGCACAAAATCGCGCTCATGGGCCTTGAGTCGTAGCAGGAAGTTAGAATTAACCGCGCGACGCACTTTTTTCATTATTTAGAGTGTCTTGATTAGATTGCTCTATTTTGAAAGACTACGCACGTTTCTCTGGAAATTTTGCTCTTGTGTTCTCGTAATAAGTCTGCTACCACTCGAATGTCGTTCACGAATTCCCTTGGTTTGTCTTTCATTGCAGGGACTGTATAACGTAAAACTATTCCAATATGTTTTTATTCCAATCTCCTGACGTCGAATTTGCGTAACCGCCGACGCTAGCATCGGGCAGTCATCCGCAGGGTTGTATGAGCAAACCAATCAAACGCTCTCCTCGTTCATAGGAGGTCACTTTTGTTGGCTTGAAAAACGAATAACATGTCCTACACTAAGCGGCTTGTGTTATCTAATTGGCTCACAAGAGGCGAGGAGCACGCTCAAGTGGAGAGGGATTCGACGGTGCAGAGCCAGTGCACTGAAAATAGATAACCGGATGAAGAGGGTGGTGCGGCCGTCTGCGAATGGTCCGCTTTCTCTTACTTAGCTTGCGGTGGCTCGTCGACAATCGCGGCGGCATGCAACGGAAGCTTAAGAATGACGCTAAAACGGATCCTCAGCGAAGAAAAAAATTATGGGGTTTTACGTGCCAAAACCACTTTCTGATTATGAGGCACGCCGTAGTGGAGGACTCCGGAAATTTCGACCATCTGGGGTTCTTAACGTGTACCTTAATCTAAGTACACGGGTGTTTTCGTATTTCGCCCCCATCGCTTCAGCAAAGAAAAGTAGGCAGACCGAGGTCGTAAACGTGCCGAAATTTCTCCAAAACGTTACACGGCCACGCAAAAAGTTTTATTACACGCAAATAAACCCAAGCTCTCCGGCAGGTGCGAGTAGCCAGTGCTTGAGCGATCGGCGGCAGCCATCTTTTATTTCTTTCGGAACGGGGCAGCCTGCGGCTATTCAGAAAAAAATTCAGTTTTGTTCGGCATACTAATGCATCTTTAACGCGTACACGTGACTTTGACGCCGTGAGTTTTGGCGGTTTTGTGACGTCGCGTGACAGGCAGGTGAAGTGGGCGCAGCCCAAGAACTTTTGACCAATAGCCGAGGGTTAATGGCGAAAAGGCGTCGGATGAGAAATAACTATTTTTCTTTTGTTGGGTCATGCATAATCAGTGCGTACAAATCATATTAGATGGGGAGCTATCGCGGTTTTCATGACGTCGCGTCACAGCTAGGCGAAGTGGGGGTCGTCCAAAAACGTTTTTGACTAATCGCGGAGGGCTGATTGCAGAATTCGAATAGAAAAGTTTGGAATAGTTTTACGTTATAGCGCCCCAGTTCGAAAAGCAACAGCGCTTTGAAAAGCAAAGAAAATGGCAATAGGGAGTAAGCGGATTGGCGACAGGGTCCTGAAGAGACTGAGCTTCGGAGGCTAAATCCGGCAAGTGCGTCTTGCCTCAAATTCAAATTGAACCATGGGCAGGAAACACTACCGTCGCCAACTAATTACATCCCGTCTAATGCGATCTGCGCTGCCTGGTACAGCAGGCACCTACTTAATTTTGACGGGAACTTTTTTTGCTCTTTTGGACCCTTTAGCTACGAGGTTGTGACAGGCTGCACGGGGTGGTTACAATTCTTTAATGAGTCTGCAAATAATCTATGTTGTTTGATTTCCAGGTTCAAGAAAACTAGTAACGGATATATAGCATAAGGAAAGAAATGTTTGTGTAATGCAGCGCAAAATTGTGTCTCTCCTTATTGCTGAGCTAATCATATTTCATGCAGAAAACAGATTGAAGATTGAGCTGGGAGGCGACAAAAGAAAAAGAGGTTGGTGGAGGCATCCTTTATTTCTTTTTTCTTCGTGATTAAAATAAACTGAAGACGAATCTGTTCTGTGGTCTCTATTTTCCTTCCAAAACATGGTACCCAGGGACAGCATACCCGAAGACAGGCCTTCAGCATCTTTCGCTTCCACGCGTTGAAGAAGGGGACAGTGGTGTCTTGCTCAACACCGAACCGTCACGGGCAAGAACTCTTTCAACACGGTTCTAAACATGAACAGAGAAGTTCTGTGGAAGAAGCGCGAAGATATTAGAGCGAAGGTGACTACGCTTAATAGCGAAACTGATAAGAAGATAGCAGAAGATGCCGACGAAATGCAAGTAACGTCGCTTCTGAACCAGATCAAGAGCGTGTAAAAGACATTAAACGAGGTCGACTCGCAGATAGAATTGCTCATCGAACCGGATGACACGGAAACAGAATTCGAGAGTTTTGCACTATGAGGTGAAGATTGTCGCCGTGACGACCAAGTTAGAAGAACAATTCAGAGCTGGAGCAAGTGACACAAGAAACAACAAAAATAGTGACAGGCTAAGTGAGCACAGCGCGAAGTACTAATCACGTCTCGGACATAGAAGAGTTAGTTAAGTTACCACGGCTTGAGATGATTAAGTTTGAGGGGAAAACAACAGCGTGGCCAAGGGTCTGCCATCAGTTCGAGACGTCGGTGCACAACAGAATGAACATGCCGAAGAGACAGAAATTTACCTTTTGGCATCCCTCAACGGAGAGGCAGCGTCTCTAGTACAAGGCTTACAGTTCTACGAGGAGAATTACGAGCAGGTAGTCACCATTTTGAAAGAAACGTTTAGGAGACAAGATAATTTAACAGAAGCCTACATGAAAGATCTCGCAAATGTGGAAGCAGTGAGGAGTTTCAAAGATATAGATGGATTGAAGTAAGTATCCGAAAACATTGCAGGTAAGCACAAGAGCTTTGAAGTCATTAGGGATGTTAATGGACAGTTATTCCATAGTTAAACGCCTGTCATGAAAACTGCGCTACCGGAGGGCATGAGGATAGAAATGAAGATGAAAGAAGTGGAGAATGACACAGGCAACATATCAGCAACATTTGGGGTCGGAGTTAACATGAGCGGATAGCACGCGCAGTGTAAAAGAAATGTGGAGTTCTTGAACATCCATGTACGCACTGGAGACGAGACAAGCGAGGAGAAATACGACGCGAAGCAGTTATCCCGTAGTCAGAGATGAACAAGGACGTCCGCGCTTCGCTTCGAAGCACCGCGCTGAAAAAGCGCATTTTATGCAATATGGCTAGGCATTACGCGGAAGATTGCAGATGAAGCATAACGTTGGAGCAGGAGAAAGCAGCTTTGCAGCAGCAGTGAATGTCTTTCAGATGCATGAGACCTTGCCACACGGCGAAGAGGTGCCGCACGAACGTTCGTTGCAAGGCGTGCAAAGGAAGGCACGCAACATCCATGTCGACCACCTACGGCTGGGTCATCGGCTCAAAAGCCAAGGAGTGGTGGCGGGTGCCTAAATGCGAGCGCCCAAGTTGAGCAGTTAGAGACCAGCAATCCTGCAACATGCATGCACAGCTGCCCGGCGAGTCCAAGTGCATACTGCTGCAGCCAGCTTTTTCATAGATGGAAGAAGATAGCGGTTGCTGCGGATGGCTTATACTGGAGAATGGGCGCCAGAGGACATTCATCATTGAGAGATTCTCGAGAAATATAGACTACAAAGTGAAAATATCGGATAGAATCACTGTGAGGTTGTTTAGGAGAGTATGGAGTGAACTCGACATGAAAGTCGTCGAAGTCAATATCAAGAAGGACCCTACGGAACACATCACTACGGAGTCGCGCGAGATAGAAGTAATATCCTGTGACCTCTTGCCATCGCGACCGTGGGTAATACAAGAAACTGTAAGATCTCCAAGTCTTTCCTTGGTTGACGACACTACGAAGGCGGGCAATAAAAACGCAGCTCTCGAGACATCGAGAATAATTAGAGCCAATTATTGTTAAACACTAAACATAGGTCGCATTGGAATGATTAAACTAAAATTATTGGAAATAGAAGCGATTATGGGCTAGACGATTCAAGAGCTTGTATATATTCCTTCTACGCCACTGAAATCTTCGTCGGGTATAGTCCTCGAAGTCACTGCCAACGCTAATGCGATAGTCAGTGAACTGCAATATTTCTGGGATTTGGAAAGCATTGGAATCGCCCAGAAACCAATAACAAAGTCAAGCGATGACCGTGTGCTACATTACGTCAAAGAAAGCATTATGTCCAAGGCAGGAAGATATAAGCGAGGCTACAAGGGAAGGATGACAAGAAGGCAATTACAGATGAGGAGGGTTATGCAGGTGAGTGAGAAATTATGCAAAGAACGCGATGACCTGCAGGCCTACGACGAGGCTATCCTTAATTATTTCGAGAGAGAAGTAGCAGAAAACGTTTTGTAGAAACTGCAGTATCGGACATTAAGAACTAATTTGCCTGTTATATGCCGCAAAAAGCAGTGATCAAGAGGGAAAGAGCCACGACAAAGATACGCATTGTTCTTTACGCATCGCCAAGCCATAACGCGCGAAAATACCTCAATGAAAACTTGGAAGATGGGCCCAACCTGAACCCCGACATCACAAGTTTGCTGATGAACTTTCGACAGCACCGGATTGCAATGTCGGCGGATGTGGAAAAAAAGCATTTGTGCAAATAGTGATGCACGAACATGACCGAGATGTAAGGTGTACTGCGCTTTATGGGGTGGGAAGAAATACCCAGTTAAGCTGCGCCACGCCCGGAGATAAAGACATGGCGGATGATGAGGGTAACATTCGGCACTGCACCAAGTAGCTTTCTTCTCGCAGCCACAATTCATCGAGATTTTGAGGACTTCGAAGTGCAATACTTCCTAGCTGCTGCGCAACTCCGGCAAATAATTTATGTCGATCGACGACGTTTTTCTCGGAGCAGACGAATTTCTCAAGTGTACAAACAAGCACGAGCTATTTTTCATATAGCTGGGACGAGCTTGAGAAAATGGACATCGAATGACGGCTACCTACGAAATCTATTTGACGAAGGTGACGATTCGAATCAAAGAATCAGAAAAGAGGAACAAATAGAGTTTTTCGGACTGAAATGGAAGTTTGTCGATGACGTGCTGAGTATACCAGGCACTACGTGGCGTGAGTATATTTATATGAGATAACTTTTGAAATTACCGGCTCTGTAAGCTACAGCGAGGCTATACGACCCTTGAGACTCTTTGACACCATTTCATCCGAAGCATTCATACAAGCCTTCCATAGATTCGTAGCCAGAAGAGGATTATGTACACAAATTTATAGCGACAACGCAAGAGCATTCAAGTTCAAAATAGAAATAAACAAAATTGTAAGAATGTAAGACGAACGGGTAAGTCAGTGACCATGACAAAAACTTTATTGGACTGTCTTGAGGAACTTGATTTCCCCAATCAAGTTAGTGACTCCGCTCACGACTGGACAGGGAGGTGGCGACTCTCTGCGACATTGCGGGCCCTCTGGACGGCCTGTAGTTGATGCATTAATTCCGACCTCTTCGGCAAGGCATCCCACTTGGACTTATATTCAGAATCAGAATAAGAATCAGTTTTATTTTCATAAAACAAATGGACCCCCGACAAGCATGTCTGGGGTCCATTGAAGCTCGCATACCGCGTTGTATGGGAGCAGACAGAGTATGTGGTCGAAGGCGCATCATGCATGACCGCATTTGGAGCCCGACTGCGGGAAGTTCGGGTCTATCCAACTAAGCGCTCTGGGGGTGAGGTAGGATCTCGTCTGTAGGAGCCTTAAAGTAACGGCCTGAGCCTTAGTTCAGTTTCGGGCGGGGGGTAGGGTATTTCCTCCTGCTGTGTCTATAATACGACGTAATTTCGTGATAGGTGGTCAGAGTATATTTGAAGGGACAATCTTATGGGAGAGCCGGGCCGTTAGCTCGGGCGCGGTTCATGAATTCACGAGCCAGGCAGTTGGCCCGCTCGTTAGGGTTGCAACCCGCTTGGTTGGTTATATCGTTCACGTGGGCCGGGAACACGCTATGCTATGACCTCCAGTTTCTTCGCCCGTAGTAATACGAAAGGATGTGTTGATGATGCCGGCTGCGTGTTTAGAAAGTAGAGGGGACGAGAAAGCCCTGATCACTGTGCGCGTGTCGGAGAATATGGTTGTCGGGCCTTTTCGGGCTTGATGATCCAAGGCTATAGTTTTCTCCGCCTCGTTCGCGTGTTTAGTGTAGACTGACGCGGCGCTGATAAGTGTTCCGCGCACGTTAACGATCGAGATTGCAAACCCGTGCTCTAGCCCACGCTCTTCCGCTACCTTCGCTATATATCGGGTGCATGTTCCTCGGTACGGGTTTAACCTCTATACCTACCCGGGCTAATATAGAAAGGGGTGTCTGTCGAGTGGTGCCTGTTTAGGGAGTATACCAGCTTCATGAAGAATCTTAATGCCCGGCTTAGTTGACCAAAGCCTGGATATCTGTGCAATAAAGTGTGCTTCGATTAATTCGTCTGTGATATTGTGAATTCCGAGGTCGAGTAGTTTTACCGTGCTAGCGGACTGTGGAATACCGAGTATTCTTTTGACGCCGGACGTGATGAGGGTGTTGAGTTTGTTCTTTCGATTTTGTTCCATTTGAGGTACGGTGCCGTGTAAGTAATATGACTGATGACGAAAGCTTAGAATACCGTGAGTAGGCTGTCTTCCTTGAGTCCCCCCAATTTGCTTGTGATTCTAGTGATGAGTCTTAGTACCTTTTGCGCCTGCGCGCGTAGCTTGTTTAGAGCTTCTGCATTACAGCCTTTGGCGTTGATTAAAAGTGCGAAAATTTTGGTCGGGTTCACGCTCTCAATGGGGTGCCCTTCTCTTGTCGTAATTTCGACTGGCAGCGCTTCCAGAGGCTCGAGCTTCCTAACGCTCTGCCGGGACTGTCTGTAGCGCTGTCTGTATCTGAACCTAGGACGGAAATTCTTTAATTTCACTGTCTTGTTCCTATCAGAAAGGAAAGCGTTCCTTCGATTGGGCACGATCTCGGGCAGTCCTTACGAACTGGGCAACTGCGGAACGCTTCAGGGCTTGGACCTATCCCCGCTAGTATTCAATATCGCCATGCATAAACTCTTCGAAAGGCTGGCCGAACACCCCAAAATAGGCCCCGCAACCTATGCAGGCGATATCACAATCTGGTCCCCGGGAGGATCTCTGGCCGATCTAGAGCAATCTCTCCAGGCAGCCACAGATGTAACGGAAGAATTTCTTACATGCACGAGTCTCAAGCTTTCACCGACCGAATCGGAACGGGTAAGTCAAATAGAAGTTTATTGCAGTGCTAGTTCCATGGTGTGGAGGATTTCGTGAAAGAATCATCAGAGGTTTTAAGCCGTCAATGAGTCAGGCTATAGGAGCTATATCTATAAATGAACTACAAACTGTAGTTCTTGAGAAACATGGAGTGATTAACAACCGGATTCTTACTGACGTGTATGATAATATCAACGAGCCACAGCCCAGAAAAACTGCGGACGTTATTAGAGGCAGGTAAGTACTTAAGAAACACGAAGAGAGCAAAACTAGTGAAGGAAGTTTGATGAATTAGTGGAGAAAAATAAAATAAACAGTGATAACATGTTGAGCAATATGGAAACAAGAACATATAAAGGAAGTCAAATATGCTAGAAAAAAACAGCTGGTAACACAACTATACAAGAGAGATGTGCTTCTGCTTATAGAAGCACGTAAAAGAGCGCACTGGAAGCTCTTCAAGCTGGAAAAGATTTTCCCAGGCAAGGAAGGCAGAGTAATGGCATGCTTGCTTTATCCGGCCTATCTGAAGTGCTGTACTCAGACGTCACGATTTTTCAACTGATGTTTTTCCTGTTATTGCGTATAGAAACGTGTTCACTCACCGGTTAAATATTTGGTTGTTTGCGCCTCATGCTCACTTCTCGCACTCGTTTATTCTTTCAGTGTAAAAATATGGAACTTCACAATCACGAATCAGCCCCACCGTGATCAGCACCAACTAGCCACGTTCATTATTTTACTAAAGTGGTACCGCGTTTGCAAGGATACAACACAATACCTTTCCCAAAAATTTTCGACTTCACAACACACCGGTCGTTAAATGTGATTTCCTGATACAAATGTAATGTAATTTTTTTTCTTTGTTTCCCTGGTGATTCAAACTACCGTCAGATTATGCACAAGTAACCACCGTCATAGCTACCACGTACGGAGCCCTCCAATACGTGCTGCCACTCTGCATATGAAGCCGTATTGGAATCTTGGAAGAACGCTAACATAATCCTAATCCATAAAAAAAGGGACGCCAAAGACTTGAAAAATTATAGACCGATCAGCTTACTGTGCGTTGCCTACAAAGTATTTGCTAAGGTAATCGCAAATAGAATCAGGAACACTTTAGACTTCTGTCAACAAAAGGACCAGGCAGGATTCCGTAAAGGATACTCAACAATAGACCATATTCACACAATCAATCAGGTGATAGAGAAATGTGCGGGATATAACCAATCCTTACATATAGCTTTCATTGATTACGAGAAAGCGTTTGATTCAGTCGAAACCTCAGCAGTCATGGAGGCATTACGGAATCAGGGTGTAGACCAGCCGTATGTAAAACTACTGAAAGATATCTATAGCCATCATAGTCCTCCATAAAGAAAGCAACAAAATCCCAATAAAGAAAGGCGTCAGGCAGGGAGATACGATCTCTACAATGCTATTCCCAGCGTGTTTGCAGGAGGTATTCAGAGACTTGGATTGGGAAGAATTGGGGATAAGAGTTAATGGAGAATACCTTAGTACCTTGCGATTCGCTGATGATATCGACTTGCTTAGTAACTCAGAGGACAAACTGCAATGCATGCTCACTGACCTCGAGAGGTAAAGCAGAAGGGTGGGCCTAAAAGTTAATCAGAAGAAAATCAATGTTGAACAGTCTCGGAAGAGAACAGCAGTTTACGATAGGTAGCGAGGCACTGGAAGTGGTAAGGGAATACGTCTACTTAGGACAGGTAGTGACCGTGGATCCGGATCATGAGACTGAACTAATCAGAAGAATAAGAATGGGCTGGGGTGCGTTTGGCAGCCATTCTCAGATCATGAACAGCAGGTTGACATTATCCCTCAAAAGAAAAGTGTATAACAGCTGTGTCTTACCAGTACTCACGTACGGGGTAGAAACCTGGAGCCTTACGAAAAGGGTTCTACTTAAATTGAGGACAACGCAACGAGCTATGGAAGGAAGAATGATAGGGGTAACGTTAAAGGATAAGAAAAGAACAGATTGAGTGAGGGAACAAACGCGAGGTAATGACATCTGAGTGGAAATCAAGAAGAGGAAATGGGCATGGGCAGAACATGCAATGAGGAGGGAAGATAAGCGATGGTCATTAACGGTTACGGACTAGATTCCAAGGGAAGGGAAGCGTAGCAGGGGGCGGCAGAAGGTTAGGTGGGCGGATGAGATTAAGAAGTTTGCAGGGACAACTTGGCGATAATTAGTACATGACCGGGGTAGTTGGAGAAGTATGGGAGTGGCCTTTGCCCTGCAGTGGGCGTAACCATGCTGATGATGATGATATATATTATATATAATAGTTCCCGGGTTAGTTCTACTTAAACACAAATAGCCCAGAAATTGTGGGTAAACTGCGCCGCGATATCTCGATTGTTAAGAGCATCAGACGCGTCATGCGCAGATGTGGGTTCGTGCCCCACCTGTGGCCAGCTGTTTTTTATCCGTTTTCATTTCCAGTAATTTATAATTTCTTTAATTCATATATATATATATATAGATATATATATATATATCAAGTACAACACAGGGGAAATTGCTTGTACTAATAGAATTAAAGAAATAATTAAATAACGGAAATGAAAGTGGATGAAGAAACTTCATTTCCAATTATTTATCATTTCTTTAGTTCAATTAGGGAATAAAAATAATTTCTCCTG
Source organism: Dermacentor andersoni (assembly GCF_023375885.2). NCBI lineage: Eukaryota > Metazoa > Arthropoda > Arachnida > Ixodida > Ixodidae > Dermacentor > Dermacentor andersoni. The sequence goes on from NC_092818.1 coordinate 25,683,184, forward strand.
TGCTGTCCGTCGTGTCTTTGTTGGGTTTTTATGCTACGGCTATATATATATATATATATATATATATATATATATATATATATATATATATATATATATATATATATATATATATATATATATATATATATATATATATATATATACGGCCTTTTGGTATATTCGTAGTCGCGGTAATGACGTACAAATAAGGTACTGCATACGTAAACGGACAGAACTCGGCCACCACTCATGCAAGCGTCTTGGCCGAAACCCGCGCAGCTTCGCATATACTTCTGCTATGGGTTATGTAATTCATTAACTGTGGTAGGTCGATGCAGAGAGGGGCTGTTAAAAAGAGATGGAAAAGGGAGGCCACCAGGTATTCGGAAACTACACCCTCTAAAAGATACTCTTCGGGATTTAGTGTATGTATATAAAAATTGCAGCACAGCCACTTTATGATGGTTCTGCAAGTTAAGCGACTGCGCGACTGCTTTACTTCGTACAGTTTATTTCGTGCATGGTAATTTCAACACAAGACCTATAATGAAAAAACACGGTCCTTGGCCCATGATATCCAGCTTGAAATCGCTGCAGTCATTTGATGCTCATGCCTAGAGTAGCTGGTCTCGCCGAAAAAAAAAAAGCAACTTCGGATTTTTCAGAATGTGCATCGTTTGGATTGCTAAAATATTAGCAGTAGTTTTAAGGCAGGTACTTTGGTCACCTAGTGACACAAAAAATGCACCCACAACATAATTAAATTCCAAAAAGGAAATGTTTCTGCAAAACACCCATTCTTTCATATAAAATTAAATTGTAATTTTTTGTGTGGGTACCGGTGTTAGAAAAGTGTGTCTGTGTAGTGGAAGTACTTCATATCTGGATTCCATTATTAATGTGCGTGAAACATTCCAAACTTCACTGCCCATGTCAGCTAGTAAATATGTACGGTTTTCTCCTAGTGAGAACGAGGTGGAAAGTTCGATCGGGGAGAGGACGGAATGTGAAAACGGTCGTGTGCTAAGATTTAGTTGCAGGTTAACAAACCCCTGCTGGTCAAGTGTTCGCGGCTTTCCGTTATGTACGATGTTACTTATTGCCTACTGCATCTTTTGTTTTTCATTTCTTTATTTTGAAAGCAGAGTAGATTCACATACAACGGTACCGGGCAGTGGCGTATCCCAGAACTTTTTTTCGTGGAGGAGGGGAAGGCACGTAGCCGGTGAGCCACTCCCTGGCTATCACCCTGCTACTGGGTCTTGCGTCAAATGGCAGCAGTTTGCCCTATTTGGCCGTATCACCGACCAAAGGTGGGACTGCCCAAAGTCATTCTGGAGCAATTTTAGGAACAAATAAAATTGCATCATGCAGCACTTTGGAGCAGACAAAATTACATTTTGGAGCAGCGTGGAGCAGGCTAAAATTCATTTTGTAGCAATTTGGAGCAGATAAAACTTAATTTGGAAGCACTTTGGAGCAAGCCAATCTGAATTTTGGGGAATAATGGAATATTGAACATTGCAACACGCCTCGAAACCACGACGAAACAGACAAAATCAACACGAGCGTTGTACTGCAACTGTCTTACGCAACGTCCGAAGCTGAATTTTTCAATCAGATTACTCTGATATTGAAATCGTGTAGTGCGTGTAAATTTTGTTTATAGTGCCTGTAGACGTTTATAAGTGATAGCAATAAGAAAAAGATGCATTCTCTAAAATTGAGTTCGAAATTTCTAAATGTAGCACAAGACATTTTTATCAATACATTTTTCTTTAATGTCTCGACAGTGCAGATGAAGTGACTCTAAGTGCGTTTCACCAAGAGACCGTAAGGAGAAGCCACAGTTATGACCTACTACGGTTTATTATTGCGACAGAAATTATAAGAACATTGCAGACACATACACGCCGGCATTGTCGCAGTCGCCGTGATGCTTCGTATAAAGTCCAAGGGTGATGACTTCGTCGCCGCGTGCTGTATGCTGCATGCGCGAGTGGTAACGGGTGAGGGTGAGCTGACGATGGTGGCCCGATCTCACGCGCGCAAGAGAGGCAAGCGGGAAGAAAGCGCGCAGTCTTCCACTGCGCACAAGGCACCGGGGGTGAGGGAAGGAGGTGGGGAGACTGTAAAGTCTAAAGCCCCTTAAATTTCATAAAGAAGCTACACTCTCCCCCTTCGCGTTGACTCCTCGTTTCTCCTCTCTTTCACGCTCTCTCCTCGACCGTGCGCCACCTACACCGCTCATGCGTAGCAACGGCGCCAACATGCACTCCTCGCCACTCCGTAGGCGCTTCTCGAGCGAACATGGCGCTGAAGCACGGCGGCACCGGGGGTGAGGGAAGGAGGTGGGGAGACTGTATAGTCTAATGCCCCTTAAATTTCATAAAGAAGCTACACCCTCCCCCTTCGCGTTGACTCCTCGTTTCTCCTCTCTTTCACGCTCTCTCCTCGACCGTGCGCCACCTACACCGCTCATGCGTAGCAACGGCGCCAACATGCACTCCTCGCCACTCCGTAGGCGCTTCTCGAGCGAACATGGCGCTGAAGCACGGCGGCACCGGGGGTGAGGGAAGGAGGTGGGGAGACTGTATAGTCTAAAGCCCCTTAAATTTCATAAAGAAGCTACACTCTACTCCTTCGCGTTGACTCCTCGTTTCTCCTCTCTTTCACGCTCTCTCCTCGACCGTGCGCCACCTACACCGCTCATGCGTAGCAACGGCGCCAACATGCACTCCTCGCCACTCCGTAGGCGCTTCTCGAGCGAACATGGCGCTGAAGCACGGCGGCACCGGGGGTGAGGATAAGGAGGTGGGGAGACTGTATAGTCTAAAGCCCCTTAAATTTCATAAAGAAGCTACACTCTCCTCCTTCGCGTTGACTCCTCGTTTCTCCTCTCTTTCACGCTCTCTCCTCGACCGTGCGCCACCTACACCGCTCATGCGTAGCAACGGCGCCAACATGCACTCCTCGCCACTCCGTAGGCGCTTCTCGAGCGAACATGGCGCTGAAGCACGGCGGCACCGGGGGTGAGGGAAGGAGGTGGGGAGACTGTATAGTCTAAAGCCCCTTAAATTTCATAAAGAAGCTACACTCTCCCCCTTCGCGTTGACTCCTCGTTTCTCCTCTCTTTCACGCTCTCTCCTCGACCGTGCGCCACCTACACCGCTCATGCGTAGCAACGGCGCCAACATGCACTCCTCGCCACTCCGTAGGCGCTTCTCGAGCGAACATGGCGCTGAAGCACGGCGGCACCGGGGGTGAGGGAAGGAGGTGGGGAGACTGTATAGTCTAAAGCCCCTTAAATTTCCTAAAGAAGCTACACTCTCCTCCTTCGCGTTGACTCCTCGTTTCTCCTCTCTTTCACGCTCTCTCCTCGACCGTGCGCCACCTACAACGCTCATGCGTAGCAACGGCGCCAACATGCACTCCTCGCCACTCCGTAGGCGCTTCTCGAGCGAACATGGCGCTGAAGCACGGCGGCACCGGGGGTAAGGGAAGGAGGTGGGGAGACTGTATAGTCTAAAGCCCCTTAAATTTCATAAAGAAGCTACACTCTCCTCCTTCGCGTTCATTCCTCGTTTCTCCTCTCTTTCACGCTCGCTCCTCGACCGTGCGCCACCTACACCACTCATGCGTAGCAACGGCGCCAACATGCACTCCTCGCCACTCCGTAGGCGCTTCTCGAGCGAACATGGCGCTGAAGCACGGCGGCACCGGGGGTGAGGGAAGGAGGTGGGGAGACAGTATAGTCTAAAGCCCCTTAAATTTCATAAAGAAGCTACACTCCCCCCTTCGCGTTGACTCCTCGTTTCTCCTCTCTTTCACGCTCTCTCCTCGACCGTGCGCCACCTACACCGCTCATGCGTAGCAACGGCGCCAACATGCACTCCTCGCCACTCCGTAGGCGCTTCTCGAGCGAACATGGCGCTGAAGCACGGCGGCACCGGGGGTGAGGGAAGGAGGTGGGTAGACTGTATAGTCTAAAGCCCCTTAAATTTCATAAAGAAGCTACACTCTCCTCCTTCGCGTTCATTCCTCGTTTCTCCTCTCTTTCACGCTCTCTCCTCGACCGTGCGCCACCTACACCGCTCATGCGTAGCAACGGCGCCAACATGCACTCCTCGCCACTCCGTAGGCGCTTCTCGAGCGAACATGGCGCTGAAGCACGGCGGCACCGGGGTTGAGGGAAGGAGGTGGGGAGACTGTATAGTCTAAAGCCCCTTAAATTTCATAAAGAAGCTACACTCTCCTCCTTCGCGTTCATTCCTCGTTTCTCCTCTCTTTCACGCTCTCTCCTCGACCGTGCGCCACCTACACCGCTCATGCGTAGCAACGGCGCCAACATGCACTCCTCGCCACTCCGTAGGCGCTTCTCGAGCGAACATGGCGCTGAAGCACGGCGGCACCGGGGGTGAGGGAAGGAGGTGGGGAGACTGTATAGTCTAAAGCCCCTTAAATTTCATAAAGAAGCTACACTCTCCCCCTTCGCGTTGACTCCTCGTTTCTCCTCTCTTTCACGCTCTCTCCTCGACCGTGCGCCACCTACACCGCTCATGCGTAGCAACGGCGCCAACATGCACTCCTCGCCACTCCGTAGGCGCTTCTCGAGCGAACATGGCGCTGAAGCACGGCGGCACCGGGAGTGAGGGAAGGAGGTGGGGAGACTGTATAGTCTAAAGCCCCTTAAATTTCATAAAGAAGCTACACTCTCCCCCTTCGCGTTGACTCCTCGTTTCTCCTCTCTTTCACGCTCTCTCCTCGACCGTGCGCCACCTACACCGCTCATGCGTAGCAACGGCGCCAACATGCACTCCTCGCCACTCCGTAGGCGCTTCTCGAGCGAACATGGCGCTGAAGCACGGCGGCACCGGGGGTGAGGGAAGGAGGTGGGAAGACTGTATAGTCTAAAGCCCCTTAAATTTCATAAAGAAGCTACGCTCTCCCCCTTCGCGTTGACTCCTCGTTTCTCCTCTCTTTCACGCTCTCTCCTCGACCGTGCGCAACCTACACCGCTCATGAGTAGAAACGGCGCCAACATGCACTCCTCGCCACTCCGTAGGCGCTTCTCGAGCGAACATGGCGCTGAAGCACGGCGGCACCGGGGGTGAGGGAAGGAGGTGGGGTAACTGTATAGCCTAAAGCCCCTTAAATTTCATAAAGAAGCTACGCTCTCCTCCTTCGCGTTGACTCCTCGTTTCTCCTCTCTTTCACGCTCTCTCCTCGACCGTGCGCCGCCTACACCACTCATGCGTAGCAACGGCGCCAACATGCACTCCTCGCCACTCCGTAGACGCTTCTCGAGCGAACATGGCGCTGAAGCACGGCGGCGCCGGGGGTGAGGGAAGGAGGTGGGGAGACTGTATAGCCTAAAGCCCCTTAAATTTCATAAAGAAGCTACACTCTCCTCCTTCGCGTTCATTCCTCGTTTCTCCTCTCTTTCACGCTCTCTCCTCGACCGTGCGCCACCTACACCGCTCATGCGTAGCAACGGCGCCAACATGCACTCCTCGCCACTCCGTAGACGCTTCTCGAGCGAACATGGCGCTGAAGCACGGCGGCACTGGGGGTGAGGGAAGGAGGTGGGGAGACTGTATAGCCTAAAGCCCCTTAAATTTCATAAAGCAGCTACGCTCTCCTCCTTGGCGTTGACTCCTCGTTTCTCCTCTCTTTCACGCTCTCTCCTCGACCGTGCGCCACCTACACCGCTCATGCGTAGCAACGGCGCCAACATGCACTCCTCGCCACTCCGTAGACGCTTCTCGAGCGAACATGGCGCTGAAGCACGGCGGCACCGGGAGTGAGGGAAGGAGGTGGGGAGACTGTATAGCCTAAAGCCCCTTAAATTTCATAAAGAAGCTACGCTCTCCTCCTTCGCGTTGACTCCTCGTTTCTCCTCTCTTTCACGCTCTCTCCTCGACCGTGCGCCACCTACACCGCTCATGCGTAGCAACGGCGCCAACATGCACTCCTCGCCGCTCCGTAGACGCTTCTCGAGCGAACATGGCGCTGAAGCACGGCGGCACTGGGGGTGAGGGAAGGAGGTGGGGAGACTGTATAGCCTAAAGCCCCTTAAATTTCATAAAGCAGCTACGCTCTCCTCCTTCGCGTTGACTCCTCGTTTCTCCTCTCTTTCACGCTCTCTCCTCGACCGTGCACAACCTACACCGCACATGCGTAGCAACGGCGCCAACATGCACTCCTCGCCACTCCGTAGACGCTTCTCGAGCGAACATGGCGCTGAAGCACGGCGGCACCGGGGGTGAGGGAAGGAGGTGGGGAGACTGTATAGCCTAAAGCCCCTTAAATTTCATAAAGCAGCTACGCTCTCCTCCTTCGCGTTGACTCCTCGTTTCTCCTCTCTTTCACGCTTTCTCCTCGACCGTGCGCCACCTACACCGCTCATGCGTAGCAACGGCGCCAAGATGCACTCCTCGCCACTCCGTAGACGCTTCTCGAGCGAACATGGCGCTGAAGCACGGCGGCACTGGGGGTGAGGGAAGGAGGTGGGGAGACTGTATAGCCTAAAGCCCCTTAAATTTCATAAAGCAGCTACGCTCTCCTCGTTCGCGTTGACTCCTCGTTTCTCCTCTCTTTCACGCTCTCTCCTCGACCGTGCGCCACCTACACCGCTCATGCGTAGCAACGGCGCCAACATGCACTCCTCGCCACTCCGTAGGCGCTTCTCGAGCGAACATGGCGCTGAAGCACGGCGGCACCGGGGGTGAGGGAAGGAGGTGGGGAGACTGTATAGTCAAAAGCCCCTTAAATTTCATAAAGAAGCTACACTCTCCCCCTTCGCGTTGACTCCTCGTTTGTCCTCTCTTTCACGCTCTCTCCTCGACCGTGCGCCACCTACACCGCTCATGCGTAGCAACGGCGCCAACATGCACTCCTCGCCACTCCGTAGGCGCTTCTCGAGCGAACATGGCGCTGAAGCACGGCGGCACCGGGGGTGAGGGAAGGAGGTGGGGAGACTGTATAGTCTAAAGCCCCTTAAATTTCATAAAGAAGCTACACTCTCCCCCTTCGCGTTGACTCCTCGTTTCTCCTCTCTTTCACGCTCTCTCCTCGACCGTGCGCCACCTACACCGCTCATGCGTTGCAACGGCGCCAACATGCACTCCTCGCCACTCCGTAGGCGCTTCTCGAGCGAACATGGCGCTGAAGCACGGCGGCACCGGGGGTGAGGGAAGGAGGTGGGGAGACTGTATAGTCTAAAGCCCCTTAAATTTCATAAAGAAGCTACACTCTACTCCTTCGCGTTGACTCCTCGTTTCTCCTCTCTTTCACGCTCTCTCCTCGACCGTGCGCCACCTACACCGCTCATGCGTAGCAACGGCGCCAACATGCACTCCTCGCCACTCCGTAGGCGCTTCACGAGCGAACATGGCGCTGAAGCACGGCGGCACCGGGGGTGAGGCAAGGAGGTGGGGAGACTGTATAGACTAAAGCCCCTTAAATTTCATAAAGAAGCTACACTCTCCCCCTTCGCGTTGACTCCTCGTTTCTCCTCTCTTTCACGCTCTCTCCTCGACCGTGCGCCACCTACACCGCTCATGCGTAGCAACGGCGCCAACATGCACTCCTCGCCACTCCGTAGGCGCTTCTCGAGCGAACATGGCGCTGAAGCACGGCGGCACCGGGGGTGAGGGAAGGAGGTGGGGAGACTGTATAGTCTAAAGCCCCTTAAATTTCATAAAGAAGCTACACTCTCCCCCTTCGCGTTGACTCCTCGTTTCTCCTCTCTTTCACGCTCTCTCCTCGACCGTGCGCCACCTACACCGCTCATGCGTAGCAACAGAGCCAACATGCACTCCTCGCCACTCCGTAGGCGCTTCTCGAGCGAACATGGCGCTGAAGCACGGCGGGAACCAGGGGTGAGGGAAGGAGGTGGGGAGACTGTATAGTCTAAAGCCCCTTAAATTTCATAAAGAAGCTACACTCTCCCCCTTCGCGTTGACTCCTCGTTTCTCCTCTCTTTCACGCTCTCTCCTCGACCGTGCGCCACCTACACCGCTCATGCGTAGCAACGGCGCCAACATGCACTCCTCGCCACTCCGTAGGCGCTTCTCGAGCGAACATGGCGCTGAAGCACGGCGGCACCGGGGGTAAGGGAAGGAGGTGGGGAGACTGTATAGTCTAAAGCCCTTAAATTTCATAAAGAAGCTACACTCTCCTCCTTCGCGTTCATTCCTCGTTTCTCCTCTCTTTCACGCTCGCTCCTCGACCGTGCGCCACTTCACCGCTCATGCGTAGCAACGGCGCCAACATGCACTCCTCGCCACTCCGTAGGCGCTTCTCGAGCGAACATGGCGCTGAAGCACGGCGGCACCGGGGGTGAGGGAAGGCGGTGGGGAGACTGTATAGTCTAAAGCCCCTTAAATTTCATAAAGAAGCTACACTCTCCTCCTTCGCGTTCATTCCTCGTTTCTCCTCTCTTTCACGCTCTCTCCTCGACCGTGCGCCACCTACACCGCTCATGCGTAGCAACGGCGCCAACATGCACTCCTCGCCACTCCGTAGGCGCTTCTCGAGCGAACATGGCGCTGAAGCACGGCGGCACAGGGGTTGAGGGAAGGAGGTGGGGAGACTGTATAGTCTAAAGCCCCTTAAATTTCATAAAGAAGCTACACTCTCCTCCTTCGCGTTCATTCCTCGTTTCTCCTCTCTTTCACGCTCTCTCCTCGACCGTGCGCCACCTACACCGCTCATGCGTAGCAACGGCGCCAACATGCACTCCTCGCCACTCCGTAGGCGCTTCTCGAGCGAACATGGCGCTGAAGCACGGCGGCACCGGGGGTGAGGGAAGGAGGTGGGGAGACTGTATAGTCTAAAGCCCCTTAAATTTCATAAAGAAGCTACACTCTCCCCCTTCGCGTTGACTCCTCGTTTCTCCTCTCTTTCACGCTCTCTCCTCGACCGTGCGCCACCTACACCGCTCATGCGTAGCAACGGCGCCAACATGCACTCCTCGCCACTCCGTAGGCGCTTCTCGAGCGAACATGGCGCTGAAGCACGGCGGCACCGGGGGTGAGGGAAGGAGGTGGGGAGACTGTATAGTCTAAAGCCCCTTAAATTTCATAAAGAAGCTACACTCTCCCCCTTCGCGTTGACTCCTCGTTTCTCCTCTCTTTCACGCTCTCTCCTCGACCGTGCGCCACCTACACCGCTCATGCGTAGCAACGGCGCCAACATGCACTCCTCGCCACTCCGTAGGCGCTTCTCGAGCGAACATCGCGCTGAAGCACGGCGGCACCGGGGGTGAGGGAAGGAGGTGGGAAGACTGTATAGTCTAAAGCCCCTTAAATTTCATAAAGAAGCTACGCTCTCCCCCTTCGCGTTGACTCCTCGTTTCTCCTCTCTTTCACGCTCTCTCCTCGACCGTGCGCCACCTACACCGCTCATGAGTAGCAACGGCGCCAACATGCACTCCTCGCCACTCCGTAGGCGCTTCTCGAGCGAACATGGCGCTGAAGCACGGCGGCACCGGGGGTGAGGGAAGGAGGTGGGGTAACTGTATAGCCTAAAGCCCCTTAAATTTCATAAAGAAGCTACGCTCTCCTCCTTCGCGTTGACTCCTCGTTTCTCCTCTCTTTCACGCTCTCTCCTCGACCGTGCGCCGCCTACACCACTCATGCGTAGCAACGGCGCCAACATGCACTCCTCGCCACTCCGTAGACACTTCTCGAGCGAACATGGCGCTGAAGCACGGCGGCACCGGGGGTGAGGGAAGGAGGTGGGGAGACTGTATAGCCTAAAGCCCCTTAAATTTCATAAAGAAGCTACACTCTCGTCCTTCGCGTTCATTCCTCGTTTCTCCTCTCTTTCACGCTCTCTCCTCGACCGTGCGCCACCTACACCGCTCATGCGTAGCAACGGCGCCAACATGCACTCCTCGCCACTCCGTAGACGCTTCTCGAGCGAACATGGCGCTGAAGCACGGCGGCACCGGGAGTGAGGGAAGGAGGTGGGGAGACTGTATAGCCTAAAGCCCCTTAAATTTCATAAAGAAGCTACGCTCTCCTCCTTCGCGTTGACTCCTCGTTTCTCCTCTCTTTCACGCTCTCTCCTCGACCGTGCGCCACCTACACCGCTCATGCGTAGCAACGGCGCCAAGATGCACTCCTCGCCACTCCGTAGACGCTTCTCGAGCGAACATGGCGCTGAAGCACGGCGGCACTGGGGGTGAGGGAAGGAGGTGGGGAGACTGTATAGCCTAAAGCCCCTTAAATTTCATAAAGCAGCTACGCTCTCCTCCTTCGCGTTGACTCCTCGTTTCTCCTCTCTTTCACGCTCTCTCCTCGACCGTGCGCCACCTACACCGCTCATGCGTAGCAACGGCGCCAACATGCACTCCTCGCCACTCCGTAGGCGCTTCTCGAGCGAACATGGCGCTGAAGCACGGCGGCACCGGGGGTGAGGGAAGGAGGTGGGGAGACTGTATAGTCAAAAGCCCCTTAAATTTCATAAAGAAGCTACACTCTCCCCCTTCGCGTTGACTCCTCGTTTCTCCTCTCTTTCACGCTCTCTCCTCGACCGTGCGCCACCTACACCGCTCATGCGTAGCAACGGCGCCAACATGCACTCCTCGCCACTCCGTAGGCGCTTCTCGAGCGAACATGGCGCTGAAGCACGGCGGCACCGGGGGTGAGGGAAGGAGGTGGGGAGACTGTATAGTCTAAAGCCCCTTAAATTTCATAAAGAAGCTACACTCTCCCCCTTCGCGTTGACTCCTCGTTTCTCCTCTCTTTCACGCTCTCTCCTCGACAGTGCGCCACCTACACCGCTCATGCGTTGCAACGGCGCCAACATGCACTCCTCGCCACTCCGTAGGCGCTTCTCGAGCGAACATGGCGCTGAAGCACGGCGGCACCGGGGGTGAGGGAAGGAGGTGGGGAGACTGTATAGTCTAAAGCCCCTTAAATTTCATAAAGAAGCTACACTCTACTCCTTCGCGTTGACTCCTCGTTTCTCCTCTCTTTCACGCTCTCTCCTCGACCGTGCGCCACCTACACCGCTCATGCGTAGCAACGGCGCCAACATGCACTCCTCGCCACTCCGTAGGCGCTTCACGAGCGAACATGGCGCTGAAGCACGGCGGCACCGGGGGTGAGGGAAGGAGGTGGGGAGACTGTATAGACTAAAGCCCCTTAAATTTCATAAAGAAGCTACACTCTCCCCCTTCGCGTTGACTCCTCGTTTCTCCTCTCTTTCACGCTCTCTCCTCGACCGTGCGCCACCTACACCGCTCATGCGTAGCAACGGCGCCAACATGCACTCCTCGCCACTCCGTAGGCGCTTCTCGAGCGAACATGGCGCTGAAGCACGGCGGCACCGGGGGTGAGGGAAGGAGGTGGGGAGGCTGTATAGTCTAAAGCCCCTTAAATTTCATAAAGAAGCTACACTCTCCCCCTTCGCGTTGACTCCTCGTTTCTCCTCTCTTTCACGCTCTCTCCTCGACCGCGCGCCACCTACACCGCTCATGCGTAGCAACGGAGCCAACATGCACTCCTCGCCACTCCGTAGGCGCTTCTCGAGCGAACATGGCGCTGAAGCACGGCGGGAACCAGGGGTGAGGGAAGGAGGTGGGGAGACTGTATAGTCTAAAGCCCCTTAAATTTCATAAAGAAGCTACACTCTCCCCCTTCGCGTTGACTCCTCGTTTCTCCTCTCTTTCACGCTCTCTCCTCGACCGTGCGCCACCTACACCGCTCATGCGTAGCAACGGCGCCAACATGCACTCCTCGCCACTCCGTAGGCGCTTCTCGAGCGAACATGGCGCTGAAGCACGGCGGCACCGGGGGTAAGGGAAGGAGGTGGGGAGACTGTATAGTCTAAAGCCCTTAAATTTCATAAAGAAGCTACACTCTCCTCCTTCGCGTTCATTCCTCGTTTCTCCTCTCTTTCACGCTCGCTCCTCGACCGTGCGCCACCTACACCGCTCATGCGTAGCAACGGCGCCAACATGCACTCCTCGCCACTCCGTAGGCGCTTCTCGAGCGAACATGGCGCTGAAGCACGGCGGCACCGGGGGTGAGGGAAGGAGGTGGGGAGACTGTATAGTCTAAAGCCCCTTAAATTTCATAAAGAAGCTACACTCTCCCCCTTCGCGTTGACTCCTCGTTTCTCCTCTCTTTCTCGCTCTCTCCTCGACCGTGCGCCACCTACACCGCTCATGCGTAGCAACGGCGCCAACATGCACTCCTCGCCACTCCGTAGGCGCTTCTCGAGCGAACATGGCGCTGAAGCACGGCGGCACCGGGGGTGAGGGAAGGCGGGGGGGAGACTGTATAGTCTAAAGCCCCTTAAATTTCATAAAGAAGCTACACTCTCCTCCTTCGCGTTCATTCCTCGTTTCTCCTCTCTTTCACGCTCTCTCCTCGACCGTGCGCCACCTACACCGCTCATGCGTAGCAACGGCGCCAACATGCACTCCTCGCCACTCCGTAGGCGCTTCTCGAGCGAACATGGCGCTGAAGCACGGCGGCACAGGGGTTGAGGGAAGGAGGTGGGGAGACTGTATAGTCTAAAGCCCCTTAAATTTCATAAAGAAGCTACACTCTCCTCCTTCGCGTTCATTCCTCGTTTCTCCTCTCTTTCACGCTCTCTCCTCGACCGTGCGCCACCTACACCGCTCATGCGTAGCAACGGCGCCAACATGCACTCCTCGCCACTCCGTAGGCGCTTCTCGAGCGAACATGGCGCTGAAGCACGGCGGCACCGGGGGTGAGGGAAGGAGGTGGGGAGACTGTATAGTCTAAAGCCCCTTAAATTTCATAAAGAAGCTACACTCTCCCCCTTCGCGTTGACTCCTCGTTTCTCCTCTCTTTCACGTTCTCTCCTCGACCGTGCGCCACCTACACCGCTCATGCGTAGCAACGGCGCCAACATGCACTCCTCGCCACTCCGTAGGCGCTTCTCGAGCGAACATGGCGCTGAAGCACGGCGGCACCGGGGGTGAGGGAAGGAGGTGGGGAGACTGTATAGTCTAAAGCCCCTTAAATTTCATAAAGAAGCTACACTCTCCCCCTTCGCGTTGACTCCTCGTTTCTCCTCTCTTTCACGCTCTCTCCTCGACCGTGCGCCACCTACACCGCTCATGCGTAGCAACGGCGCCAACATGCACTCCTCGCCACTCCGTAGGCGCTTCTCGAGCGAACATGGCGCTGAAGCACGGCGGCACCGGGGGTGAGGGAAGGAGGTGGGAAGACTGTATAGTCTAAAGCCCCTTAAATTTCATAAAGAAGCTACGCTCTCCCCCTTCGCGTTGACTCCTCGTTTCTCCTCTCTTTCACGCTCTCTCCTCGACCGTGCGCCACCTACACCGCTCATGAGTAGCAACGGCGCCAACATGCACTCCTCGCCACTCCGTAGGCGCTTCTCGAGCGAACATGGCGCTGAAGCACGGCGGCACCGGGGGTGAGGGAAGGAGGTGGGGTAACTGTATAGCCTAAAGCCCCTTAAATTTCATAAAGAAGCTACGCTCTCCTCCTTCGCGTTGACTCCTCGTTTCTCCTCTCTTTCACGCTCTCTCCTCGACCGTGCGCCGCCTACACCACTCATGCGTAGCAACGGCGCCAACATGCACTCCTCGCCACTCCGTAGACGCTTCTCGAGCGAACATGGCGCTGAAGCACGGCGGCACCGGGGGTGAGGGAAGGAGGTGGGGAGACTGTATAGCCTAAAGCCCCTTAAATTTCATAAAGAAGCTACACTCTCGTCCTTCGCGTTCATTCCTCGTTTCTCCTCTCTTTCACGCTCTCTCCTCGACCGTGCGCCACCTACACCGCTCATGCGTAGCAACGGCGCCAACATGCACTCCTCGCCACTCCGTAGACGCTTCTCGAGCGAACATGGCGCTGAAGCACGGCGGCACCGGGAGTGAGGGAAGGAGGTGGGGAGACTGTATAGCCTAAAGCCCCTTAAATTTCATAATGAAGCTACGCTCTCCTCCTTCGCGTTGACTCCTCGTTTCTCCTCTCTTTCACGCTCTCTCCTCGAACGTGCGCCACCTACACCGCTCATGCGTAGCAACGGCGCCAACATGCACTCCTCGCCGCTCCGTAGACGCTTCTCGAGCGAACATGGCGCTGAAGCACGGCGGCACTGGGGGTGAGGGAAGGAGGTTGGGAGACTGTATAGCCTAAAGCCCCTTAAATTTCATAAAGCAGCTACGCTCTCCTCCTTCGCGCTGACTCCTCGTTTCTCCTCTCTTTCACGCTCTCTCCTCGACCGTGCACCACCTACACCGCTCATGCGTAGCAACGGCGCCAACATGCACTCCTCGCCACTCCGTAGACGCTTCTCGAGCGAACATGGCGCTGAAGCACGGCGGCACCGGGGGTGAGAGAAGGAGGTGGGGAGACTGTATAGCCTAAAGCCCCTTAAATTTCATAAAGCAGCTACGCTCTCCTCCTTCGCGTTGACTCCTCGTTTCTCCTCTCTTTCACGCTCTCTCCTCGACCGTGCGCCACCTACACCGCTCATGCGTAGCAACGGCGCCAAGATGCACTCCTCGCCACTCCGTAGACGCTTCTCGAGCGAACATGGCGCTGAAGCACGGCGGCACTGGGGGTGAGGGAAGGAGGTGGGGAGACTGTATAGCCTAAAGCCCCTTAAATTTCATAAAGCAGCTACGCTCTCCTCCTTCGCGTTGACTCCTCGTTTCTCCTCTCTTTCACGCTCTCTCCTCGACCGTGCGCCACCTACACCGCTCATGCGTAGCAACGGCGCCAACATGCACTCCTCGCCACTCCGTAGACGCTTCTCGAGCGAACATGGCGCTGAAGCACGGCGGCACCGGGGTTGAGGGAAGGAGGTGGGGAGACTGTATAGCCTAAAGCCCCTTAAATTTCATAAAGAAGCTACGCTCTCCTCCTTCGCGTTGACTCCTCGTTTCTCCTCCCTTTCACGCTCTCTCCTCGACCGTGCGCCTCCTACACCGCTCATGCGTAGCAACGGCGCCAACATGCACTCCTCGCCACTCCGTAGACGCTTCTCGAGCGAACATTGCGCTGAAGCCCGGCGGCACCGGGGGTGAGGGAAGGAGGTGGGGAGACTGTATAGCCTAAAGCCCCTTAAATTTCATAAAACAGCTACGCTCTCCTCCTTCGCGTTGACTCCTCGTTTCTCCTCTCTTTCACGCTCTCTCCTCGACCGTGCGCCACCTACACCGCTCATGCGTCGCAACGGCGCCAACATGCACTTCTCGCCACTCCGTAGACGCTTCTCGAGCGAACATGGCGCTGAAGCACGGCGGCACCGGGGGTGAGGGAAGGAGGTGGGGAGACTGTATAGCCTAAAGCCCCTTAAATTTCATAAAGCAGCTACGCTCTCCTCCTTTGCGTTGACTTGTCGTTTCTCCTCTCTTTCACGCTCTCTCCTCGACCGTGCGCCACCTACACCGCTCATGCGTAGCAACGGCGCCAACATGCACTTCTCGCCACTCCGTAGACGCTTCTCGAGCGAACATGGCGCTGAAGCACGGCGGCACCGGGGGTGAGGGAAGGAGGTGGGGAGACTGTATAGCCTAAAGCCCCTTAAATTTCATAAAGAAGCTACACTCTCCTCCTTCGCGTTCATTCCTCGTTTCTCCTCTCTTTCACGCTCTCTCCTCGACCGTGCGCCGCCTACACCACTCATGCGTAGCAACGGCGCCAACATGCACTCCTCGCCACTCCGTAGACGCTTCTCGAGCGAACATGGCGCTGAAGCACGGCGGCACCGGGGGTGAGGGAAGGAGGTGGGGTAACTGTATAGCCTAAAGCCCCTTAAATTTCATAAAGAAGCTACGCTCTCCTCCTTCGCGTTGACTCCTCGTTTCTCCTCTCTTTCACGCTCTCTCCTCGACCGTGCGCCACCTACACCGCTCATGCGTAGCAACGGCGCCAATATGCACTTCTCGCCACTCCTTAGACGCTTCTCGAGCGAACATGGCGCTGAAGCACGGCGGCACCGGGGGTGAGGGAAGGAGGTGGGGAGACTGTATAGCCTAAAGCCCCTTAAATTTCATAAAGAAGCTACGCTCTCCCCCTTCGCGTTGACTCCTCGTTTCTCCTCTCTTTCACGCTCTCTCCTCGACCGTGCGTCACCTACACCGCTCATGCGTAGCAACGGCGCCAACATGCACTTCTCGCCACTCCGTAGACGCTTCTCGAGCGAACATGGCGCTGAAGCACGGCGGCACTGGGGGTGAGGATAAGGAGGTGGGGAGACTGTATAGCCTAAAGCTCCAAATTTCATAAAGAAGCTACGCTCTCCCCCTTCGCGTTGACTCCTCGTTTCTCCTCTCTTTCACGCTCTCTCCTCGACCGTGCGCCACCTACACCGCTCATGCGTAGCAACGGCGCCAACATGCACTCCTCGCCACTCCGTAGACGCTTCTCGAGCGAACATGGCGCTGAAGCACGGCGGCACCGGGGGTGAGGGAAGGAGGTGGGGAGACTGTATAGCCTAAAGCCCCTTAAATTTCATAAAGAAGCTACGCTCTCCTCCTTCGCGTTGACTCCTCGTTTCTCCTCCCTTTCACGCTCTCTCCTCAATCGTGCGCCACCTACACCGCTTAAGCGTCGCAACGGCGCCAACATGCACTTCTCGCCACTCCGTAGACGCTTCTCGAGCGAACATGGCGCTGAAGCACGGCGGCACCGGGGGTGAGGGAAGGAGGTGGGGAGACTGTATAGCCTAAAGCCCCTTAAATTTCATAAAGCAGCTACGCTCTCCTCCTTCGCGTTGACTCCTCGTTTCTCCTCTCTTTCACGCTCTCTCCTCGACCGTGCGCCACCTACACCGCTCATGCGTAGCAACGGCGCCAACATGCACTCCTCGCCACTCCGTAGACGCTTCTCGAGCGAACATGGCGCTGAAGCACGGCGGCAACGGGGGTGAGGGAAGGAGGTGGGGAGACTGTATAGCCTAAAGCCCCTTAAATTTCATAAAGCAGCTACGCTCTCCTCCTTCGCGTTGACTCCTCGTTTCTCCTCTCTTTCACGCTCTCTCCTCGACCGTGCGCCACCTACACCGCTCATGCGTAGCAACGGCGCCAACATGCACTCCTCGCCACTCCGTAGACGCTTCTCGAGCGAACATGGCGCTGAAGCACGGCGGCACCGGGGGTGAGAGAAGGAGGTGGGGAGACTGTATAGCCTAAAGCCCCTTAAATTTCATAAAGCAGCTACGCTCTCCTCCTTCGCGTTGACTCCTCGTTTCTCCTCTCTTTCACGCTCTCTCCTCGACCGTGCGCCACCTACACCGCTCATGCGTAGCAACGGCGCCAAGATGCACTCCTCGCCACTCCGTAGACGCTTCTCGAGCGAACATGGCGCTGAAGCACGGTGGCACTGGGGGTGAGGGAAGGAGGTGGGGAGACTGTATAGCCTAAAGCCCCTTAAATTTCATAAAGCAGCTACGCTCTCCTCCTTCGCGTTGACTCCTCGTTTCTCCTCTCTTTCACGCTCTCTCCTCGACCGTGCGCCACCTACACCGCTCATGCGTAGCAACGGCGCCAACATGCACTCCTCGCCACTCCGTAGACGCTTCTCGAGCGAACATGGCGCTGAAGCACGGCGGCACCGGGGGTGAGGGAAGGAGGTGGGGAGACTGTATAGCCTAAAGCCCCTTAAATTTCATAAAGAAGCTACGCTCTCCTCCTTCGCGTTGACTCCTCGTTTCTCCTCCCTTTCACGCTCTCTCCTCGACCGTGCGCCTCCTACACCGCTCATGCGTAGCAACGGCGCCAACATGCACTCCTCGCCACTCCGTAGACGCTTCTCGAGCGAACATTGCGCTGAAGCCCGGCGGCACCGGGGGTGAGGGAAGGAGGTGGGGAGACTGTATAGCCTAAAGCCCCTTAAAATTCATAAAGCAGCTACGCTCTCCTCCTTCGCGTTGACTCCTCGTTTCTCCTCTCTTTCACGCTCTCTCCTCGACCGTGCGCCGCCTACACCACTCATGCGTAGCAACGTCGCCAACATGCACTCCTCGCCACTCCGTAGACGCTTCTCGAGCGAACATGGCGCTGAAGCACGGCGGCACCGGGGGTGAGGGAAGGAGGTGGGGTAACTGTATAGCCTAAAGCCCCTTAAATTTCATAAAGAAGCTACGCTCTCCTCCTTCGCGTCGACTCCTCGTTTCTCCTCTCTTTCACGCTCTCTCCTCGACCGTGCGCCGCCTACACCACTCATGCGTAGCAACGGCGCCAACATGCACTCCTCGCCACTCCGTAGACGCTTCTCGAGCGAACATGGCGCTGAAGCACGGCGGCACCGGGGGTGAGGGAAGGAGGTGGGGAGACTGTATAGCCTAAAGCCCCTTAAATTTCATAAAGAAGCTACACTCTCCTCCTTCGCGTTCATTCCTCGTTTCTCCTCTCTTTCACGCTCTCTCCTCGACCGTGCGCCGCCTACACCACTCATGCGTAGCAACGGCGCCAACATGCACTCCTCGCCACTCTGTAGACGCTTCTCGAGCGAACATGGCGCTGAAGCACGGCGGCACCGGGGGTGAGGGAAGGAGGTGGGGTAACTGTATAGCCTAAAGCCCCTTAAATTTCATAAAGAAGCTACGCTCTCCTCCTTCGCGTTGACTCCTCGTTTCTCCTCTCTTTCACGCTCTCTCCTCGACCGTGCGCCACCTACACCGCTCATGCGTCGCAACGGCGCCAACATGCACTTCTCGCCACTCCGTAGACGCTTCTCGAGCGAACATGGCGCTGAAGCACGGCGGCACCGGGGGTGAGGGAAGGAGGTGGGGAGACTGTATAGCCTAAAGCCCCTTAAATTTCATAAAGCAGCTACGCTCTCCTCCTTCGCGTTGACTCCTCATTTCTCCTCTCTTTCACGTTCTCTCCTCGACCGTGCGCCACCTACACCGCTCATGCGTAGCAACGGCGCCAACATGCACTCCTCGCCACTCCGTAGGCGCTTCTCGAGCGAACATGGCGCTGAAGCACGGCGGCACCGGGGGTGAGGGAAGGAGGTGGGGAGACTGTATAGCCTAAAGCCCCTTAAATTTCATAAAGCAGCTATGCTCTCCTCCTTCGCGTTGACTCCTCGTTTCTCCTCTCTTTCACGCTCTCTCCAAGACCGTGCGCCACCTACACCGCTCATGCGCAGCAACGGCGCCAACATGCACTCCTCGCCACTCCGTAGACGCTTCTCGAGCGAACATGGCGCTGAAGCACGGCGGCACCGGGGGTGAGGGAAGGAGGTGGGGAGACTGTATAGCCTAAAGCCCCTTAAATTTCATAAAGAAGCTACATTCTCCTCCTTCGCGTTCATTCCTCGTTTCTCCTGTCTTTCACGCTCTCTCCTCGACCGTGCGCCACCTACACCGCTCATGCGTAGCAACGGCGCCAACATGCACTTCTCGCCACTCCGTAGACGCTTCTCGAGCGAACATGGCGCTGAAGCACGGCGGCACCGGGGGTGAGGAAAGGAGGTGGGGTAACTGTATAGCCTAAAGCCCCTTAAATTTCATAAAGAAGCTACGCTCTCCTCCTTTGCGTTGACTTGTCGTTTCTCCTCTCTTTCACGCTCTCTCCTCGACCGTGCGCCACCTACACCGCTCATGCGTAGCAACGGCGCCAACATGCACTTCTCGCCACTCCGTAGACGCTTCTCGAGCGAACATGGCGCTGAAGCACGGCGGCACCGGGGGTGAGGGAAGGAGGTGGGGAGACTGTATAGCCTAAAGCCCCTTAAATTTCATAAAGAAGCTACACTCTCCTCCTTCGCGTTCATTCCTCGTTTCTCCTCTCTTTCACGCTCTCTCCTCGACCGTGCGCCGCCTACACCACTCATGCGTAGCAACGGCGCCAACATGCACTCCTCGCCACTCCGTAGACGCTTCTCGAGCGAACATGGCGCTGAAGCACGGCGGCACCGGGGGTGAGGGAAGGAGGTGGGGTAACTGTATAGCCTAAAGCCCCTTAAATTTCATAAAGAAGCTACGCTCTCCTCCTTCGCGTTGACTCCTCGTTTCTCCTCTCTTTCACGCTCTCTCCTCGACCGTGCGCCACCTACACCGCTCATGCGTAGCAACGGCGCCAATATGCACTTCTCGCCACTCCTTAGACGCTTCTCGAGCGAACATGGCGCTGAAGCACGGCGGCACCGGGGGTGAGGGAAGGAGGTGGGGAGACTGTATAGCCTAAAGCCCCTTAAATTTCATAAAGAAGCTACGCTCTCCTCCTTCGCGTTGACTCCTCGTTTCTCCTCTCTTTCACGCTCTCTCCTCGACCGTGCGTCACCTACACCGCTCATGCGTAGCAACGGCGCCAACATGCACTTCTCGCCACTCCGTAGACGCTTCTCGAGCGAACATGGCGCTGAAGCACGGCGGCACTGGGGGTGAGGATAAGGAGGTGGGGAGACTGTATAGCCTAAAGCCCCTTAAATTTCATAAAGAAGCTACGCTCTCCCCCTTCGCGTTGACTCCTCGTTTCTCCTCTCTTTCACGCTCTCTCCTCGACCGTGCGCCACCTACACCGCTCATGCGTAGCAACGGCGCCAACATGCACTCCTCGCCACTCCGTAGACGCTTCTCGAGCGAACATGGCGCTGAAGCACGGCGGCACCGGGGGTGAGGGAAGGAGGTGGGGAGACTGTATAGCCTAAAGCCCCTTAAATTTCATAAAGAAGCTACGCTCTCCTCCTTCGCGTTGACTCCTCGTTTCTCCTCCCTTTCACGCTCTCTCCTCAATCGTGCGCCACCTACACCGCTTATGCGTCGCAACGGCGCCAACATGCACTTCTCGCCACTCCGTAGACGCTTCTCGAGCGAACATGGCGCTGAAGCACGGCGGCACCGGGGGGGAGGGAAGGAGGTGGGGAGACTGTATAGCCTAAAGCCCCTTAAATTTCATAAAGCAGCTACGCTCTCCTCCTTCGCGTTGACTCCTCGTTTCTCCTCTCTTTCACGCTCTCTCCTCGACCGTGCGCCACCTACACCGCTCATGCGTAGCAACGGCGCCAACATGCACTCCTCGCCACTCCGTAGACGCTTCTCGAGCGAACATGGCGCTGAAGCACGGCGGCACCGGGGGTGAGGGAAGGAGGTGGGGAGACTGTATAGCCTAAAGCCCCTTAAATTTCATAAAGCAGCTACGCTCTCCTCCTTCGCGTTGACTCCTCGTTTCTCCTCTCTTTCACGCTCTCTCCTCGACCGTGCGCCACCTACACCGCTCATGCGTAGCAACGGCGCCAACATGCACTCCTCGCCACTCCGTAGACGCTTCTCGAGCGAACATGGCGCTGAAGCACGGCGGCACCGGGGGTGAGGAAAGGAGGTGGGGTAACTGTATAGCCTAAAGCCCCTTAAATTTCATAAAGAAGCTACGCTCTCCTCCTTCGCGTTGACTCGTCGTTTCTCCTCTCTTTCACGCTCTCTCCTCGACCGTGCGCCACCTACACCGCTCATGCGTAGCAACGGCGCCAACATGCACTTCTCGCCACTCCATAGACGCTTCTCGAGCGAACATGGCGCTGAAGCACGGCGGCACCGGGGGTGAGGGAAGGAGGTGGGGAGACTGTATAGCCTAAAGCCCCTTAAATTTCATAAAGAAGCTACGCTCTCCCCCTTCGCGTTGACTCCTCGTTTCTCCTCTCTTTCACGCTCTCTCCTCGACCGTGCGCCACCTACACCGCTCATGCGTAGCAACGGCGCCAACATGCACTTCTCGCCACTCCGTAGACGCTTCTCGAGCGAACATGGCGCTGAAGCACGGCGGCACCGGGGGTGAGGATAAGGAGGTGGGGAGACTGTATAGCCTAAAGCCCCTTAAATTTCATAAAGAAGCTACGCTCTCCCCCTTCGCGTTGACTCCTCGTTTCTCCTCTCTTTCACGCTCTCTCCTCGACCGTGCGCCACCTACACCGCTCATGCGTAGCAACGGCGCCAACATGCACTTCTCGCCACTCCGTAGAGGCTTCTCGAGCGAACATGGCGCTGAAGCATGGCGGCACCGGGGGTGAGGATAACAGGTGGGGAGACTGTATAGCCTAAAGCCCCTTAAATTTCATAAAGAAGCTACACTCTCCTCCTTCGCGTTCATTCCTCGTTTCTCCTCTCTTTCACGCTCTCTCCTCGACCGTGCGCAACCTACACCGCTCATGCGTAGCAACGGCGCCAACATGCACTTTTCGCCACTCCGTAGACGCTTCTCGAGCGAACATGGCGCTGAAGCACGGCGGCACCGGGGGTGAGGATAAGGAGGTGGGGAGACTGTATAGCCTAAAGCCCCTTAAATTTCATAAAGAAGCTACGCTCTCCCCCTTCGCGTTGACTCCTCGTTTCTCCTCTCTTTCACGCTCTCTCCTCGACCGTGCGCCACCTACACCGCTCATGCGTAGCAACGGCGCCAACATGCACTTCTCGCCACTCCGTAGACGCTTCTCGAGCGAACATGGCGCTGAAGCACGGCGGCACCGGGGGTTAGGATAAGAAGGTGGGGAGACTTTATAGCCTAAAGCCCCTTAAATTTCATAAAGAAGCTACACTCTCCTCCTTCGCGTTCATTCCTGGTTTCTCCTCTCTTTCCCGCTCTCTCCTCGACCGTGCGCCACCTACACCGCTCATGCGTAGCAACGGCGCCAACATGCACTTCTCGCCACTCCGTAGACGCTTCTCGAGCGAACATGGCGCTGAAGCACGGCGGCACCGGGGGTGAGGATAAGGAGGTGGGGAGACTGTATAGCCTAAAGCCCCTTAAATTTCATAAAGAAGCTACACTCTCCTCCTTAGCGTTCATTCCTCGTTTCTCCTTTGTTTCCCGCTCTCTCCTCGACCGTGCGCCACCTACACCGCTCATGCGTAGCAACGGCGCCAACATGCACTCCTCGCCACTCCGTAGGAACTTCTCGAGCGAACATGGCGCTGAAGCACGGCGGCACCGGGGGTGAGGGAAGGAGGTGGGGAGACTGTATAGTCTAAAGCCACTTAAATTTCATAAAGAAGCTACACTCTCCCCCTTCGCGTTGACTCCTCGTTTCTCCTCTCTTTCACGCTCTCTCCTCGACCGTGCGCCACCTACACCGCTCATGCGTAGTAACGGCGCCAACATGCACTCCTCGCCACTCCGTAGGCGCTTCTCCAGCGAACATGGCGCTGAAGCACGGCGGCACCGGGGGTGAGGATAAGGAGGTGGGGAGACTGCATAGCCTAAAGCCCCTTAAATTTCATAAAGAAGCTACACTCTCCTCCTCCGCGTTCATTCCTCGTTTCTCCTCTCTTTCACGCTCTCTCCTCGACCGTCCGCCACCTACACCGCTCATGCGTAGCAACGGCGCCAACATGCACTCCTCGCCACTCCGTAGGCGCTTCTCGAGCGAACATGGCGCTGAAGCACGGCGGCACCGGGGGTGAGGATAAGGAGGTGGGGAGACTGTATAGCCTAAAGCCCCTTAAATTTCATAAAGAAGCTACACTCTCCTCCTTAGCGTTCATTCCTCGTTTCTCCTCTGTTTCCCGCTCTCTCCTCGACCGTGCGCCACCTACACCGCTCATGCGTAGCAACGGCGCCAACATGCACTCCTCGCCACTCCGTAGGCGCTTCTCGAGCGAACATGGCGCTGAAGCACGGCGGCACCGGGGGTGAGGGAAGGAGGTGGGGAGACTGTATAGCCTAAAGCCCCTTAAATTTCATAAAGAAGCTACACTCTCCTCCTTAGCGTTCATTCCTCGTTTCTCCTCTGTTTCCCGCTCTCTCCTCGACCGTGCGCCACCTACACCGCTCATGCGTAGCAACGGCGCCAACATGCACTCCTCGCCACTCTAGGCGCTTCTCGAGCGAACATGGCGCTGAAGCACGGCGGCACCGGGGGTGAGGGAAGGAGGTGGGGAGACTGTATAGTCTAAAGCCCCTTAAATTTCATAAAGAAGCTACACTCTCCCCCTTCGCGTTGACTCCTCGTTTCTCCTCTCTTTGACGCTCTCTCCTCGACCGTGCGCCACCTACACCGCTCATGCGTAGCAACGGCGCCAACATGCACTTCTCGCCACTCCGTAGACGCTTCTCGAGCGAACATGGCGCTGAAGCACGGCGGCACCGGGGGTGAGGATAAGGAGGTGGGGAGACTGTATAGCCTAAAGCCCCTTAAATTTCATAAAGAAGCTACGCTCTCCCCCTTCGCGTTGACTCCTCGTTTCTCCTCTCTTTCACGCTCTCTCCTCGACCGTGCGCCACCTACACCGCTCATGCGTAGCAACGGCGCCAACATGCACTCCTCGCCACTCCGTAGGCGCTTCTCGAGCGAACATGGCGCTGAAGCACGGCGGCACCGGGGGTGAGGGAAGGAGGTGGGGAGACTGTATAGTCTAAAGCCCCTTAAATTTCATAAAGAAGCTACACTCTCCCCCTTCGCGTTGACTCCTCGTTTCTCCTCTCTTTCACGCTCTCTCCTCGACCGTGCGCCACCTACACCGCTCATGCGTAGCAACGGCGCCAACATGCACTCCTCGCCACTCCGTAGGCGCTTCTCGAGCGAACATGGCGCTGAAGCACGGCGGCACCGGGGGTGAGGATAAGGAGGTGGGGAGACTGCATAGCCTAAAGCCCCTTAAATTTCATAAAGAAGCTACGCTCTCCTCCTTCGCGTTCATTCCTCGTTTCTCCTCTCTTTCACGCTCTCTCCTCGACCGTCCGCCACCTACACCGCTCATGCGTAGCAACGGCGCCAACATGCACTCCTCGCCACTCCGTAGGCGCTTCTCGAGCGAACATGGCGCTGAAGCACGGCGGCACCGGGGGTGAGGATAAGGAGGTGGGGAGACTGTATAGCCTAAAGCCCCTTAAATTTCATAAAGAAGCTACACTCTCCTCCTTCGCGTTGACTCCTCGTTTCTCCTCTCTTTCACGCTCTCTCCTCGACCGTGCGCCACCTACACCGCTCATGCGTAGCAACGGCGCCAACATGCACTCCTCGCCACTCCGTAGACGCTTCTCGAGCGAACATGGCGCTGAAGCACGGCGGCACCGGGGGTGAGGGAAGGAGGTGGGGAGACTGTATAGCCTAAAGCCCCTTAAATTTCATAAAGCAGCTACGCTCTCCTCCTTCGCGTTGACTCCTCGTTTCTCCTCTCTTTCACGCTCTCTCCTCGACCGTGCGCCACCTACACCGCTCATGCGTCGCAACGGCGCCAACATGCACTTCTCGCCACTCCGTAGACGCTTCTCGAGCGAACATGGCGCTGAAGCACGGCGGCACCGGGGGTGAGGGAAGGAGGTGGGGAGACTGTATAGCCTAAAGCCCCTTAAATTTCATAAAGCAGCTACGCTCTCCTCCTTTGCGTTGACTTGTCGTTTCTCCTCTCTTTCACGCTCTCTCCTCGACCGTGCGCCACCTACACCGCTCATGCGTAGCAACGGCGCCAACATGCACTTCTCGCCACTCCGTAGACGCTTCTCGAGCGAACATGGCGCTGAAGCACGGCGGCACCGGGGGTGAGGGAAGGAGGTGGGGAGACTGTATAGCCTAAAGCCCCTTAAATTTCATAAAGAAGCTACACTCTCCTCCTTCGCGTTCATTCCTCGTTTCTCCTCTCTTTCACGCTCTCTCCTCGACCGTGCGCCGCCTACACCACTCATGCGTAGCAACGGCGCCAACATGCACTCCTCGCCACTCCGTAGACGCTTCTCGAGCGAACATGGCGCTGAAGCACGGCGGCACCGGGGGTGAGGGAAGGAGGTGGGGTAACTGTATAGCCTAAAGCCCCTTAAATTTCATAAAGAAGCTACGCTCTCCTCCTTCGCGTTGACTCCTCGTTTCTCCTCTCTTTCACGCTCTCTCCTCGACCGTGCGCCACCTACACCGCTCATGCGTAGCAACGGCGCCAATATGCACTTCTCGCCACTCCTTAGACGCTTCTCGAGCGAACATGGCGCTGAAGCACGGCGGCACCGGGGGTGAGGGAAGGAGGTGGGGAGACTGTATAGCCTAAAGCCCCTTAAATTTCATAAAGAAGCTACGCTCTCCCCCTTCGCGTTGACTCCTCGTTTCTCCTCTCTTTCACGCTCTCTCCTCGACCGTGCGTCACCTACACCGCTCATGCGTAGCAACGGCGCCAACATGCACTTCTCGCCACTCCGTAGACGCTTCTCGAGCGAACATGGCGCTGAAGCACGGCGGCACTGGGGGTGAGGATAAGGAGGTGGGGAGACTGTATAGCCTAAAGCTCCAAATTTCATAAAGAAGCTACGCTCTCCCCCTTCGCGTTGACTCCTCGTTTCTCCTCTCTTTCACGCTCTCTCCTCGACCGTGCGCCACCTACACCGCTCATGCGTAGCAACGGCGCCAACATGCACTCCTCGCCACTCCGTAGACGCTTCTCGAGCGAACATGGCGCTGAAGCACGGCGGCACCGGGGGTGAGGGAAGGAGGTGGGGAGACTGTATAGCCTAAAGCCCCTTAAATTTCATAAAGAAGCTACGCTCTCCTCCTTCGCGTTGACTCCTCGTTTCTCCTCCCTTTCACGCTCTCTCCTCAATCGTGCGCCACCTACACCGCTTAAGCGTCGCAACGGCGCCAACATGCACTTCTCGCCACTCCGTAGACGCTTCTCGAGCGAACATGGCGCTGAAGCACGGCGGCACCGGGGGTGAGGGAAGGAGGTGGGGAGACTGTATAGCCTAAAGCCCCTTAAATTTCATAAAGCAGCTACGCTCTCCTCCTTCGCGTTGACTCCTCGTTTCTCCTCTCTTTCACGCTCTCTCCTCGACCGTGCGCCACCTACACCGCTCATGCGTAGCAACGGCGCCAACATGCACTCCTCGCCACTCCGTAGACGCTTCTCGAGCGAACATGGCGCTGAAGCACGGCGGCACCGGGGGTGAGGGAAGGAGGTGGGGAGACTGTATAGCCTAAAGCCCCTTAAATTTCATAAAGCAGCTACGCTCTCCTCCTTCGCGTTGACTCCTCGTTTCTCCTCTCTTTCACGCTCTCTCCTCGACCGTGCGCCACCTACACCGCTCATGCGTAGCAACGGCGCCAACATGCACTCCTCGCCACTCCGTAGACGCTTCTCGAGCGAACATGGCGCTGAAGCACGGCGGCACCGGGGGTGAGAGAAGGAGGTGGGGAGACTGTATAGCCTAAAGCCCCTTAAATTTCATAAAGCAGCTACGCTCTCCTCCTTCGCGTTGACTCCTCGTTTCTCCTCTCTTTCACGCTCTCTCCTCGACCGTGCGCCACCTACACCGCTCATGCGTAGCAACGGCGCCAAGATGCACTCCTCGCCACTCCGTAGACGCTTCTCGAGCGAACATGGCGCTGAAGCACGGTGGCACTGGGGGTGAGGGAAGGAGGTGGGGAGACTGTATAGCCTAAAGCCCCTTAAATTTCATAAAGCAGCTACGCTCTCCTCCTTCGCGTTGACTCCTCGTTTCTCCTCTCTTTCACGCTCTCTCCTCGACCGTGCGCCACCTACACCGCTCATGCGTAGCAACGGCGCCAACATGCACTCCTCGCCACTCCGTAGACGCTTCTCGAGCGAACATGGCGCTGAAGCACGGCGGCACCGGGGGTGAGGGAAGGAGGTGGGGAGACTGTATAGCCTAAAGCCCCTTAAATTTCATAAAGAAGCTACGCTCTCCTCCTTCGCGTTGACTCCTCGTTTCTCCTCCCTTTCACGCTCTCTCCTCGACCGTGCGCCTCCTACACCGCTCATGCGTAGCAACGGCGCCAACATGCACTCCTCGCCACTCCGTAGACGCTTCTCGAGCGAACATTGCGCTGAAGCCCGGCGGCACCGGGGGTGAGGGAAGGAGGTGGGGAGACTGTATAGCCTAAAGCCCCTTAAAATTCATAAAGCAGCTACGCTCTCCTCCTTCGCGTCGACTCCTCGTTTCTCCTCTCTTTCACGCTCTCTCCTCGACCGTGCGCCGCCTACACCACTCATGCGTAGCAACGGCGCCAACATGCACTCCTCGCCACTCCGTAGACGCTTCTCGAGCGAACATGGCGCTGAAGCACGGCGGCACCGGGGGTGAGGGAAGGAGGTGGGGAGACTGTATAGCCTAAAGCCCCTTAAATTTCATAAAGAAGCTACACTCTCCTCCTTCGCGTTCATTCCTCGTTTCTCCTCTCTTTCACGCTCTCTCCTCGACCGTGCGCCGCCTACACCACTCATGCGTAGCAACGGCGCCAACATGCACTCCTCGCCACTCTGTAGACGCTTCTCGAGCGAACATGGCGCTGAAGCACGGCGGCACCGGGGGTGAGGGAAGGAGGTGGGGTAACTGTATAGCCTAAAGCCCCTTAAATTTCATAAAGAAGCTACGCTCTCCTCCTTCGCGTTGACTCCTCGTTTCTCCTCTCTTTCACGCTCTCTCCTCGACCGTGCGCCACCTACACCGCTCATGCGTCGCAACGGCGCCAACATGCACTTCTCGCCACTCCGTAGACGCTTCTCGAGCGAACATGGCGCTGAAGCACGGCGGCACCGGGGGTGAGGGAAGGAGGTGGGGAGACTGTATAGCCTAAAGCCCCTTAAATTTCATAAAGCAGCTACGCTCTCCTCCTTCGCGTTGACTCCTCATTTCTCCTCTCTTTCACGTTCTCTCCTCGACCGTGCGCCACCTACACCGCTCATGCGTAGCAACGGCGCCAACATGCACTCCTCGCCACTCCGTAGGCGCTTCTCGAGCGAACATGGCGCTGAAGCACGGCGGCACCGGGGGTGAGGGAAGGAGGTGGGGAGACTGTATAGCCTAAAGCCCCTTAAATTTCATAAAGCAGCTACGCTCTCCTCCTTCGCGTTGACTCCTCGTTTCTCCTCTCTTTCACGCTCTCTCCAAGACCGTGCGCCACCTACACCGCTCATGCGCAGCAACGGCGCCAACATCCACTCCTCGCCACTCCGTAGACGCTTCTCGAGCGAACATGGCGCTGAAGCACGGCGGCACCGGGGGTGAGGGAAGGAGGTGGGGAGACTGTATAGCCTAAAGCCCCTTAAATTTCATAAAGAAGCTACATTCTCCTCCTTCGCGTTCATTCCTCGTTTCTCCTGTCTTTCACGCTCTCTCCTCGACCGTGCGCCACCTACACCGCTCATGCGTAGCAACGGCGCCAACATGCACTTCTCGCCACTCCGTAGACGCTTCTCGAGCGAACATGGCGCTGAAGCACGGCGGCACCGGGGGTGAGGAAAGGAGGTGGGGTAACTGTATAGCCTAAAGCCCCTTAAATTTCATAAAGAAGCTACGCTCTCCTCCTTTGCGTTGACTTGTCGTTTCTCCTCTCTTTCACGCTCTCTCCTCGACCGTGCGCCACCTACACCGCTCATGCGTAGCAACGGCGCCAACATGCACTTCTCGCCACTCCGTAGACGCTTCTCGAGCGAACATGGCGCTGAAGCACGGCGGCACCGGGGGTGAGGGAAGGAGGTGGGGAGACTGTATAGCCTAAAGCCCCTTAAATTTCATAAAGAAGCTACACTCTCCTCCTTCGCGTTCATTCCTCGTTTCTCCTCTCTTTCACGCTCTCTCCTCGACCGTGCGCCGCCTACACCACTCATGCGTAGCAACGGCGCCAACATGCACTCCTCGCCACTCCGTAGACGCTTCTCGAGCGAACATGGCGCTGAAGCACGGCGGCACCGGGGGTGAGGGAAGGAGGTGGGGTAACTGTATAGCCTAAAGCCCCTTAAATTTCATAAAGAAGCTACGCTCTCCTCCTTCGCGTTGACTCCTCGTTTCTCCTCTCTTTCACGCTCTCTCCTCGACCGTGCGCCACCTACACCGCTCATGCGTAGCAACGGCGCCAATATGCACTTCTCGCCACTCCTTAGACGCTTCTCGAGCGAACATGGCGCTGAAGCACGGCGGCACCGGGGGTGAGGGAAGGAGGTGGGGAGACTGTATAGCCTAAAGCCCCTTAAATTTCATAAAGAAGCTACGCTCTCCTCCTTCGCGTTGACTCCTCGTTTCTCCTCTCTTTCACGCTCTCTCCTCGACCGTGCGTCACCTACACCGCTCATGCGTAGCAACGGCGCCAACATGCACTTCTCGCCACTCCGTAGACGCTTCTCGAGCGAACATGGCGCTGAAGCACGGCGGCACTGGGGGTGAGGATAAGGAGGTGGGGAGACTGTATAGCCTAAAGCCCCTTAAATTTCATAAAGAAGCTACGCTCTCCCCCTTCGCGTTGACTCCTCGTTTCTCCTCTCTTTCACGCTCTCTCCTCGACCGTGCGCCACCTACACCGCTCATGCGTAGCAACGGCGCCAACATGCACTCCTCGCCACTCCGTAGACGCTTCTCGAGCGAACATGGCGCTGAAGCACGGCGGCACCGGGGGTGAGGGAAGGAGGTGGGGAGACTGTATAGCCTAAAGCCCCTTAAATTTCATAAAGAAGCTACGCTCTCCTCCTTCGCGTTGACTCCTCGTTTCTCCTCCCTTTCACGCTCTCTCCTCAATCGTGCGCCACCTACACCGCTTATGCGTCGCAACGGCGCCAACATGCACTTCTCGCCACTCCGTAGACGCTTCTCGAGCGAACATGGCGCTGAAGCACGGCGGCACCGGGGGGGAGGGAAGGAGGTGGGGAGACTGTATAGCCTAAAGCCCCTTAAATTTCATAAAGCAGCTACGCTCTCCTCCTTCGCGTTGACTCCTCGTTTCTCCTCTCTTTCACGCTCTCTCCTCGACCGTGCGCCACCTACACCGCTCATGCGTAGCAACGGCGCCAACATGCACTCCTCGCCACTCCGTAGACGCTTCTCGAGCGAACATGGCGCTGAAGCACGGCGGCACCGGGGGTGAGGGAAGGAGGTGGGGAGACTGTATAGCCTAAAGCCCCTTAAATTTCATAAAGCAGCTACGCTCTCCTCCTTCGCGTTGACTCCTCGTTTCTCCTCTCTTTCACGCTCTCTCCTCGACCGTGCGCCACCTACACCGCTCATGCGTAGCAACGGCGCCAACATGCACTCCTCGCCACTCCGTAGACGCTTCTCGAGCGAACATGGCGCTGAAGCACGGCGGCACCGGGGGTGAGGAAAGGAGGTGGGGTAACTGTATAGCCTAAAGCCCCTTAAATTTCATAAAGAAGCTACGCTCTCCTCCTTCGCGTTGACTCGTCGTTTCTCCTCTCTTTCACGCTCTCTCCTCGACCGTGCGCCACCTACACCGCTCATGCGTAGCAACGGCGCCAACATGCACTTCTCGCCACTCCATAGACGCTTCTCGAGCGAACATGGCGCTGAAGCACGGCGGCACCGGGGGTGAGGGAAGGAGGTGGGGAGACTGTATAGCCTAAAGCCCCTTAAATTTCATAAAGAAGCTACGCTCTCCCCCTTCGCGTTGACTCCTCGTTTCTCCTCTCTTTCACGCTCTCTCCTCGACCGTGCGCCACCTACACCGCTCATGCGTAGCAACGGCGCCAACATGCACTTCTCGCCACTCCGTAGACGCTTCTCGAGCGAACATGGCGCTGAAGCACGGCGGCACCGGGGGTGAGGATAAGGAGGTGGGGAGACTGTATAGCCTAAAGCCCCTTAAATTTCATAAAGAAGCTACGCTCTCCCCCTTCGCGTTGACTCCTCGTTTCTCCTCTCTTTCACGCTCTCTCCTCGACCGTGCGCCACCTACACCGCTCATGCGTAGCAACGGCGCCAACATGCACTTCTCGCCACTCCGTAGAGGCTTCTCGAGCGAACATGGCGCTGAAGCATGGCGGCACCGGGGGTGAGGATAACAGGTGGGGAGACTGTATAGCCTAAAGCCCCTTAAATTTCATAAAGAAGCTACACTCTCCTCCTTCGCGTTCATTCCTCGTTTCTCCTCTCTTTCACGCTCTCTCCTCGACCGTGCGCAACCTACACCGCTCATGCGTAGCAACGGCGCCAACATGCACTTTTCGCCACTCCGTAGACGCTTCTCGAGCGAACATGGCGCTGAAGCACGGCGGCACCGGGGGTGAGGATAAGGAGGTGGGGAGACTGTATAGCCTAAAGCCCCTTAAATTTCATAAAGAAGCTACGCTCTCCCCCTTCGCGTTGACTCCTCGTTTCTCCTCTCTTTCACGCTCTCTCCTCGACCGTGCGCCACCTACACCGCTCATGCGTAGCAACGGCGCCAACATGCACTTCTCGCCACTCCGTAGACGCTTCTCGAGCGAACATGGCGCTGAAGCACGGCGGCACCGGGGGTTAGGATAAGAAGGTGGGGAGACTTTATAGCCTAAAGCCCCTTAAATTTCATAAAGAAGCTACACTCTCCTCCTTCGCGTTCATTCCTGGTTTCTCCTCTCTTTCCCGCTCTCTCCTCGACCGTGCGCCACCTACACCGCTCATGCGTAGCAACGGCGCCAACATGCACTTCTCGCCACTCCGTAGACGCTTCTCGAGCGAACATGGCGCTGAAGCACGGCGGCACCGGGGGTGAGGATAAGGAGGTGGGGAGACTGTATAGCCTAAAGCCCCTTAAATTTCATAAAGAAGCTACACTCTCCTCCTTAGCGTTCATTCCTCGTTTCTCCTCTGTTTCCCGCTCTCTCCTCGACCGTGCGCCACCTACACCGCTCATGCGTAGCAACGGCGCCAACATGCACTCCTCGCCACTCCGTAGGCGCTTCTCGAGCGAACATGGCGCTGAAGCACGGCGGCACCGGGGGTGAGGGAAGGAGGTGGGGAGACTGTATAGCCTAAAGCCCCTTAAATTTCATAAAGAAGCTACACTCTCCTCCTTAGCGTTCATTCCTCGTTTCTCCTCTGTTTCCCGCTCTCTCCTCGACCGTGCGCCACCTACACCGCTCATGCGTAGCAACGGCGCCAACATGCACTCCTCGCCACTCCGTAGGCGCTTCTCGAGCGAACATGGCGCTGAAGCACGGCGGCACCGGGGGTGAGGGAAGGAGGTGGGGAGACTGTATAGTCTAAAGCCCCTTAAATTTCATAAAGAAGCTACACTCTCCCCCTTCGCGTTGACTCCTCGTTTCTCCTCTCTTTGACGCTCTCTCCTCGACCGTGCGCCACCTACACCGCTCATGCGTAGCAACGGCGCCAACATGCACTTCTCGCCACTCCGTAGACGCTTCTCGAGCGAACATGGCGCTGAAGCACGGCGGCACCGGGGGTGAGGATAAGGAGGTGGGGAGACTGTATAGCCTAAAGCCCCTTAAATTTCATAAAGAAGCTACGCTCTCCCCCTTCGCGTTGACTCCTCGTTTCTCCTCTCTTTCACGCTCTCTCCTCGACCGTGCGCCACCTACACCGCTCATGCGTAGCAACGGCGCCAACATGCACTCCTCGCCACTCCGTAGGCGCTTCTCGAGCGAACATGGCGCTGAAGCACGGCGGCACCGGGGGTGAGGGAAGGAGGTGGGGAGACTGTATAGTCTAAAGCCCCTTAAATTTCATAAAGAAGCTACACTCTCCCCCTTCGCGTTGACTCCTCGTTTCTCCTCTCTTTCACGCTCTCTCCTCGACCGTGCGCCACCTACACCGCTCATGCGTAGCAACGGCGCCAACATGCACTCCTCGCCACTCCGTAGGCGCTTCTCGAGCGAACATGGCGCTGAAGCACGGCGGCACCGGGGGTGAGGATAAGGAGGTGGGGAGACTGCATAGCCTAAAGCCCCTTAAATTTCATAAAGAAGCTACGCTCTCCTCCTTCGCGTTCATTCCTCGTTTCTCCTCTCTTTCACGCTCTCTCCTCGACCGTGCGCAACCTACACCGCTCATGCGTAGCAACGGCGCCAACATGCACTTTTCGCCACTCCGTAGACGCTTCTCGAGCGAACATGGCGCTGAAGCACGGCGGCACCGGGGGTGAGGATAAGGAGGTGGGGAGACTGTATAGCCTAAAGCCCCTTAAATTTCATAAAGAAGCTACGCTCTCCCCCTTCGCGTTGACTCCTCGTTTCTCCTCTCTTTCACGCTCTCTCCTCGACCGTGCGCCACCTACACCGCTCATGCGTAGCAACGGCGCCAACATGCACTTCTCGCCACTCCGTAGACGCTTCTCGAGCGAACATGGCGCTGAAGCACGGCGGCACCGGGGGTTAGGATAAGAAGGTGGGGAGACTTTATAGCCTAAAGCCCCTTAAATTTCATAAAGAAGCTACACTCTCCTCCTTCGCGTTCATTCCTGGTTTCTCCTCTCTTTCCCGCTCTCTCCTCGACCGTGCGCCACCTACACCGCTCATGCGTAGCAACGGCGCCAACATGCACTTCTCGCCACTCCGTAGACGCTTCTCGAGCGAACATGGCGCTGAAGCACGGCGGCACCGGGGGTGAGGATAAGGAGGTGGGGAGACTGTATAGCCTAAAGCCCCTTAAATTTCATAAAGAAGCTACACTCTCCTCCTTAGCGTTCATTCCTCGTTTCTCCTCTGTTTCCCGCTCTCTCCTCGACCGTGCGCCACCTACACCGCTCATGCGTAGCAACGGCGCCAACATGCACTCCTCGCCACTCCGTAGGCGCTTCTCGAGCGAACATGGCGCTGAAGCACGGCGGCACCGGGGGTGAGGGAAGGAGGTGGGGAGACTGTATAGCCTAAAGCCCCTTAAATTTCATAAAGAAGCTACACTCTCCTCCTTAGCGTTCATTCCTCGTTTCTCCTCTGTTTCCCGCTCTCTCCTCGACCGTGCGCCACCTACACCGCTCATGCGTAGCAACGGCGCCAACATGCACTCCTCGCCACTCCGTAGGCGCTTCTCGAGCGAACATGGCGCTGAAGCACGGCGGCACCGGGGGTGAGGGAAGGAGGTGGGGAGACTGTATAGTCTAAAGCCCCTTAAATTTCATAAAGAAGCTACACTCTCCCCCTTCGCGTTGACTCCTCGTTTCTCCTCTCTTTGACGCTCTCTCCTCGACCGTGCGCCACCTACACCGCTCATGCGTAGCAACGGCGCCAACATGCACTTCTCGCCACTCCGTAGACGCTTCTCGAGCGAACATGGCGCTGAAGCACGGCGGCACCGGGGGTGAGGATAAGGAGGTGGGGAGACTGTATAGCCTAAAGCCCCTTAAATTTCATAAAGAAGCTACGCTCTCCCCCTTCGCGTTGACTCCTCGTTTCTCCTCTCTTTCACGCTCTCTCCTCGACCGTGCGCCACCTACACCGCTCATGCGTAGCAACGGCGCCAACATGCACTCCTCGCCACTCCGTAGGCGCTTCTCGAGCGAACATGGCGCTGAAGCACGGCGGCACCGGGGGTGAGGGAAGGAGGTGGGGAGACTGTATAGTCTAAAGCCCCTTAAATTTCATAAAGAAGCTACACTCTCCCCCTTCGCGTTGACTCCTCGTTTCTCCTCTCTTTCACGCTCTCTCCTCGACCGTGCGCCACCTACACCGCTCATGCGTAGCAACGGCGCCAACATGCACTCCTCGCCACTCCGTAGGCGCTTCTCGAGCGAACATGGCGCTGAAGCACGGCGGCACCGGGGGTGAGGATAAGGAGGTGGGGAGACTGCATAGCCTAAAGCCCCTTAAATTTCATAAAGAAGCTACGCTCTCCTCCTTCGCGTTCATTCCTCGTTTCTCCTCTCTTTCACGCTCTCTCCTCGACCGTCCGCCACCTACACCGCTCATGCGTAGCAACGGCGCCAACATGCACTCCTCGCCACTCCGTAGGCGCTTCTCGAGCGAACATGGCGCTGAAGCACGGCGGCACCGGGGGTGAGGATAAGGAGGTGGGGAGACTTTATAGCCTAAAGCCCCTTAAATTTCATAAAGAAGCTACACTCTCCTCCTTAGCGTTCATTCCTCGTTTCTCCTCTGTTTCCCGCTCTCTCCTCGACCGTGCGCCACCTACACCGCTCATGCGTAGCAACGGCGCCAACATGCACTCCTCGCCACTCCGTAGGCGCTTCTCGAGCGAACATGGCGCTGAAGCACGGCGGCACCGGGGGTGAGGGAAGGAGGTGGGGAGACTGTATAGCCTAAAGCCCCTTAAATTTCATAAAGAAGCTACACTCTCCTCCTTAGCGTTCATTCCTCGTTTCTCCTCTGTTTCCCGCTCTCTCCTCGACCGTGCGCCACCTACACCGCTCATGCGTAGCAACGGCGCCAACATGCACTCCTCGCCACTCCGTAGGCGCTTCTCGAGCGAACATGGCGCTGAAGCACGGCGGCACCGGGGGTGAGGGAAGGAGGTGGGGAGACTGTATAGTCTAAAGCCCCTTAAATTTCATAAAGAAGCTACACTCTCCCCCTTCGCGTTGACTCCTCGTTTCTCCTCTCTTTCACGCTCTCTCCTCGACCGTGCGCCACCTACACCTCTCATGCGTAGCAACGGCGCCAACATGCACTCCTCGCCACTCCGTAGGCGCTTCTCGAGCGAACATGGCGCTGAAGCACGGCGGCACCGGGGGTAAGGGAAGGAGGTGGGGAGACTGTATAGCCTAAAGCCCCTTAAATTTCATAAAGAAGCTACGCTCTCCCCCTTCGCGTTGACTCCTCGTTTCTCCTCCCTTTCACGCTCTCTTCTCGACCGTGCGCCACCTACACCGCTCATGCGTAGCAACGGCGCCAACATGCACTCCTCGCCACTCCGTAGACGCTTCTCGAGCGAACATGGCGCTGAAGCACGGCGGCACCGGGGGTGAGGATAAGGAGGTGGGGAGACTGCATAGCCTAAAGCCCCTTAAATTTCATAAAGAAGCTACACTCTCCTCCTTCGCGTTCATTCCTCGTTTCTCCTCTCTTTCCCGCTCTCTCCTCGACCGTGCGCCACCTACACCGCTCATGCGTAGCAACGGCGCCAACATGCACTTCTCGCCACTGCGTAGACGCTTCTCGAGCGAACATGGCGCTGAAGCACGGCGGCACCGGGGGTGAGGATAAGGAGGTGGGGAGACTGTATAGCCTATAGCCCCTTAAATTTCATAAAGAAGCTACACTCTCCTCCTTCGCGTTGACTCCTCGTTTCTCCTCTCTTTCACGCTCTCTCCTCGACCGTGCGCCACCTACACCGCTCATGCGTAGCAACGGCGCCAACATGCACTCCTCGCCACTCCGTAGACGCTTTTCGAGCGAACATGGCGCTGCAGCACGGCGGCACCGGGGGTGAGGGAAGGAGGTGGGGAGACTGTATAATCTAAAGCTCTTATAATTCATAAAGAAGCTACACTCTGCTCCTTGGCGTTGACTCCTCGTTTCTCCTCTCTTTCACGCTCTCTCCTCGACCGTGCGCCACCTACACCGCCCATGCGTAGCAACGGCGCCAACATGCACTTCTCGCCACTCCGTAGACGCTTCTCGAGCGAACATGGCGCTGAAGCACGGCGGCACCGGGGGTGAGGATAAGGAGGTGGGGAGACTGTATAGCCTATAGCCCCTTAAATTTCATAAAGAAGCTACGCTCTCCCCCTTCGCGTTGACTCCTCGTTTCTCCTCTCTTTCACGCTCTCTCCTCGACCGTGCGCCACCTACACCGCTCATGCGTAGCAACGGCGCCAACATGCACTCCTCGCCACTCCGTAGACGCTTTTCGAGCGAACATGGCGCTGAAGCACGGCGGCACCGGGGGTGAGGGAAGGAGGTGGGGAGACTGTGTAATCTAAAGCCCCTTATAATTCATAAAGAAGCTACACTCTGCTCCTTCGCGTTGACTCCTCGTTCCTCCTCTCTTTCACGCTCTCTCCTCGACCGTGCGCCACCTACACCGCTCATGCGTAGCAACGGCGCCAACATGCACTCCTCGCCACTCCGTAGACGCTTCTCGAGCGAACAAGGCGCTGAAGCACGGCGGCACCGGGGGTGAGGGAAGGAGGTGGGGAGACTGTATAATCTAAAGCCCCTTAAAATTCATAAAGAAGCTACACTCTCCTTCT
This sequence comes from Dermacentor andersoni, assembly GCF_023375885.2. Taxonomy (NCBI): domain Eukaryota; kingdom Metazoa; phylum Arthropoda; class Arachnida; order Ixodida; family Ixodidae; genus Dermacentor; species Dermacentor andersoni. The sequence continues at coordinate 25,720,941 of NC_092818.1, forward strand.
TCACGTTCACTCCTCGTTTCTCCTCTCCTTCACGCTCTCTCCTCGACCGTACGCCGCCTACACCCCTCATGCGTAGCAACGGCGCCAACATGCACTCCTCGCCACTCCGTAGACGCTTCTCGAGCGAACATGGCGCTGAAGCACGGCGGCACCGGGGGTGAGGGAAGGAGGTGGGGAGACTGTATAATCTAAAGCACCTTTAAATTCATAAAGAAGCTACACTCTCCTCCTTCGCGTTGACTCCTCGTTTCTCCTCTCTTTCACGCTCTCTCCTCGACCGTGCGCCATCTACACCACTCATGCGTAGCAACGGCGCCAACATGCCCTCCTCGCCACTCCGTAGGCGCTTCTCGAGCGAACATGGCGCTGAAGCACGGCGGCACCCGGCGTGAGGGAAGGAGGTGGGGAGACTGTATAATCTAAAGCCCCTTAAACTTCATAAAGAAGCTACACTCTCCTCCTTCGCGTTCACTCCTCGTTTCTCCTCTCTTTCATGCTCTCTCTTCGACCGCGTGCCACCTACACCGCTCATGCGTAGCAACGGCGCCAACATGCACTCCTCGCCACTCCGTAGACGCTTCTAGAGCGAACAAGGCGCTGAAGCACGGCGGCACCGGGGGTGAGGGAAGGAGGTGGGGAGACTGTATAATCTAAAGCACCTTAAAATTCATAAAGAAGCTACACTCTCCTTCTTCACGTTCACTCCTCGTTTCTCCTCTCTTTCACGCTCTCTCCTCGACCGTGCGCCACCTACACCGCTCATGCGTAGCAACGGCGCCAACATGCACTCCTCGCCACTCCGTAGATGCTTCTCGAGCGAGCATGGCGCTGAAGCACGGCGGCACCGGGGGTGAGGGAAGGAGGTGGGGAGACTGTATAATCTAAAGCACCTTAAAATTCATAAAGAAGCTACACTCTCCTTCTTCACGTTCACTCCTCGTTTCTCCTCTCTTTCACGCTCTCTCCTCGACCGTGCGCCACCTACACCGCTCATGCGTAGCAACGGCGCCAACATGCACTCCTCGCCACTCCGTAGACGCTTCTCGAGCGAGCATGGCGCTGAAGCACGGCGGCACCGGGGGTGAGGGAAGGAGGTGGGGAGACTGTATAATCTAAAGCACCTTAAAATTCATAAAGAAGCTACACTCTCCTTCTTCACGTTCACTCCTCGTTTCTCCTCTCTTTCACGCTCTCTCCTCGACCGTGCGCCACCTACACCGCTCATGCGTAGCAACGGCGCCAACATGCACTCCTCGCCACTCCGTAGGCGCTTCTCGAGCGAACATGGCGCTGAAGCACGGCAGCACCCGGCGTGAGGGAAGGAGGTGGGGAGACTGTATAATCTAAAGCCCCTTAAACTTCATAAAGAAGCTACACTCTCCTCCTTCGCGTTGACTCCTCGTTTCTCCTCTCTTTCACGCTCCCTCCTCGACCGTGCGCCACCTACACCGCTCATGCGTAGCAACGGCGCCAACATGCACTCCTCGCCACTCCGTAGACGCTTCTCGAGCGAGCATGGCGCTGAAGCACGGCGGCACCGGGGGTGAGGGAAGGAGGTGGGGAGACTGTATATTCTAAAGCACCTTAAAATTCATAAAGAAGCTACACTCTCCTCCTTCGCGTTGACTCCTCGTTTCTCCTCTCTATCACGCTCTCTCCTCGACCGTGCGCCATCTACACCACTCATGCGTAGCAACGGCGCCAACATGCACTCCTCGCCACTCCGTAGGCGCTTCTCGAGCGAACATGGCGCTGAAGCACGGCGGCACCCGGCGTGAGGGAAGGAGGTGGGGAGACTGTATAATCTAAAGCCCCTTAAACTTCATAAAGAAGCTACACTCTCCTCCTTCGCGTTCACTCCTCGTTTCTCCTCTCTTTCACGCTCTCTCTTCGACCGCGCGCCACCTACACCGTTAATGCGTAGCTACGGCGCCAACATGCCCTCCTCGCCACTCCATAGGCGCTTCTCGAGCGAACATGGCGCTGAAGCACGGCGGCACCCGGCGTGAGGGAAGGAGGTGGGGAGACTGTATAATCTAAAGCCCCTTAAACTTCATAAAGAAGCTACACTCTCCTCCTTCTCGTTCACTCCTCGTTTCTCCTCTCTTTCACGCTCTCTCTTCGACCGCGCGCCACCTACACCGCTCATGCGTAGCAACGGCGCCAACATGCCCTCCTCGCCACTCCGTAGGCGCTTCTCGAGCGAACATGGCGCGGAAGCACGGCGGCACCGGGGGTGAGGAAAGGAGGTGGGGAGACTGTATAATCTAAAGCACCTTAAAATTCATAAAGAAGCTACACTCTCCTTCTTCACGTTCACTCCTCGTTTCTCCTCTCTTTCACGCTCTCTCCTCGACCGTGCGCCACCTACACCGCTCATGCGTAGCAACGGCGCCAACATGCACTCCTCGCCACTCCGTAGACGCTTTTCGAGCGAACATGGCGCTGAAGCACGGCGGCACCGGGGGTGAGGATAAGGAGGTGGGGAGACTGTATAGCCTATAGCCCCTTAAATTTCATAAAGAAGCTACACTCTCCTCCTTCGCGTTCACTCCTCGTTTCTCCTCTCTTTCACGCTCTCTCTTCGACCGCGCGCCACCTACACCGCTCATGCGTAGCAACGGCGCCAACATGCCCTCCTCGCCACTCCGTAGGCGCTTCTCGAGCGAACATGGCGCTGAAGCACGGCGGCACCGGGGGTGAGGGAAGGAGGTGGGGAGACTGTATAATCTAAAGCCCCTTATAATTCATAAAGAAGCTACACTCTGCTCCTTGGCGTTGACTCCTCGTTTCTCCTCTCTTTCACGCTCTCTCCTCGACCGTGCGCCACCTACACCGCTCATGCGTAGCAACGGCGCCAACATGCACTTCTCGCCACTCCGTAGACGCTTCTCGAGCGAACATGGCGCTGAAGCACGGCGGCACCGGGGGTGAGGATAAGGAGGTGGGGAGACTGTATAGCCTATAGCCCCTTAAATTTCATAAAGAAGCTACGCTCTCCCCCTTCGCGTTGACTCCTCGTTTCTCCTCTCTTTCACGCTCTCTCCTCGACCGTGCGCCACCTACACCGCTCATGCGTAGCAACGGCGCCAACATGCACTCCTCGCCACTCCGTAGACGCTTTTCGAGCGAACATGGCGCTGAAGCACGGCGGCACCGGGGGTGAGGGAAGGAGGTGGGGAGACTGTGTAATCTAAAGCCCCTTATAATTCATAAAGAAGCTACACTCTGCTCCTTCGCGTTGACTCCTCGTTCCTCCTCTCTTTCACGCTCTCTCCTCGACCGTGCGCCACCTACACCGCTCATGCGTAGCAACGGCGCCAACATGCACTCCTCGCCACTGCGTAGACGCTTCTCGAGCGAACAAGGCGCTGAAGCACGGCGGCACCGGGGGTGAGGGAAGGAGGTGGGGAGACTGTATAATCTAAAGCCCCTTAAAATTCATAAAGAAGCTACACTCTCCTTCTTCACGTTCACTCCTCGTTTCTCCTCTCCTTCACGCTCTCTCCTCGACCGTACGCCGCCTACACCCCTCATGCGTAGCAACGGCGCCAACATGCACTCCTCGCCACTCCGTAGACGCTTCTCGAGCGAACATGGCGCTGAAGCACGGCGGCACCGGGGGTGAGGGAAGGAGGTGGGGAGACTGTATAATCTAAAGCACCTTAAAATTCATAAAGAAGCTACACTCTCCTCCTTCGCGTTGACTCCTCGTTTCTCCTCTCTTTCACGCTCTCTCCTCGACCGTGCGCCATCTACACCACTCATGCGTAGCAACGGCGCCAACATGCCCTCCTCGCCACTCCGTAGGCGCTTCTCGAGCGAACATGGCGCTGAAGCACGGCGGCACCCGGCGTGAGGGAAGGAGGTGGGGAGACTGTATAATCTAAAGCCCCTTAAACTTCATAAAGAAGCTACACTCTCCTCCTTCGCGTTCACTCCTCGTTTCTCCTCTCTTTCACGCTCTCTCTTCGACCGCGTGCCACCTACAGCGCTCATGCGTAGCAACGGCGCCAACATGCACTCCTCGCCGCTCCGTAGACGCTTCTAGAGCGAACAAGGCGCTGAAGCACGGCGGCACCGGGGGTGAGGGAAGGAGGTGGGGAGACTGTATAATCTAAAGCACCTTAAAATTCATAAAGAAGCTACACTCTCCTTCTTCACGTTCACTCCTCGTTTCTCCTCTCTTTCACGCTCTCTCCTCGACCGTGCGCCACCTACACCGCTCATGCGTAGCAACGGCGCCAACATGCACTCCTCGCCACTCCGTAGACGCTTCTCGAGCGAGCATGGCGCTGAAGCACGGCGGCACCGGGGGTGAGGGAAGGAGGTGGGGAGACTGTATAATCTAAAGCACCTTAAAATTCATAAAGAAGCTACACTCTCCTTCTTCACGTTCACTCCTCGTTTCTCCTCTCTTTCACGCTCTCTCCTCGACCGTGCGCCACCTACACCGCTCATGCGTAGCAACGGCGCCAACATGCACTCCTCGCCACTCCGTAGACGCTTCTCGAGCGAGCATGGCGCTGAAGCACGGCGGCACCGGGGGTGAGGGAAGGAGGTGGGGAGACTGTATAATCTAAAGCACCTTAAAATTCATAAAGAAGCTACACTCTCCTTCTTCACGTTCACTCCTCGTTTCTCCTCTCTTTCACGCTCTCTCCTCGACCGTGCGCCACCTACACCGCTCATGCGTAGCAACGGCGCCAACATGCACTCCTCGCCACTCCGTAGGCGCTTCTCGAGCGAACATGGCGCTGAAGCACGGCAGCACCCGGCGTGAGGGAAGGAGGTGGGGAGACTGTATAATCTAAAGCCCCTTAAACTTCATAAAGAAGCTACACTCTCCTCCTTCGCGTTGACTCCTCGTTTCTCCTCTCTTTCACGCTCTCTCCTCGACCGTGCGCCACCTACACCGCTCATGCGTAGCAACGGCGCCAACATGCACTCCTCGCCACTCCGTAGACGCTTCTCGAGCGAGCATGGCGCTGAAGCACGGCGGCACCGGGGGTGAGGGAAGGAGGTGGGGAGACTGTATAATCTAAAGCACCTTAAAATTCATAAAGAAGCTACACTCTCCTCCTTCGCGTTGACTCCTCGTTTCTCCTCCCTTTCACGCTCTCTCCTCGACCGTGCGCCATCTACACCACTCATGCGTAGCAACGGCGCCAACATGCACTCCTCGCCACTCCGTAGGCGCTTCTCGAGCGAACATGGCGCTGAAGCACGGCGGCACCCGGCGTGAGGGAAGGAGGTGGGGAGACTGTATAATCTAAAGCCCCTTAAACTTCATAAAGAAGCTACACTCTCCTCCTTCGCGTTCACTCCTCGTTTCTCCTCTCTTTCACGCTCTCTCTTCGACCGCGCGCCACCTACACCGTTAATGCGTAGCTACGGCGCCAACATGCCCTCCTCGCCACTCCGTAGGCGCTTCTCGAGCGAACATGGCGCTGAAGCACGGCGGCACCCGGCGTGAGGGAAGGAGGTGGGGAGACTATAATCTAAAGCCCCTTAAACTTCATAAAGAAGCTACACTCTCCTCCTTCGCGTTCACTCCTCGTTTCTCCTCTCTTTCACGCTCTCTCTTCGACCGCGCGCCACCTACACCGCTCATGCGTAGCAACGGCGCCAACATGCCCTCCTCGCCACTCCGTAGGCGCTTCTCGAGCGAACATGGCGCGGAAGCACGGCGGCACCGGGGGTGAGGAAAGGAGGTGGGGAGACTGTATAATCTAAAGCACCTTAAAATTCATAAAGAAGCTACACTCTCCTTCTTCACGTTCACTCCTCGTTTCTCCTCTCTTTCACGCTCTCTCCTCGACCGTGCGCCACCTACACCGCTCATGCGTAGCAACGGCGCCAACATGCACTCCTCGCCACTCCGTAGACGCTTCTAGAGCGAACAAGGCGCTGAAGCACGGCGGCACCGGGGGTGAGGGAAGGAGGTGGGGAGACTGTATAATCTAAAGCACCTTAAAATTCATAAAGAAGCTACACTCTCCTCCTTCGCGTTGACTCCTCGTTTCTCCTCTCTTTCACGCTCTCTCCTCGACCGTGCGCCATCTACACCACTCATGCGTAGCAACGGCGCCAACATGCACTCCTCGCCACTCCGTAGGCGCTTCTCGAGCGAACATGGCGCTGAAGCACAGCGGCACCCGGCGTGAGGGAAGGAGGTGGGGAGACTGTATAATCTAAAGCCCCTTAAACTTCATAAAGAAGCTACACTCTCCTCCTTCGCGTTCACTCCTTGTTTCTCCTCTCTTTCACGCTCTCTCTTCGACCGCACGCCACCTACACCGTTAATGCGTAGCTACGGCGCCAACATGCCCTCCTCGCCACTCCGTAGGCGCTTCTCGAGCGAACATGGCGCTGAAGCACGGCGGCACCTGGCGTGAGGGAAGGAGGTGGGGAGACTGTATAATCTAAAGCCCCTTAAACTTCATAAAGAAGCTACACTCTCCTCCTTCGCGTTCACTCCTCGTTTCTCCTCTCTTTCACGCTCTCTCTTCGACCGCGCGCCACCTACACCGCTCATGCGTAGCAACGGCGCCAACATGCCCTCCTCGCCACTCCGTAGGCGCTTCTCGAGCGAACATGGCGCGGAAGCACGGCGGCACCGGGGGTGAGGGAAGGAGGTGGGGAGACTGTATAATCTAAAGCACCTTAAAATTCATAAAGAAGCTACACTCTCCTTCTTCACGTTCACTCCTCGTTTCTCCTCTCTTTCACGCTCTCTCCTCGACCGTGCGCCACCTACACCGCTCATGCGTAGCAACGGCGCCAACATGCACTCCTCGCCACTCCGTAGACGCTTCTAGAGCGAACAAGGCGCTGAAGCACGGCGGCACCGGGGGTGAGGGAAGGAGGTGGGGAGACTGTATAATCTAAAGCCCCTTAAAATTCATAAAGAAGCTACACTCTCCTCCTTCGCGTTGACTCCTCGTTTCTCCTCTCTTTCACGCTCTCTCCTCGACCGTGCGCCACCTACACCGCTCATGCATAGCAACGGCGCCAACATGCACTCCTCGCCACTCCGTAGACGCTTCTCGAGCGAGCATGGCGCTGAAGCACGGCGGCACCGGGGGTGAGGGAAGGAGGTGGGGAGACTGTATAATCTAAAGCACCTTAAAATTCATAAAGAAGCTACACTCTCCTTCTTTACGTTCACTCCTCGTTTCTCCTCTCTTTCACGCTCTCTCCTCGACCGTGCGCCACCTACACCGCTCATGCGTAGCAACGGCGCCAACATGCACTCCTCGCCACTCCGTAGACGCTTCTCGAGCGAGCATGGCGCTGAAGCACGGCGGCACCGGGGGTGAGGGAAGGAGGTGGGGAGACTGTATAATCTAAAGCACCTTAAAATTCATAAAGAAGCTACACTCTCCTTCTTCACGTTCACTCCTCGTTTCTCCTCTCTTTCACGCTCTCTCTTCGACCGCGCGCCACCTACACCGCTCATGCGTAGCAACGGCGCCAACATGCCCTCCTCGCCACTCCGTAGGCGCTTCTCGAGCGAACATGGCGCTTAAGCACGGCGGCACCGGGGGTGAGGGAAGGAGGTGGGGAGACTGTATAATCTAAAGCACCTTAAAATTCATAAAGAAGCTACACTCTCCTCCTTCGCGTTGACTCCTCGTTTCTCCTCTCTTTCACGCTCTCTCCTCGACCGTGCGCCTCCTACACCGCTCATGCGTAGCAACGGCGCCAACATGCACTCCTCGCCACTCCGTAGACGCTTCTCGAGCGAGCATGGCGCTGAAGCACGGCGGCACCGGGGGTGAGGGAAGGAGGTGGGGAGACTGTATAATCTAAAGCACCTTAAAATTCATAAAGAAGCTATACTCTCCTTCTTCACGTTCACTCCTCGTTTCTCCTCTCTTTCACGCTCTCTCCTCGACCGTGCGCCACCTACACCGCTCATGCGTAGCAACGGCGCCAACATGCACTCCTCGCCACTCCGTAGGCGCTTCTCGAGCGAACATGGCGCTGAAGCACGGCGCGAGGACCCACGTGATGCTATTAGGCCAATAGCGACGCGGCGTCGGCCTCGGCCAGATCGCGCGAGGAGGAGGCGGCATTCTTCAAAGCGTGGCGCTACTTTACGAAGTTTAAGGGGCCTAGTGTCGCGGTTGCTGTGTATGGCGCGGTCGTGCGGGCCCTATCTTGAAAGCGATCTGCGATGGGGACAGAGTGCGCCGAGCGCAGAAAACTTCGTGTGCGCTGTTTTTGTCGCTTAGTTCGTGTTGAAGTGAGAGGCAGCACATAAGTGTATTCGCCCGCTGCTGCTGCCGCGCTTCCTCACTGCAGCGTTTTTACAACGAGTGCGCGTGGTGATTGAGTGAGATGTGTTCAGGTTTGCTTGTGCGCGCATGACACAATGCTTGTTAATTTAGTTAGTAAGCGAACGATTGCAGGTTTATACGACCAATAAAACTACTATTGCTACTTCGTATATCTGTCTACTAATTGCTATCGCAATCGATGCTTCGCCTTTCGGCCGATACTGTTACTTCCTTTTTAAAGCCACTTTTTTGTTACAGACCATGGCGACCCCAAAGCACCAAATGCTTAACGCTCTGGTATAAGTTGTATGAGAAAGTTATGAAATCGATTGGAATAATTTTATGTTATACAGTAGAACGTAAAATTATTCTAATATGTTTTTATTCCAAATCTGCCATTAGCCCTTCGTGATAGGTCAAAATGATTCAGGCCTCGACAATATAGGCATAAAGACAGATTACATGGTGTCTACCAAATTGGCATTTCCAAGGTCCCCGAGTTTTCCCGCTTTTCCCTGAATTCCTTTGGAGAATTCCTTGAGTGAAACAAAGCTTTATTTGATGACAAGATGGGCTGGCACCACGTTGCCCGATGCGGCCACTCTCTAGTAAGCATGTTACAAAATAAAGAACCGCTTAATCTAGTTGAAATAGTAAGGATTGGCATTTACCTTATTCAAGAAGGAAACAGAAGGGAGGTCTAGTAAAGTCTGCAGCGAATAAAATATCTTGGAAAGGAATGGTAAAACCCATTGCAGATGAAGTTAAACATTCTCAAATACAAAAAGATAGATGCATACAGATATAAATATTTTCGAATGTGAGCTATTTTTATCAACTCATAGCACGCTCTTTGGTATGAGGCCCGAACTTAGTCACAAGTGAGATTCTCTCTCAGCAGCTGGTAAGTCAATGCCTTGTACTGCGAAGGTCACGCCGCAGCGGGGCGTGCTCAATCCCCACAACGCTTCACCTTCTAAATGTTACCGTGGCGCGCAGTTTAAATTTCATTTTGGATTTTAACACAGACGCCATGACTTCCGCCTTTGCTGCCTACGACGCGCTAAACATAAGGCAAACGCGGTTGTCCTCAGCGTGCTCGATGCAGTGTGCTTAGGCAGAGGATTCATGGCAGCAACCCGCGGAGGCCGCGGTATCGACGCCGTGTAGCCGACCGCAGCTTGATGCCAGCTATTGGCCAATAACAGCCGTCTAAGGAAATGACGAAAAAGTGCATCTAGAAGAGAATGAGGCCAGGCCCTTCTGTTGAAAAGAGAAAGTTTGAGAGAAAGGTTACTTCGCGATCCGCTTGCGAGCTCCACGCACTGCGTACGACAGCGAAACTTGGCTGAGATTAACACACACAGCACACAGCGCCATGTGCTGTCCGCGGACTATGTTATTTCACCAAGCCCGAGGGCTGGTTCAGGGCCTCTTTAATAGCGAATTTCGAAGCAGCTAGGCCTAGCGTTGTCACGGTAGTGGCCACGGCTGCTAGCGGATCTGCGTGCGAGAGCACTGGTCAACATGGCGGCGGTGGTGGCTTTGAATAATGCGGCTTCGGACCTGCGGTCACGGCAAAAAGCCAGGAAAACCGCACGGCGAAGGGTTCTTGAGTCCGAAATTTCAGATGTTCTTATACATTCACTCTCTGGCGCACGTGGTGGTGCCGCGAAGCTGTCGGAATTATCGGGCGTCCGGAAAGTCGGTCTTTGACTCTACAATGGCAGCTCCTCCAGCCGTCGACACAGCGTCAAAGACGATTCGTTACGATTCCTCTCTGTTACCCGAGCCAGCATTACCGCTACTTTTGTTCCCTTTCGGTAAAATTACAGTTAATTTTCCCTGATACAAGCACAAGTTCCCCGACTTCTCCCTGAGTATTTGCAGACTATGCAAAATCCTTGCGAATTTCCCGTTTTCCCCGTTTGGCAGACACCTTGAATTAGAATAGTTGCATGTTATACTGGCCCTGGAGACAGAGACGCCCACCCGCTGAACCCGCTGCAGCGCGGGTCTGCCGAATAACGAGTTCGTTCGCAGCGCCATCAGCTTACTTCTCGTTTTTTTGAGCCGCTTCAGCTAGGGAGCGACGCGCGTGCTCAGCCCGCTCAACGCTACTCTCATACGTTGTAAATCGAGGCCATTCCGAGAGCCGCAGCGACAGCAGGGAGGCGGCGCGCGAGCGCCGGCCACTTGCCGCAAGCGCCGAAAAGTCCAGTGTTACATAAGCGCGAAAATTACGAGAAACTGTGCGGGAGGCGTCGGTCGCGCGGAATGTGAACGAAACGCACTATTTTTCGGGAGAAAGAATCCACTCGCTGTTCGCGGCCACCGTCGGAGCACACAGGCCGAATCTGTTCTGGGCATCGCGGCGCAATTTTGGTCAATTTTCGGTCTGACGCAGTTTGGCGTAGGAATTTGAGTTTCTATCAAAATGACACAGTTGGCGCACCGAGTCCCACCTCTGCCCACGCAGATTTCACTCTGTTCACAATGCGGCAAGGAATCGAAAAGCTGAAAAGTGTTTACGAAATAGAAGTGATTCTTCTTTTTTCATGTGGCTTGAAATACAATAACTGCTTTCTTAACAGTGGGCAAACAGCGAAAAAAAAAAAGAACGGTGACTAAAATTCACAGTTGTACTTCTGAGAAGTGCAGTGTTCTGGCCACAGCAATAAAAAGAAAGAAAAGAAATATCACTAATTGAATTTATTCACATTTTGACGCGTCGTTAGCTCTTGTCAAAGGCAGCCTAGCAAGATCGCCCAGTTGGCTACCTGCACGGGAGATAGGGGTAAGGGGTTGCTAAGAGAGAGGGAGAGCGAACGTAAACGAGAATGTGTCAAATTGTAAAAGACGAGGGGTCTAATTCACAAAGCTTTTTCATCGTCAGATCGCATTCGCTAATGATATGTCCTACATCTCTCTTGGATGGCACGAATGCTTCTAGCGTAAAAACGTTTCGTCAATACATGCCAGGCTGTTACAGCAGATAGGAGCGCGTGTTCGTCGTGTGCACAACCCTAAGTTCGGCACGTTAAACTCTACAGTTTAGCTAAGCGGGATCTACACGGGAAACATTGCAGGAACAAGTAGGGCTCACGTGTTCACCTCGAGAGCGGCCCGTACGGCGAGAGCTGCGCGCAGGACACTGTGCGAATCGTACGCAGCGTCCTTCTCTAAAACGCCATGTTCGCGCTGTAGGCACGCCTTGTTGCGCTGGTAGTCGTCCGACTTCTGTCGCCTCATGCCGTGGCCGAGAATGCCTTTCTCCATGGCGTGCAGAGTCCCCAGGGTGGCGTAGTTGATGAATGGTTCTGCGCCCTCGTAGAACACGGGTTCCAATACCGCCAGCGGTGAGAAGCAGGTCATGCGAGGGTCTGCAGCAGTCTGCATCAGGCCAGCCCTGCGCGAAAAAGCAAATCGAGGGGCCCGATTTTTCTTAGCAACAATCATACGAAGCTAACAGACAATGACACCAAGGAAAGAATAGGGAACATTATTTACGGTTTTAAATGAATAATAAATGGAAAATTCCTTTCAACACTTCCAAAGTCTCTTCGGTCTTCAGTTTCGCTGTGTCCCTGCTTAACATTCCGTCATACCGGCTGTTAGACTTACTTTTAAAGAGCGCGCAATTCTATGCGCTGTCAAGAAGAACGCACCAGCGATACTTCTAGTTTAGCTGCGTGACAGCTGGAGAGGGACAGGCCAGAATGCTGTCTAGAACCTTCTTTATATATAGCACTCGACCGCAGTGACCAAGAAACGCGTTTCAAGCCCAGTGGCCCGCAACTGATTTTGTCGTGAATTGAACTTGCCACTCAGACTAGGAATGACAAAGCCAGCGAAATTACCACCATTCATACTCTTCGCCAGATGGTACATATGTTCTATGGAAACGCTACCTCTTGGGATAAAAAGAAACCACTAGGACGATGACAACTGAATGACATCGACTGAATGTCATTCGGCTGATGATGGAATAAAGCACTCAAGAGATCGTCGAAGTCTCAGAACTCCTGTGAAAGGTGTGTAAACAGATTGGAGCAGATCTTCTATGTGCGTCGCCTGTTCGTGTTGCCCCAGGATCTACTCTAAATGTAGATGTTACCTAGGGCTCCTGTCAATCGACTGTGCTCTTTGATACTTACAATCTAAGAAATAAATATTGGTGGCCGAAGAAGTACCCGACTGGAGAGAAACCTTACTAGTCGCAGTAGGTTGGGAAGCTCGCTTTGAAGCGCGGACCGAACCTGTCGCCCGTCCGAAGGTGTCGCTCTTATCGACTTGCTCCCAAGTCACCAGGGACCGGTCACGCAGCAGGCTTCGTGACATGTACAGCGTACGCCTTCAGATGAGCTGTTTTTGTTTCAAGATAATTGTTTTTAGGTGGCATACAGAAATCTTTAAAAAAGGAACGCAGCTCGATTCTGCCTATTGCGTTTCGCCCTTTCACACTCGACAAAGCCTGACCGACTGTGTAGCGCAGTTGTGGTCGGCGTCCGATCGCAACTTAAGCAAATGCGCGTGGATATCTTCGCTCGCGATTCACTTTCAGCAAAGGGCTATCATGTCGAGGTGTACCGAGCCAGGTCGCTGTACCATCAGAAAAGGAAGTTTCCCAGAATGTCACTTCACACGTTAACGCGCCGCTAACTGAAATGATCGCTTTTCATTCGGAAACAATCATACGTACCTTCGTTTCTTTTTCTGGCTTCTTGAGTTTTGCTTCCGTATTCACTGTTTCTCAAGTTTTATAAAATATGTTTACAGAAAAAGAACATTTACAGTCAAAGAAAATATGGTAAAGAATAGTAATATGCAGGTATTTTAAAACTGCAGTTGACGAAACATTTATGTTGGTGTAGCCATATGTCAGTATTCAAGCAATTACGCCATGCGAAATGTTTGCAACATTTGTGTCTGAATACCGCTTCTATGAAATGCATAATTTAGTTATTTACTCATTGCAAAAGTCAGCGTGCGAGAGGTATTAAAAAGGTCCAACCGAAAACCCGCATTTCATGCGTTAATGGGAATTTATTCTTTAGGTACACAAAAACATCTCGTCTAAGTGGCACTGGAATTGGTCAGCACTTTGCAAGCATAAGCCCCTGGCCACACTTCGGTTAAACAATTCGGATGTGTCACCCATAGAGTGGGGAGGTAGTTAGTGTGTTGGCGAGAGCGGGCCACATTTCTCTCGCAATAAGTACCATTAACCTAATTCGGAGACCAGGAGGGGTTCTGAAAAGGCAGCGGTGGTTAACGTGAGTTAAATGCTTGCGACAGCAGGAAAACAAGACGGCATGTGGAGCAAACGTCACGTGAGCAGGATGCATCTCGCTCACAGCGCCGCCACCTTTTTGGGGACAGCCAGGGGCCACCTCACTGCTGTGGCTAGCCCGCAGATTTCACCATTGGGGCCTATCTAGTGACGTTGACTGGATCCAGCGTTTCCACAAGGGCATCGTGGCAACAACGCTACGAAGGCAAGGGCAAGAAAGACAAATTTAGCATGGCAACAACGTCTTCATGAAGAAAACAGGTTGCTCTGTCGAAAACAAGTCCCATTGTCCTAGCATCGGCCTAAACTTGAGAGATATCGCATATTCGGCCGCTGCTCAACGTTCTAAGTTCGTATCTTCCTCTGTGAGGCTTTGTTTTCTTTGGATAACTTTTGAAGCAGAAAAGTCTAATGACACTGTTCTGACTTGCCAGTGAGGTAGGTTACTTACGTGAAGTGCATCAGCTACGAGATTTCAGTTCTACAAGCGCAGTCAGTAGTTTAACTGACCAATAAATGACGTTGATGCATGTAGTTTTTTTAGAGAATATTACCTATGACGAGTACATTGTTGAAGGTGTGGTCAGCAATCTTAAATGAACCTTTGTTCTTACCCCTGCTCGTTCTAAACACGTAAAAATCAGATTACCAAGGACGCCCAAGGACGCCCTTTTTTATTATTATTGATATGATATACGGAAATGTTGACGCACAATTTAAGGCGCCGGGATGTCCTTAGCTCTTGAATTGGTCGCGCCCACAACATACAGGGTTCAAAGTTACATATAAAATAACCTTTTCATAAAGCACCGAACTTGTGAAGCAACGTTTTCACAGTAGCACTACGACGTAAAAAACACATGGTACATACAATATACAAGTTAAATGGCTTCACAATTTTCTAGAAGAAAGTGTCAAAAATACAAACGATACAGTCGCCTAATAACACATTCTCTAGTCAGCGAGGGAGCGTACATCATGTAAACGTATCATCAAATGTAGTCACAGCAGAACAGTCGACATAAGATAATACACAAACACATACGTATATACAGCGACATTTAAATGAAAGGAACATTAAAAGCGTGAATAACGGCCAACAATGCCGCTGTCGTAGAGAAAAGTTTTTAATGCTTTTAAAGCGCTCTTCTGCACGGAAGTTGTTGGCCAAGGACCCAAAAGTTTCTTTAAACTGAGAGGTCTTCGGTCTATTGCAATTAAATTTGATTTAAGTCGGCGTCTTTGTGTGACGTGATGTGGGAAATGTAGTAGGAGGTGATGTATATTTTCAACTACAAATCCACAATGACATTAGGGGGTTTGCGCACGGCCAATTCTATGTAACAAATGTTTTGTATAGGCAGTGCCTAGCCTTAATCAATGAATAAGAGTTTCCATATTTCTGTCTTATGACAATGGAAATTTGTATTCAGTAAACGGATCAATATGATACAAAGCCGAGCTGTTAGAATTCTGGACAAACCACGCATTTCTACACATTTTGAAAGACGTTGCACTTATAATGCCGTGTAATTCATTATTTGATATTGGGAGCGCAACCACATCGTCTTTGAGGTGTTCCTGTCGTGCTGCTTAATCGGCTGCTGTGTTGCGAGGAATGTTACAACGACCTGGTATCCACTGCAACATGCTATCGTTTTTCCTTTTCTGCTGCAGAGTGATGCTAGAGCTGCCTGTGAATCGCTGAAAATGACCCATTTTTGCATATCTCTACTGACTTTATAGGTTTTATAACACATAGAATTGCGAATAGCTCAGCCGTTGTCGACGAAGTCGCACGATATAACTTTATAATTCTTGTTTATTAAGGTGTTGAATAATTAATGCTGAAGTTGAAGAGGTTGCTGTAGTGGAGCCATCTGTATAGACACGTCTGTATCCTGAATACCACATATATATCTGGTAAAGTGCTAGTTGTTGAGGAGGTGGAATGAACATGCCTCTTTTTCTGAATATCCAGTCTACTGACAATTCAATTGTTGCTAGTGTAAGCATTCGATGTCTGAGTTCCAAAATTAACTTCCTGGCAATGTATGAAGATTTTCTGGAATTTCTTTATGAACATAACTTTTAACTCGTTTCATTAGGTCTAGAGCCAATGGGTGTATTTTATGCGGTGTTTGAAGGCAGAAATAATGTCGCCATGTTTCTGTAGTTCTTACAACTGGAAACGGTGATCGGCGAGCCTCAGCTATTACTAGACAGCTAGAAGTCGCTAGCGGAACTCCTAGACATATGCATAGTCCTCTAGCTATAGGTCTCTAAACTCGACGTGAGCAGTCATTAAGAGAGCGATCTTAATGGCTGCTCATGTTGACGTCAAAAAGGCGCGGCGCGCCACCGTGAACGCAGTGCCTTGCTGAGTGCCTCTGCCGCCGCTACTCTGTCCGTATTGACGTCCCGCGCCAACGACGGCAGCTGCACTACCCCGCATATCATTTCCCCTTCGACTTCTGCAGCACATGTTCGTTCTTCGTATGCTTTACCACAGAGCCCGACACGGAGGGTTCCTTGCGAGGGGAGCGGAGGTTAGGTCAGCGGCATCTACCTAACCTCCCTCCCACCGGTCTCCTTTCGGGTGGGAAGGAGCCGGCGTCCCTAATAATCAGATCGTGATTTTGGCACGTAAAACGCCTTAATTTTTTTTTCAGTTTTGCGGTGGAAGTATTGCGTGGTTACACTGCTTGGGTTGCATCTTGTATACATACATAAATACCCAAGACTGCATGGACGTGGGAACTGCCGTAGTCGCCGTAGCACAATTTGTAGAGCAACGCGCGCGTAATGCAGAGGTTGTGGATTCGGCTCTCACCGTCAGCAAGCTAAGTTTTCCTCCATTTGCCATTAGCTTCTCATTTGTGCACTTCAATCAGAAATTGCAATAAATGTATCCAATGCTTTCTGTTTCTTCATTATCTGGTGTTTTCGTATGGTTCTGACTTAGAAATACGTGCGAGCGTTCTTACAAAACCAGGCCCCTTGGTTCCCTTTCTTTTCTTCCAATGCTTGATAACTTTTGTTTATGGCCTACCAATTACACTTTCTTGCAGCGTAGTCATGTAGGAGTTTTATCTCTCACGTTACAACCCGTAATGTTTTTTTCTTCTAGGACGATCTGTATTCTTTATAGGGCACACAAATACGTCCTTAGCGTTTTATTTTCCTTTTCCTTAACTTCTGATATTTTTAACAAGTATTTTTATGTGTTTTTCAAAAGCTGGTCAGTTTCAAATGCCTGTCATTCTTGGAAAGCTTGTTTGCCACCAGGCTTAAAGGTGTCAAGCGGCTATTTGTATATTTTTTTCATGACTGTTGTGATCTTGTGTTTAAAACGATCTTAATTCTGCTTGATAGTTGACTGTCTATTCAATGCAGGCGTGTTCCCAATTATACTGAAACAAATATTCCTGCTGTAAAGATGTGCGTCTGCGTTTGTCTATACGATATTCGATACTTAGTATTCATATTCGATTCATATTTGAAAAAGTCGATATTCGATCGTCTACCTCTAATATTTACATACTGGATTATAACGGCGTAAATTATTCATTATCTTCACATTGGATTGTATACAACAAACCTTCTACAATTGGCAAACGCTCGCGTATGATTTACCATCCACTTCTATCTATTCACTGCTTCTGCCCCAGGGTATGATAATAAGTTCGGTGAGTTATAATAACTCACTCAACTTTCCACATTATTTGTGTACGTGGCAACATAACATTTTAACAGACATGGGCGTCATCTACTTTCTCGCCCTGCGTCTCGAGCTGTTACTATACAGTGAATCTGTATCAAGAAGCTTAAAAAGGCAGTTGGTAAAGTTACTTATAAAATTGTATAAGGTTAAAGAACCACAGGTGGTCAAAATTTCCGGAGTGCCCCACTGCGGCGTACCTCAAAATCAGATCGTGGTTTTGGCACGTTTTGGCAGAAAAATGTGGTTTATTTACAGCTTTTATGAGCAACCTATGGTATTTATACACAATACAATATTGTAGAGCTTTGTATCTCATTCATTATTCAGTAGAAATGGGTGTATTCTGTACTAAGATCACTCATAGTTAAGACGACTTCCTACAATTTCTTATAGACAGAAAATTGTTACTGATGCCATGTTTGTTTGCTGTGCACAACGAAACTCTACCGACGTAATTTTCGTCGCAACAGTTATTTGTGAATAATAAACATGTTATCAAGAGCAGCTGGGCCGCTTTTTTGTAGCGATGCCTTATGCCTTATTCTATGCTATTCTTATCATCCACAACACACGGCCGCCTGATCCCGTTGATAATGTGGGCCGACCATCGCTCTGACCACTGGCAAAGCGCGAAAAGCCTGAAAAGGCATAGAATCGGAAAAGGCATCGCTACAAAATACCGACCCTGACCTACATCTTTCACACACCAGTAAAACAACTTCCTTCTTATTCCATACAACGACTATACTTGCGAGTCCAAAAAAAAAAAAAAACATGCTATACCTAGTAAATCTTTTGCATAGCTCTCCTTATGCTAATGCGCCGATAAATATTTTGCAAATTGAATTGAAAATGTCTACATTATTTTCATATTTGGTTTTGCTTCGCGATACATGTGAGGCCAATAGAGCTCCATTCAGAGCGGTGAAATCGCTGATAAGGTATCATTAAGAAATTCCTCTCGAGTACATTGTAGATGTGTCTTAATGTTTGTATTGCAATTAGATTGCTCTATCAACATCTACGCATGAACGGCACATTGCCAAGACAACGAAAAACAAGTAACACCGATCGTTTGTGTGGATAAACAGTAAATGCAGGAGAAGTATGTGTCAATTGGTCGTTAATCGTCAGTTGAGGTTGGGCAAGCACAGAGTGATGCACAAAGGTATTGATAAACGCGTAGGTTCGGGACATGGAGAAATATATTCAAAAATAAGTCAGATCGTCCGCATTCAATGCATAAGCGCAACCTGCTGAAAACAAGGCTCTCTTGAATAGTTTTCAAGACCTTCCTCTAATGCACGGAATGTACATTATGCACTTTCTTTAACAGACCCCACAGGCTGAGTTCCGTGCGACCTGCTTGAAGCATAGGAAAGGTGTCAGAACTATGTTACGAGTGCAGTCATTGGCTGGAAGTCATCGGTCATGGTGATTTCGTTGTCTATACCATAAGGAGGCAAAAGCATTTCAACTTCTCTAGAACACTTCTTTCTGGCACAGCATGCTTTCGTTCCTGATCAAGTTTATTCGTGGCTTTGCCGAATGAAGCCCCCCCACTTTGGTCGTATTAATGGAAACACTGAATTGAAAAATGTCGCGCTTCCCCTCCGCCATCCTCCCTCGCTCGCGAGAGATTCAGCCGCGACCGTCCGCTGACGGTCGCAGGCTTATACTCGCACACACAGCGCACAGGTCGCGACGATGATGTCATCTTGCTTTGACTTTATAAGGAACGACACGGGGATGGCGACGTCTACGACAAACATTCGCTTGGAGTGTCCACACAATTGCTATAGCAATAAAATAGAGAATAAGACAGCTGGTGTGAGCCTTATGTTCAACACTCCAAATAAGTTGGATAGACTCTGCAGGACAGTTCACCAAGAATTTTAAAAAGAATACGATGTTGAAAAAATTCTGTCGCGGGGTTTTACGTTCCGAGTACAATCTGCTTAAGAAGCACGCCGCATTGGGAGTCTCCGGATTCGTATTGACACCTAGGCTGCTTAAACCTGGGTGTAGATCAAAGTTCACGTGCTTTTTCGCAGGTCACGCTTAGCGAAATGCGGACGCCGCGTCCGGGATCGAACCCGAACTCTCGAATTTAGTCGCGCAACGCTATCATACTTTATCTGTAGCAATAGCTAAAACACAGCAGCACAATGCACTAATCATTAGGACATGGTTGCACACATGCTACTCTCGTTCTAAAGGCACTCTATGAAAGTTCGGGCACGGGCGTCACGTGCCAGTTTCTGGCACTCATCCCTCGAGACAGCTAGCACTTTAAGATAGTGTGTTACGCGGCACGGCTGTCGGGATTGGCCAACATTTTTTTTTCGTCCGGCGTACTTCACACCTCTAAAGTAGACGAAAATTACGTTTATGGCTATCGCATGAACAGTATGTGACACTTTGAACAGGGATGAGCAGGCAGCGAAATAGTGAATGCTAGGCGCGGCACTGCCATTTGTAGCACGCAAGCCATTCCCGTTAGTATCACGGGTTCGAAGAAAATTAGTCTGCTCTGATGACATGATGAAGTAAAAGGTTGTGGTCATTTGGTCAGTGAACGCATCCTCTTCCTCAAATATCTCTTTAATACAAGAAGAAATATTCATACGGGTGCAGTAAAACGCGGTCGGCCGAAAATAGAAAGAATTTCCGAGTCAAGTTTCTCGTGAACTCTACTACTGCTCAGACTCCTATGTTCTTTTAATGTTTTAATAATATAGCGGGATTGATTTTTGATTTGTTCCTCTCAACTTATTATGCAGTTCACTTATCAATAAGAAACGACACAATGCAGAATTTATTATTGCACATTTCGACGACTTTTCTTCAGGAGCCGGGCTTACTTGTGGAAGAAGCAGCGCGCCCAGAATGGAGTCCTACGTGACCTCTCGAGGACAGCGTACAGGTTGGCAAAGAAGTCGGCGCCCAGTTCTGGCAGAAAGTGGGCGGCCGTGTGCTCGTAGTTGCGCCAGACAACGTTGCTGTCGACGGTGTCGCGCCACCGGATGGCCTCGAGCTCGAGCCCAAGCTGAGCCTCTGCTCTGGCCACCAGGTCCCAGTGCAACCAGCTGGACTCGATGCGTGCCAACAAGGCCCGATCCACCGCTGCCAGAGCACCGAGCACGGCTTCAACACGGTCGTTTGACTCCATCATGCCCGCACGCTTGAGGAGTAGCAGCTCGAGTGCGGCGCTCACGCCGGTCTCGTGAGTCACGTTGCGGCAGAACTCTCCGAAGGCCTGCGTTGTCGTCAGAACTTTTTTTCAGTATTTTGTTGTTTCTGCAGGCTGACGTTCTGATTGGGCCGGTAGAAAAGCTATAGCAATCTTTTTTTTAGTTACCTTAATTGGGTTTAATGGCGCAAAACCGACCAAGGCTACACTAGACACAGCGTAATAAAATGTCGTTAAGAAATGCAGTATACCCTGCACTAATTAAACCTTACTTAAAAAAATCTGTTTCGTCTAAAAAACCGATCACCTCAGTCAGAGGTATGAGTGCATCATCTCCTAGCATCAACATCCGGTGAAAATGGGGTGTGTGACTTGTACAATACACGGAAGCGCATTTGTCTATGCGTTTCGAGATGTGGACACGTGATTAGAATGTGTATTACTGTTAACGGTTCCCGGTATTTGTCACCTGTTAACTGTTCCTCCTCTCTCAATAAATAGTTTTGTGTTATTCGTGTGTGGCCTATGGGAAGTTCACAGAGAATCACTTCGATGAAGCGTTCCTGATGGTGGAATGCTTTCCACTCACCAAGGACAGGTTTAATGAGTTGAAATTTATTCTTGTCTTTCGACTGCCATTCTCTTTGCCAGTTTGGGAGCAGTGCCTTGCGAACAGCTTGAATGCCATCAGTAACAGGTATGTTAACTTTTGAAACATTTAGATTTTTTGCCCATCTGACACATTCATCAGCTTTTTCATTTCCGGGGATCCGAACATGGCTTGGGATCTAGCCGAAATGAGAGGTCTGGTCCTTATTTAGTTTTGTTAGTGTATGTAGGATGGCGCCAATAATGGGTTCCCCCCCCCCAAATTGAGATTGTGCATTCAATGCCTTAAGTGCTCTTAAAGAATATGTATGCATTATAGAGCTGTTGTGTTTGGCTTTTATAATCATTTGTAATGCCATCCATAAGGCATAACACTCAAAAGTGAAAACTGATACACTCTGGTAGTCTGACTGTGTCTTCCCATGTGCCTTCAATTACGCTGCTTCCAACATAAATGGGCATCTTCGAGCCATCGGTGTAAAATTCTATGTAAGTGTCGTACGTGTCTTGCACTCTGCGAAATTCCTGTAGCATGTGTTCACGAGGCGTATCTTGTTTTTTGAGATGTGCCAATGAAAAAATCTAGAAATGTAGTGCAATCGTTTCAGGGAGCTATTTATTGGGCCTTTGCATGACAGAGAGTGCTTCAGCAGGGACATTGTAGTCACGGCATTTTCTTCATATCTAAGTATGAGTGGTCTTATAGTATTTGGCTTGTTCGTGTAGTGTAGTCGTCCTTCGCAGTGCATGATAATGTTCTGGCAAATATGGTCTGGTGATGAGCGAACTTTGAGAACGTATGTCAACATGAGTTGCGATCTTCTGTGATCTAAAGATGGCTCGTTACTCTCGGAACACAAACTAGGAATGGGCGAGGTCCTATAGGCACCGGCTGCTAAGCGTAGTCCTTTATTAAACACGGGATCTCATCGCTGAAGGCAAGATTGTCTGGCTGAACCACGTGCTATGCATCCATAGTCCAGTTTGCTTCGTGCAAAAGACCGATAAATATGTAGGAGGCATTTACGGTCCGAACCCCAGCGCTTCCGCGACAGGACTTTTAGGATGTTGAGTGCCTTATTTGTTTGAACCTTTAGGTTATTGATGTGTTTAAGAAAATTTAGCTTCTTATCGAATATGACCCCTCAAAACTTGTGTTTTTCTTTAACTGGCAGTGTGATGTCATTTAGTTTCAGGAAGGGATCCGGTTGTAAGCCCGCTCTTCTGAGAGAACATCACGGCAAGTTTTTTTCCGA
Source organism: Dermacentor andersoni (assembly GCF_023375885.2). Classification (NCBI taxonomy): domain Eukaryota; kingdom Metazoa; phylum Arthropoda; class Arachnida; order Ixodida; family Ixodidae; genus Dermacentor; species Dermacentor andersoni. The sequence continues at coordinate 25,743,301 of NC_092818.1, forward strand.
AGAAAAACGGAGGCCGTTTGTATTAGCCCATTGTTTGAATTTGTTTACAGTGATTTCGATCTGTCGTTCACATGTTGTTATGTTAGAGATGCAGAAAGCAATTTGGAGATCATCAACATAAAGCGAATGCATGAGGGTAGAAGGTATGACCTTGCTAACAGAGTTCATTTTAACCACAGGCTGTGTTGCACTTAAAACACAGCCCTGAGGCACATGGTTTATTCGGTTGAGTACAGACAGCACTCTGCCAAAACATATTTGAAATGTTCGATCGGAAATAAAGCCAGAAAGGCACTTCAGCATTTTGCCTCGAATCCGCAAGTCTGCCAAGTCTCACAAAATGCCGAATCTCCGTCTGGTGTCACATGCCTTCCGCCAGTCGAAAAAGATAGCTAAGCAGGGTTGTTTGTGTAAAAAGGCATTGCGCATTTCATGTTCTAATCGAACCAGGTGGCCAGTTGTAGAACAGTTGTTTTTATAACCAAATTGATTTATGTTTAAGGATTTTTCTGTTTCGAGGGTAAAACTTAGTTTCGTGTTCACAACAGATTCGAACGACTTGGCCAAACGACTGGTGAAAGCGATGGGGCGACAGCTGCTGGGTGATGTTGGGGGTTTTCCAGATTTTAGAAAAGGTATAATTAGGGCATTTTTCCATGTCATTAGCATTTAGCCAGTTCCGCAGACCTTGTTAAAGAAATTTAGTAATGCTTTTATTGAGGTTTCTGGCAGATGGGCAAGCATGGTATAGCGGATGCGCTCCATGCCAACTGCCGTTTTTTTCTAGCCGAAAGTACATTCTTTTATTCTGGGAGTGTCAGGGGAGCATTGTACGGTAGATCGGGTGCACCTGTCGTCGGTAGTCTTTGTTTTTCAGCATGGTATTTATTCAGCATGTTAAAAATGTTTGATAATCTGTAGAAGTGTTCCCGCAGAGTATTTTCTTGTTCTTCGAGTGTTGACTGTGTATCAGGACTTGAATGTAATCGAATTATGTATGATGAGCAATCCCCTTTGAATTTGTTTACCTGTTCCCACATGCGTTTGTAGGTGACTGAACTATTAATTGAGGAGACATTATTTCTGCCAAGAGTGTTGTGTTTTTCGGTTTGTCTTCGAACACATCGTGCTTGGGTTTTTTTCTGTTTGAAGTCAAGTAGGTTGTTGTAAGTTAGGTATCTACGAAGTTTGGGCACGCCTTATTCTGTTCTTTTTGTGCTACGGTACATTCCTCTGTCCACCATGTGTTTAGTTACTTTTGGTGTTCGCCAGTAGATTGCGGTATAGCTCTTTCAGCTGCCGTGATTATGCAATTAGTACATGCTTCATTAATCTCATAGACACCTAGATGGGCTGAAAAACAATGTTCTTCAAGTTTGGCTGTTTCTGTGAAAACTGGCCAGTCTGCCAGTTGGATTTTTCAACGACGCGGCCTCGTGTTGATGATGGGCAAAGTTGATGCCATTTTGATTATGGCAGGTAAGTGGCCACTGCTGTATGGATTGTTCAGCACTTCGTGATTAAAATCAATGAAAAGAAAAGTTGAACACAGAGCTAAATCAAGACAGCTCTCGTTACGTGATGTAGGTAAAAAATGAGTAGGTGCTCCTGAATTTCAAAGACAGATGTTGTTAGATAGAATAATCTCTTCTATGAGTTGTCCTATATGGTCTGTTTTCTCGCTTCAATATATAGTACAATGGGTGTTAAAATCACCTACAAGCGTAAAAGGGTCCGGTAGCCCTTCAATCAGTTTTACAAGTTCATTTGCATTTACACTTTCGTGGGCTGGTATATACAAAGAACGAACTGATATAGATCTAAAAGAGAGAATAGTCAAGGCAACCGGTTCGAAACGAGCATTCACGTTAGCTTTTCGGGTGGGTCTGCCGCCTTTTACGACAACGTCAACTCCTCCAGACAGTCAGCTGGTGTTGTCCCGGTCTTTTCGAAAGACGAAATAACCTTTCAAAAATTCTTTTTTTGGGTGCTTAGATTTGTTTCTTGTTAACAAAAGGCCGCTGGGAAGAAGCTATTTATGATGTCTCTTATGTCATCTAAGTTAAGTAGTTGACCTTTGCAGTTCCACTGTATTATGAAAGCCATGATGGAACATAGCCGAGAATATTTAAATGGAGATTCATCCTTAGATATAGATTATAGGCGACATAAGTTTAAAAACCGACTGTGGAGAAGAACGGTAACCGTCAGGTTACCTGTTTTTCTGGAGCGGTTACTAGGAGTTTATCCCTCTTTGCGCGTTCGAGAGAGCGCTGGTCGATCGGTGTCAGTGACACCGGTATTTTGGTATCGAGCTCCATTGCTCTCTCAGAAGCGCTGGAGGACCAAGCGACTGGCGCTGAGGCAGGTGCCTTAGGTCTTGATATTCGCGTTGTCTTAAGGCCCTGCGAGACCGTGCTCTCCGGAGCCTTTGAAAGCGATGGGGCAGCACTGGCTGCCACCACCAAGGATGCGGGAGGAGACACCACAGGGCTACTGCTAGTAGACCCTGTAGGCTCACGGGCCTTATATGGCGCTGCCCCCTGACGCGCCACATTGGCATAGCTGAGATTGTATAGGTGCGACAGACGTTTCCTGGCTTCATAGAATGACATCGTTTCCTTTACAGTGATTGTCATGATTTACTTTTCCGTTTTCCAATCAGGACACGACCGTGACTAGGTAAGGTGATCACCTTTGCAGTTTAGGCAAAGTGAAGGAGAATTACACTTTCAGAGTCACGATCGTTGCTGCTGAATTTTGCACATGTTTCTTTGCCTCTGCACGAAGGAGAAGCATGACCAAACCTTTCACACTTAAAACATCGTCTCGGATTGGGAACATATGGCCTGATATGGGCCTTGACATAGCCAGCCCCAAGGGAACAGGGCAATGCGCTAGTTGCAAATGTAAGGATGACATGCTTTGGACTTCAAGGAGTTCCACATCACTCAAATTTACGAAGTTTTTCTCCTGGATTACACCCCTGCTCGTGCTTAATGAACGATGGGGTGAAATCCTGACTGCTATATCACCTAGATTGGTGACATCTCAAAGCTTCTCAACTTTCTGTTTCACTTCTAGGAGTAGATCTCCACTAGACATCCTTGAAGCCTTGTAGGCTGGTCCAAGTTTTTGCGTGCGGCTCTTTGCCACTAAATATGGGGAAAGCTTCCTCGCAGTAGAGTTTGCTAAACTATGTATGACGTGGTACTTCAAATAAGTTGGGGCACTTCTTCGGAAAGTAAAATGAAATGTAGCATCGGTGCGCCCTCTTTTCTGAGGGCGATCTGGTAAGCGGGAAAAAGATTCTGCCATAGAGTTTCCTAGATATTCGGCGGCTGTGCCAGCCACCCACCACCGATTTCAAGAAGGCGACGCTACGAGACCCGAAGGAAACACAGACGCCAGCTGTACATAGCTACTATAACCTAATATAAAAGACCCAAGGTTGGATAAACTACACCAGGTGAGCCCTAGCTGCCTGGATAAATTGAAGTAAAACGAACTGAAGAGGAGACAGGATAGATGGAAAACGAGAGAGAACGACGAAGGTTAGAGGGAGATAGAGACGGGGAAAGGCAACTACCGATTTCCATCAGGTTGGTCAGTTCGGGGGTGGCGTCTACGTAAAGCCGAGGCCAAAGGGGTGTGTTGCCGCCGCCGAGGGGCCGCAAAGGTCCAAGCACCCGACATTGGCTCAACCTTCAGTGCCAACTTTACCCCAGACACGGCTAAGTCGCGCATGGTTAGACGCGAGAGGGCCCAGCCTTCATGTGCTCGGGTACCTGGCATCGTAATCTTTTAAGACTTGAAAAACAAAGCGACACTCTTATTAGCCAGTGGTTAGTTCTAGGCAAGAAATTGTCGGCATTCTAAATTGACAATTTTGGAAGCGCGTGCTGATAACCATAACAATCTTTCCAGTTGCAGTTTCATATCGATGAATAATGCAGCTCTAAAGACGAAATACGAGAACAAGGCGACAACACAACCGCTCACTTTGGGGTGAGGTTTCACAAATAGAATGTCGCAACACAATGCATGATAAACGTCAACAGCAGTTCAATTGACTTCTGGTGTTTTACGTGCCAAAACCACGATTTGATTATGAGGCACGCCGTAGTAGGATACTCGGGATCGATTTTGACCACCTGGGGAGCTTTATCGTGCCCCCAATACGCGGGACACAGACGCTTTTACATTTCGCCCCCATCTAAATGCGGCCGCCCTGGCTGGGATTGGATCCCGCTACCACGTGATACACCACAGCCGTTAAACCGCCATGGTGGGTCAACAGTAGTTCAGGCCGGCGGTCTTGAACAATCTAAATCATTACATTGGAGAAAAAAGAAGCCTTGTGGAAAGAAAGGAAGCCCGCGAAGCGCGATAAGGTATCGCGCGACTGGTCGCGCGGCCCTCTTCGCGTGTTTTGGCGGAGCTTCTGTTGGTCTTGGAAAAGCCTATGTAACAGGTATTGAGCCAGCGGAAACGAGAATTTTTAGTATGGTCTATAACCTCCTTATTGACATTTTTGAGCTGAATATAATTTTTGATGAAATTGCCTGTTTGATAATATGCAAGTGTACATGTAGTTCGGACCAAATAAACTAAATAGTCCGACATTCTCTAAGCGGCGGCAAACAACATTACCTTGGTACCGGGCAGCTACGTGGAATTTATACAATTTTTTGCCCAAGTTACGTGGGTGATGTCTATAGTGCATGGTTACGTGCGAGCTCGATGTTCAGAAACCATAGATTCATGGCATATATCAAACCTATCTCAAGAGTACAAAAAAAGCGACCAATATTGAAGGCAAAAGAAAGTATTTTCACAAGATTTTTTTTTCGTGTTAACAGAGCGTCGCCAATAACAGCCTGAAAGACTGAAGCTCATGTACAGTCGAATGCAAAAGTTTAAGGACCAGAGCTGCAGCAAATTTTTTTTCGTCTCAGCCTAGGCATAAAGGCTCAAATGAAGTGTGCTGTCCACGTGCGCCTGCTTGACAATCGCCCAAGCGCCATGCTTTATACCATTTTACGTTGCACCGCTGTGCTAGAATAAATTATTTTCTTGCATATACCGCGGTCTCTAGACTTTTTCACTTGGCGTTACATGTAATTCATAACGTAGAAGGAAAAGACAGGCCATAGAATCGCACTTTGCCAGCATCCTTTTTTCTACGCTGTACATTGCATGCGCATGTGTTTGCACCATTCAGGCCGCCATTAAGAAGTACCAACTCGGCCAGCAACACCTGCTAGAACGTAGTTAATATTTGCAGAGCGTTGAAATACGCTAATTTGTGTAAGTTCAAGACATTTTACGTAGAATTTGCGTTACATTCATATTTATTTAAAATATTGACGTTCAGAAGTGTTACACAAAGCTCTTAGACAAAAAAAAAGTCGCACTCAGGTTAGCATATACACAAACGCAGTAAGCAATCAGAAGAATTAGTTTGAATGCAAGTAGTTTTTCAAGCTCCATAACAAAGGAAGACCTGCTTTTCGTAAGGCCACGTGGTTGAGTAAGGTCGGAAGTGTATGTCGAAGCATTTGTTGGCCATAATTAGTTCTAGAGCGCGGAATGTCCCGTTGTTCTGATGTCCTTGTTTCATAGGCTGCAACATGTTTATGCAGGTGAGCTATTATTCGAATGCCGTTTACCGCGTGCTTGAGCTCCTTGCGATACGTTAGTACCATACGCTATTGAAAGCGATTTTGAATTCTAAGTAGATAAAGTGTTGTGAACAGTGGCAGAGTAGGAGCTTCGTACGGCTTTTTACAGATCAAACGTGCTATATTATTCTGCAAGACAGAGAGACAGTGTATATTAGTTTTTTATGCCATGTCCCATAGTAGACGGCATTAATTTAAATAACCCAACATTAAAGCATTGTAAATTAGTATTTTCATTTTGCGTGGAAGATATCTAAGGCACTACAGTGTGCCTAAGACTTGAGAGTTTTCCAACAAAGAAGTCGTAATGGGTGTTCCACGTCATATGCACATCAAAGAAGACACCTAGCGTTTTTATTGTTTTCACAATTTCAATTTGTGAGTCCCGTGGAAGTGAATCTGTTACTGGTGTAATTATCTTATGTTTAGCTTGAAACAACACTGCTTTAGTTTTGTTTGCATTTATTTTAAGGCTGTTTTTAATAGACCATTCGTTGAATTTCCTTAGCACAATGTTAGCTGTCGTTATGGGGCCACGTGCATCATATATGCAGTACAGATAACATATTTTTGTCAGGATCAACATTAACTAAGTCATTTACTTTAAAGTAAAAGGAAGGAGTCCCTACATACTTCTTTTGCGGAACGCCAACCTTGAGTGGCCTGACATGTGATACACCTTCGAGTCGCACTAGCCGAGTTCTGTGTTTTAAGAACGATGTCTTCGGTTATGCCCAGCATAACGTAATAAGTTAATTTTCGCAACAATAAAACACGATTTATATGGTCAGTTGCCTTACCGTAATCAATAGATACTCCTAGGGTTAAAGAAAGAAACAGACTTTCGGGTTGTTCAGAATGAATACTTGTTGTTGAAGGAGGGCAATTTCCATGGATAAATTTTTCGAAAAGCATGCTGGCAACAAGAAATCAATCTGTAAATCAATTAGTAAATATTGTTAAACGGTAGGCAATAAGTTTCTACAACCCTTTTCACAAGGGGGACAATATTGAAATTAGTTTATAATTGCACATTTATGTGTTATCTCCTTTTTCAAATATTGCTAGTACCTTAGCAATGTGTATCTTACAAGGGAACACACCAGAAGAAATACAGAGATTGTAGATATACATTAACACTGGAACTACAATATCAATACTATACTTCAAAGGTCATATCGGTACATTAATAGTATCACTTGTGGCACTATTCCTCAATTCTCGCAATATGGTGACTACTTCAGACACACTCGTAAAGCTGAAATAGATGGTGTCGAGATACCTTGAAAGGCGTTGACAGGCGTTCGCGTTCACTCGTTCATTGTCACTTTGAGTAAAATGTTCATAGAAAGCTTCCGCCAGACATTTACCTCGTATTTTTTTTCATGACGAAAAACTACGTACTTTCCGAAGAAGCCGGCTATCGTCTGCTCACGCTCAGCCGTGGCTGTCGACGCAGGAATTAAACTTCGGGCACCCGGATTATCGGTGTCGTAGCCGTCCGGTCTCGCTAGTTTTGACTAGTCTTGAACACTGAACTAGCCTTGAACAACGCGAAACATAAGGTCTGACCGCACGCACGCTTGCCTGGCCGCTGCTGGTTAGACGCCTTGGCAGACTGACAGAAACGCTGCACATGCGCACTACGGTTGCATTTAGCTGCGGTTCTATTTAGTAGCGTAAATACCACGGCCGCCGCAGCGTGCCGTGACGAGTCCGCTGGTCTGAGCCCACTGCGGGTCCCTGAACACAAACGCGTATAGTACCGCGTAGAACCGCATAGGTACCAAGATCGGAAGTAGTGGCATTTACGTGAACATCCAAAATCAAATTTCAACTGCGCGCTACGGTGACGTTCAGTAGGCCGATCGTTGTGGGTATGCGCCGCTCTGCCGTACCCTTCGCAGTGCAAGATATTGAAGGGGGATTGGAAGCGCCGCGCAGGTAATGTTTGATTGCCAATAACTTTGCTTCAGCCGTAGGCATTGAAGTAATTTTTCGGCAAAGTATTTTTCAGAAATAGCCTATTTTAATCTCAAATGCATTTCTCGGCTTCCACTGGAAAAGTGGTTCAGTGCCCCTTTAATGTATTCGTTCAGCGCATCGTACAAAGTGTACCATTGACGTACCACACTCGAAAACCAGAACTTTTGCGTGCTTATTCAATAGTGTTGCAGTAAATATTTATTTTGGTGTGAAACGTTCTTCATAAACGGTGCAACTCTATCGCTAGCTGGAAGAGAATAAAGAAGTGCATGTTATGGTATTATCGCTTACATATTTGTAGCCAAATTACGCACTCACCTTACTTTTCTATGGTTGTATACGGGAACAAGCCTCTACTTGACAATGCACGTTTCGCGTGCGTGGGCAGCGGCATAGTTTCGCCACGCTTGCCGCAATCGAAGCTAAATTTACAGTAGCGCGTGGCTTTCAGACAGGCGTAGCTCGGCAGTACCTGTGCCTATCCGTGCAGGAACGTTCGTGTATGAGAGAGCTCACTATGCCATAGTAGCTATAACTTACCCAACTCGAACTGGTGTTCACCAAGAGTTATAAGGCGTTCAAATGTTCAGTATGCTGCAGGTATTTCACCCTTGCTCGCCTATTGACGCTGCTCCAGCTTTTATATCTATACTTAGTTTCAATGTGAAAGTTTGTGCCTGTTTGCGCCGGATCGTGTTCCATTTTCTTATTGTGTTTGAAAATATCGTTCAATGTTTTTAACAAATTTGTCAAACCATCTGATTCATCATTCCATTCTTCTTACGCCTTCATTTCCTTTTTTTTTTGTAAAGGCAGGACTAGCATGCAGCACCAAATTTTGAGAACACAAATATCCCCAGTAATCACTGCGGGCCCGTGTGAAAAATTCGGAGGATACAATGTTAGTAGAGAACAAAGTGACCATTGCATGAAAAAACTGCTTTGAAAAAGCGCTTTCAAGCTTGATCCTGCACCAAAACCCCACACATGACCGGGCTAATCAGCCATGTGGTGTTCGGTGCGATAACACTTCGATGAACAGCACAAGCAACTATACATTAACTCAGGTGGGTGAGAAGCACCTTCTGCTTAGAGTTGTCACGCTTTAGAAAGGCTTAGAAAAGTAGGATAGTCAAATATTGGACTAAAAATTTGTTCATTACACTTTCCGCAATTCACCAAAGCATTAAGAGGACACCACTGCAGCTGCGCTGCGGAAAACAAACATGACCATTAAACCAAATCAAAGTTTTTCTTGAAATTGTCGACATACACACCTCAAGAACACTGACAAAAATGTTTTCAATGGGCCTGTGCCCCTTACAAAAAAATGACCATTGTTAACAAAAATGTGCTTAAAATCCTTGACTAGAAAAAAAGAGAAGTGCAAAGTAAAAGGAAAGCAGACGTTGAAGCATGTTAACTACAAGGATGATAACCTTCAATCCGCATCAACAGTTTGTTTTCCATTGAATACGCAGGTGTTGATGTGTGGGTAAGCCAGGTTCCAGAAAGCTCTCAGAATACATGAGGGAATAGCCGTGCGAAGTGCCGCTGACCGACCTGTTCGCGCTTCTTCTTGTCGCGCTCGTTGGCAAGGGCCTGCACCTGTCCGACACGCACGAGCAGGCGGAGGTAGAGGTACAGGGCGCGCACCGTGCGGTTCGCGACGAACAGCTGCTGACTCAGCGCCTGCAGGCTCCCTCGATTGTCCACACGCACCAGGTTGTCGTCGTCCGGGTTGACGGTTGGCTCGCCGCTGTGCCTGTGCGGCAAGAAGATCACGTCGGCGGTGGAAATAATGCTTTAAATATATGAACTGTTTGCACAGAAAATGATGCTGACAGTGTACTTTCCAAGTCTGAGTCTTAAGGTTGTTTGGAACTATTGCGATTTCAGGCACTCTACATATAGCCCACAGGAAAGAAACATCCACCGGTTGCTTTCCTGTGGCCTGTCCAATTCCTACTGTATGTTATTTAATTTACAGCGTCAACAACAGCTTTTATTATACGTTATTGTGCCCTAGTATCTTTTTCTCATCGCACAACAGCGAATAGTTACATATTTTTGCCTTTAAAGAAACGCCACAGAGTCCCTTTTTATGATCGGCCTGGTACACGGGACAAAGCCAGAATGGCGACTTGCGCAATAATTTGTTGATCATATCAACCTGAAAAACCATGCTTTTCGGAAGTATGTATATAGGGAATTTATTTGTAATTTAGAATACAGGTTCCAGGAGAGTTCTTTTAACAACCTCATAATGTAATAAACGTTTATTCTAAGTAGCTTAACATTTTTTGCAGTCAACATCTCAGTTAAAAAGTACTGCTGTTGACACAACATAGAGCTTCGCCAGAAACACCCCATGCACTTTCTCTCAAACACTTTCACAGTGCATACCGGTTATTACTCTATATAAAGACATATATAATAGCTGGCTTGTTATTATAACACGTTGGTCCTTATGGCCTCAACTGGCACCACACCAGATCGATAAGTACTACTATCAGTGCAGAGGTATAAAATGAACAATACACATAAAATATTTTTTAAGCCGCTGCCCTTTCGTACTGGACAGGTTCGACATTCCCTCGTAAAGGTTGCTTCAGGCCTTTCAAAGAGCTGATTCAACCACGGATAAGCCAAACGATGTACATGTTCATTGTAATCTTTGAGAGCTACGTCTCTCTCTCTCTGTTTATTTTTGGTTCTCCAAAATTGATGTTTGACATCTATTCTGTGTCAAAGTATTGTGCCTCACGCTGGCGGCGGGCCAAATGAAACACCCGACGGTATTCTCACCAGGATAGACAAGGATTTTTGAGACACAGGCTTTGGCGTTCTCGCTCTCCTTATTGTTTCCCACTAGCTGCAGTGCTCTCTCCAGGGCCACCTTATTTGTAACAGAATACAGTAGCCGGCGCGTAGTATTGCACCTGCGGTCTCAAAGAATGTTTTGCGAATTCAAGATCCAAAACAGAACAGTTGCGCCTTTTTAACATTGCTGGAAATAGGCGAAGCGCGCGTGCTGTTAGTAAACTGATTTTGGTTCGCAGATCATGAGACGGCTACCCTATGCGCGTAGGATATGCTTCAGAGGTGCTTCGGGTGCTGTTCTGTTTCACAACACTGCAGGGTTTCAGCTGCTACGTCACGCAGCATGTCTGTCGGGAACGCAGGCGACGCATACAATGAGCGAGATATATCGTTTGACTTAGCGAAACCACTAAACCTGAAAACCACTGTGCACACGAAGAGCACTGTGCTGACCACAGACCAATGAAACACTCTCGTTTCACTAAGGACAAGAGGCCTTGTACACCACCTCTGCATTTTTTGTTGTTTGTTTTCGCTGCACCACACCATTTTTTTTCCTCTTACGACCTTGACGCGACGATGGTTACGTGAGAAATTGTTTAAATTTTTGACGGCTAGCAGTCGGCTACTATTACACTATTATCACATCTACCAATGATCTATTCTATCATTCTTGCTACTACGCAACCCAAAACTGCCTTTCTTGCGCGCACACCAGTAATGCGAGAAAATAAGCTTTCAAGGGGCATGAGGAGAAGCGTTATCTCTCTTTGTTATTCATTTCTTGTTCATTCCTTTACGATTCTCAAGTCAGCAATCATCTACATTTACGCTAGTATAAGGATCAAATGTCTTAAGTTCGCCAATTGTGCATCTATATTTAAGATAAAGGGTGTGACAGTTTGGACGTTACAGACAGGTTTCGCTGGCGTACTCGACATAGAATGCTTACATATTAAAAGTATACAGGTATGAGCAGCTTCATTCTGAAGAGTGGTAACTCTTCAAACGCTGCAACGTCACCAGCAACACGGCGTTTAACACAAGGGCGGCACGGGTTCTCGTCGTGCAGAATGTAAAACGGAAAATACAGGGTCGCGCCTGCTTCCATACAATGGACCTGAGCTAAAGCGCAGCCTTGCTATCCATTCAGAAGGAAGACGAGGTTAGGGTAGAGGACATTTGGGCTTGTTGGTTCATGCTCTTCTGGCTGTATGACACAGACTGAACGACGACAAGAAGAAAGACAAGACTGGAGCTGTACTATAGCTTCAAGAATGCTATAACGTAAAGCTATTCAAGATGTTTGTATTCAATTTCTGCCATCAGGCCTCCTTGGTTATTCAAACATATTTTGGGTCACTCCAATTTAGCCTGGCTGTCTCGCAAGGTCACGAAAACTGGGAAAACTCCTACTTGAAATGAAGTGCATACTGATTATGCATGATTAGGCCGAACAAAATAAATATTGTTTCCTATTCTAAACCTTTTTTTTCAATTACACTGCGTTATTGGTGAACATTTTTTGGGCAGCGCCCACTTCACCAGTTTGTGACGCGTCGACAGAAAAGTGCGACAAATTACCACGTCGAAGTGGCGTGTACACATTAGAGGTGCCCCCACGATTATTATGAAAAAGGACGAATTCTTAATATGCGGAGAGCGCACCGCTCCGACAGGAATAGAAGATACTGCAATTGAAGCGCGAAAAACAAGGACCTAGGAGGGTGCAACATATACGAATAGAAGATGTCTGCCCAACGATCGCTCGGGCACTGGCTACTCGGAGCTGCCGGAAGACTGGATTTATTTCCTAATACTAACCTTTTTCGCCAGGCGGTATGAGGTGAACGGCGCTTTTCGGCACGTTTACAACCTCGCATTGCCAATTCTTCACATAACATCTGCTTTAGCAGCGTTTTTTACATTTCGTTGCTTTTGCCGCCCCGAATTTCATCGACGACCCGACGCAAGCTAAGCAAAGGGAGGCGGGCCATGCACAGACATTGGCATCGCGCTGCTCGCTCAGTTATGTGCTTTCACTGTGCTAGCTCGGCACCACCGAAGCCCCCTCCATTTCGGTGTGGTCCTCACCGCCTGTCAGACAATTACATAAGAAAAGGCCGTTAACGTAGGCCGTGGTATTCGCTTTGAAAGCCAAGAAAAGCGGCCACCTATTATATTAGAGTAGTGCTTGGGATTGGGTGGTTCCAACAACGCTGCAGGTCACCTCCCGATGCTTGCGTCGGCGGTTACGTAAGTTTCACGTCAGGAGACCGAAATAAAAGCATATTGGAATAGTTTTGCCTCATAGGGCGCCTGAGGACTAACATGCACTGTGTTGCGCCCATGACGACGCAGGCTTGGCAGTGGTATGAGGGCCTCAATGATGGAGTGTGCAGGCAACGTGGCGCGATACTAGCGTGGCCGCCGTGAAATCGCGCATGGCGTTTATAAGGGAGGCCTGTTGGGTCCCGTAGGGCGCTATACCGTAAAGCTATTCGAAACTTTTCTATTCTAATTCTGTAATCATCCTTGCACCAACGGTCAAAACATCTTCAGGCCACCTCACTTCTGTTATCTATTATTTTATTTATTTATTTATTTATTTAACTGCTGCGGACACGTGATCCAAGCAGGGAAGGCGACATATGGTACATACAATGAAAATCAGATTGACAAAACAAACAGAACCATGAAATTACAAGATTAGGAATTGCGTTCAATTATACAATTCTATTCGGTTACAGTTCGACGAAAAAAAGAAAACTGAGACGTGTTTGTTCTTGCTAAGTAAGGGGTAATTCATCATGTCTGCGGTGGCGAGTAGTTCTGGTCGATAACGGCGATAAATGTTCAGATGGGCCAAGGGATAAATTGTTGGGGTGAAGTAGTTTGAGGAATTCAAGTCTCTGTTTCTTTCTTCCAAGTTCGAGTGCTTCAAGGTTGTTAATTTCCATAAGTTCAGTGGGGAATCACATCTGGAAAATTTTAAAATTTAAATCTGACCGCTTTTCTCTGAGTTCTCTCAAGACTATTGATATTAGTTTTTGTGTATGGATCTCAAACTATGCAAGCATATTCCAGCTTAGGTCTAATTAGGGAGATGTAGCATAGAATTTAAACGTTAAGTAGGGCTTTCTTAAGTTTGTGTCTGAACAGGCATAGTTTTCTGAATGCTGAAGCGCAAGTGTTAGTTATGTGATCATTCCATGATAGTGTTTTGTTAAGGGTCACTCCTAAGTATTTATAGATAGTGACTTCATGAAGAGGTGATGGAATTAACTTATATCTACAAAGAAGGGTTGAGTTCTTACGTGTCATTCGTAGTAGTAGGCTTTTATCTGTGTTTAGTGTCATTCCCCAGCACCCGCACCAATGCAAGAATATTATTTAAACTGCAACATAAACTAGTTTGATCATGGAGAAAAACAATATCTTTAAAGAGCCCACAATCATCGGCAAATAATCGAATCTGCACACCACCTTCAACCGTGTTAACAATATCATTAATATATAGAACAAAAAGAGGACCGGTCACCCCGGGAGTTCTGCCCTGAAGAACTCCCGATGTGACCGGAAGGCAGCTCGATTTTTCGCCATTTATCTCAACGAATTGTTTCCGGTTTGACAAATAAGCAGAAACCCAAGAAATAAACATCTGAGGGATTCCTGCGTTTTCAAGTTTCAGAATTAACTTATGATGAGTGACTGTATCGAATGCTTTACGGAAGTCAAGGAAAATTGTGTCTATTTGTCCGTTCTTGTCAAGAGTTGATGCAAAGGCATGAACTACAGTGACCAGCTATGTGGCAGTCGAATGTCCGATCCCATGCTGAAAGTTAGTTAAAATTGAATGCTTTTCTGGATATGTGGTTATGCTTTTTGTTATATGTTCGATGAGTTGGCAGCATGATGGCGTTAAAGAAATAGGACGGTAATTTTCAACAAATAGACGGTCTCCATTTTTTTGAATTGGTGCTATTCGGGCTGTTCATGGAATATTATAACGAGAAACTTTGATAAGGTTGCCGCATATCTACGGAGAAACAAATTAGAGATATTATCAGGCTTACTTGAACATTTCGGTTTTATGTTCAGCACCATAGAGAGTACACCAGCATACGATATAAAATTCACATCAAACGGTTGGTACAGTGGCCAGTTATGTGAAGAATCACTGGTATTCGAGAAGACATTGTGAAAAAACATATTAAAGTGATGAGCAAGTTCAGCCTTCCCCGTAACCATCTGTCCATTTATTGTCATTTGGGATATTGGTTTCTTCTTCTCGGCAATGTAATACCAAAATTTACTTGGATCGTTTGTAATAAAATTAGACAGAGATGAGTTAAAATAATAATCCTTTGATTTACGCACGGCAAGTGCAAGCTTGTCTTGTACTTCAGCTATTAAGTTTGGCTGCATACGGGCCTTTCTTAATCTCTTAATTTTACGTTTCATATGAATGATGTTGCGATTGATCCATGGTGTTTGCTTGTGAACTTGTTTTTTCTTATTTGGTATGAATTTATCAAGGAAAAATGACACATGTCCTTAAAGTGGGTGCAAAGTAAGTTAACATTATATTCGTCAAAATTAGTTAGACAATTTTCCAAGTAACCAATCACGCATGCCTCGTTCGCGCGAGAATAATGTTTGACAAAATGGCAGATAATGTTTTAGTTTTAGCACAGGAAACAAGCTGTAAGGAAACACAAACAAGATAGTGTTCAGATAGCCCCTGCGTGATCACAACCGTGAATTCACGGAATTTCCGAGCTAAGAAAACAAGGCCCAAAACTGAAGATGAAGAACCTTGCACGCGTGTCGGTTCAAGAACAACTTGTCTGAGATCATGTGTTAACATGATATGAAAGAGTACACTAATATCCTGACTGTGATGTGGCCCAGGCTGAAGGCGCATCCAGTCTACACCGGGCAAATTAACATCACCTAGTAAAATAATCTTACTGTGTAAATATTTATTCATACAAGACCGTATTTTATACAAAAATGCAGGAGAGGAGTCAGGAGGTCTGTAGATTGGGAATATAACGAGGGTATAACCCCAAAGAGATACCTTCATGCATAAACATTCCAATGTAGGTATTATGTCCAGAACGATAGCCTCTATCAGATCTTTAATTAGGATCGCCACGCCTCCTGCCCTAAAAGACCTATCCACGCGATAAACACTATAGGAAGGAGGAAAGATGTATTGGTCGTTAATATACTCGCGAAGCCAAGTTTCCGTAATAACAGTAATGTGAGGGTCGTGTTGAAGCAACAGTATTTCTAAGGAATCTGCTTTATTTACAATATTTCTAGCATTAATATTTAATAATCATAGTTGCTTATTCCTTGAAGGTTAATTTTTTCGCGACTGTGTTTGTCGAGAGCGACTATTTGCAACCTGTACCCGTTTGTTTTGCGATTCGTCCCAAAAGAAAACACGCTGGTCTACTTTGAGCTCGTCGTGTAAATTGACACCTTCTTTTCTTGAAGTTTATCCTTTCTTGCACTTTCCCACAGAAGCTTGTGCTTCTTTAAGGTAGATTGCGAGTAGTCGTTGTCGATGAAAATACTAGTTCCCTTCAGGTTTTTTTGCATTTTGCAGTATTTCTTTTCATTAGCATTCTGAAGATACAGAATTACTGGTCGCTTGTCAACTTGCTTTCCTAATCTGTGAATCCGACCGACAGAATCACACTGTACATTCAACTTTTCGTAAAATACATCCTTAAAAACTGTATCTGTAAGTGCATTTTCTGTCTCTTTTGTAATTTCAGGTATCCCATGAATGATCAGGTTAGATCGTTGGCTTCGATCCTCAAGGTCTGTTAGCTTTTTAGCCTGAAAGCTGATCATATGTTCAATAGTCTGTAAACTATGGGCATTTGCTAACGGGGCATCTATTGTTTGTGTGATTAGTGTCTGTATTTTGTTAAATCTGCTGCAAAGTTCCAGAACCAGCTTCTCAGTTTTCAAGAAATGCGTTTGCAGTTTTTGTATATCGTTACGGAGAGTATCCTGCTCCTCTAATAACTGTTTAAGTATATCGGTCTGTGTAGGGCCGCGATTTACTTCAACATCACCGCAAAGTAGCAATTTACCCACAACGAGTTGCTCATACGCCATAGCAAGGCATCGCCGTGTGCACGGCAGGACCATAACACCACGATAATCGCTACGCAAGAGCTTGTATCAGAACCAACCTGCACTATAAAGAATAAGGTTCCTATCAGTGTCATCGCAGTTCCTAGTCCGCCGTGCCAACAGAAAGAAAATTCCTGCGGCGCTTCTTTTATACGGGCTATCACTGATGACGTCGCAGTGTTGCACTCAGCAGGGGTCGCTAGGAGCAGGGCTGCGTCTGGAGATGACGATGAGATTGGAGGCGCCATATCACCGCCGATGGTGCATATGCCTACATCCCAGAAACGATGTTCGCCGAGACATTCATGAACAGAAGTTCATACCATGGCGAATCCTCTTGTCTGTCACGCGATGTCACAAAAACGGCTATAGCTCCCCATCTGATATGACGTGTACGCCCTTGTTATCCATGATTAGACGGACCAAACAAAAGAAAAACAATTATTCGATGATTCGATGATTCGATCATTTTGGCCGTTAGCCTTCAGCTGTTGGTCAGCAGTTTTCAGGCTGCGCCCACTTGGCCTGCCCGTCATGCGACGTCAGAAATTCGCGAAAACTCACCGCGTCAGAATGACGTGTATGCGTTAAAGGTTAGCAGTGTGTTCGATGGGGCTGGTTGGTTCATCTTTAGAATAAAAACAGGAACAGCGCAACACAGGACGAGCGAGTAAACAGGACAGCGCTCTGTCCTGTTTACTCGCTCGTCCTGTGTTGCGCTGTTCCTGTTTTTATTTTAAAGCGTTAAAGGTGCATTAACATGCCGAACAAAACTTTTTTTCTGAATAGTCGGAGATGTTCCATTCCGTAAGGAATAGAATGTGGCTGCCCACCGATCACTTAGGCGCTGGCTACTACCACTTGCCGGAGAACATGGATTTATTCGGGTATATTTTATACTTTTCAGAGGCAGTATAACGTTATCGAGCCCTTTAGGCACGTATATGACATCGCTCTGCCAACTATTCTTTGCTGAGGATCCATTTTAGCAGTAATCCGAAAATTCCGTTCCCCGCCGCCGCGGTTTTCGAGTAGCAAACACAAGCTAAATAAGGGCAAGCGGACGAATCTGAGATGCCGGCACAACCTTCGTTATCCAGTTAATTATTTTCACTGCACCTGGCTCGGCTTTATCCAAACCCGCTTCACTTGCTCGTGCTCCTCGCCTCATGGAAGCTAATGAGATGAAATAAATAAAAGTGACCTCCTGTAAACAAAGAGAGCGTTTGATGGGGCTCTTAAGACAACGCTGTGGATCCCCACCCCATGTTTGCGTTGGCGGTTACGTAAATTTAACGCCAGGAGATTGGAATAAAAACAGATTGGAATAGTTTTACGTTATAGGGCGCAAGGCGTCCTGCTGGTACGAAAGAAAAAAACTGGTTGCAATAGGACGAGCAGTCTGATGACTTTCGTCATATTGACACGTGTACTTGTCTTTATCGGGCGACACGTTTCACCGCCTAGGAAATGTTATCACACAGCGCAGGACGCGCTTGCATGTGTGGGAAGTTTCTGGAATGCTATCGATGGTTCCATCCACTGTTTGTGACCGAACCTTGTGTTATCTGATTGCATGTGTGCGCGACGCGAATAATGTAGAACTTTGTGGAACGCGCGTGGGTCCCAGCGATTAGTCTGGAACATTCGACGATTAATGTATAAAACCCGACGCTCTTGACTCGTTGATAAGATTAACGACGATCGCCGACTGTGTTCGCCGCTGTTGCCGTTCTTTGAGTGTAGCCAGTTTTTGAGGGCGCAAGTTCGCCCAATAAAACGCTGGTTTCCTCTTCCTCAGTTTGGCTGCTTTCCTCACGGGCACTACCACGTGACATCTGGTGGAGGTGCTTGTGCGTTCATGTACCAAACACCCCGCAAAGCCGCGATCTAAGCCCGAAGCCCGAGGACAAAACCGTCATCACCCAAGACCAGCGTGCTAGCCGCAGACTGCAAGGACTGCCCCCAGAGAACGGACTTCTACCTGAGACGACAAAGAAGATTGTGGCCAAGACAACCCCAATGGCTGCCCCAGCGTCCCCCGTTATCCTGCAACAACCTTGTGACCCACCGACCTTCCACGGAGCAGCTACTGAAGACCCGGAATCCTGGCTGGAGACCTAGGAAAAATCGCGACTTTCAACAACTTGGACTCCGACGACAAGCTGTGGTATGTATACTTTGCTTTAGAAGACGCCGACAGAACGTGGTATGAGAACCGGGAGTCGACCATGACCAACATGGGACCTGTTCCGTAGCGGCTTCCTGTGCACCTTTACGAGCGTCGTGCGCAAGGAAAGGGCCGAAGCCATGCTGGACGCCCGAGTGCAGCTACCTAACGAGAACGTTGCCATATTCACGGAAGAAATGAACCGTCTGTTCCGCCACGCCGACCCGGATATGCCCGAGGAGAAGAAAGTCCGCCTTCTCATGCGTGGTGTGAAGGAAGAACTTTTCGGCGCAATGATACGAAGCCCACCGAAGACCGTAGAAGAATTTCTTCGCGAGGCCACCAGCATTGAGAAGACACTCGAAATGCGGAACCGGCAATTCAACCGCCTCACGAACTCTACCAACTACACAGGAATTCAATCGCTCTCCACCGACGATCTGCGCGAGACTATCAGAGCGGTCGTACGGGAAGAGCTGCAGAAGTTGTACCCTAGGTCGCAGCCTCAAGTAGCCTCAATCGCCGAAATCGTCAAAGATGAGCTTGAGCGATCCCTTGGAGTCCCTGAGGTGCAACCAGAATCACCGCAGCCCCAGCCGGAAGCGATGACCTACGCCATCGTCGCCCGCCGCCAAGGCCCCCCTGCACGATCGCGCCAGAGACCTTTAACGCCAGAATTGCGTCGTCTACCACCGCCACCGCCAGCACGCCCGCCCGTCGCCCAGCGCCACTACGCGAGGAAGACGGACATTTGGCGCGCTCCTGACCACCGCGCACTTTGCTACCATTGCGGAGAAACGGGTCACGTCTACCGCCGATGCCCATACCGGGAAATGGGACTACGAGGGTTCGCCGTTAACGAGCCGCGATCACAGCTTGGCGAACGACCTTGCGATATCGCCGACTACCTCGTCGCCACTCAGTGGAGCGCTCGACTACCATACCGTTCGCCGTCACCAGGCCGTTACCTGTCGCCGCAGCGCCGACCATGCACTGGCCCAGCCCGGGGCCGGTCTGCGAGCCCATATCCGGAAAACTAAGAGCAGCAACCGATGGAGGTGCGGTTGCTGTTCGTCGAACTGACGAAGATCCTCCGCCGCCGACGAAGACGCCGAAAGACCATCTCGACGACATAATAACGACACGCCGCCGTCCCGACGTAGTCAGGAAGCCAAGACTAAACCGACGAAAGACACCTTGATGACGCGACGCACCAGCTTCAGTTCAACACGACGCAGCCGTGATCCGACGCCAAGACCTAACTGCAACGCCAGAAAAAGAACCACTGACCTCGACGTGCTTCTCGACGGCCACGCAGTTACCACCTTAGTAGACACAGGAGCCGATTACTCCGTCATGAGTGGACCTATCGCCGCCCAGTTGAAGAAAGTTAAAACTGCATGGGAAGGCCCTCCCATTCGGACCGCTGGAGGAAACCTCATCACGCCGACTGGAATCTGCACGGCAAGAATTATCGTTCATGACTGGACTTACCCTGCCACCTTCGTTATCCTCCAACAGTGTTCACGAGACGTCATTCTCCGCATGGACTTCCTGAACCAACACAGCGCAATCATCGACCTGAAATCGAAGTCGATAACGTTGTCGGAAGATCGAGCGGTACCACCGGAGAGCTCTCGTAGTCACCACGCCTTAAGCTTGCTCGAAAGTCAAGTCAGCATCCCGCCTCGCTCCAGAATTGTCATTTCCCTCGGCACCAAAACACCTGCCGACGTATAAGGCGCCATCGAGGGTGACCAACGTCTACTGCTAGACCGTGAAATTTGCGTCGCAAGAGGGATCGCTCGACTGCATGGAGGGAAAACTGAAGTGTTGCTGACAAACTTCAGCCAGGAGTTCAAGCACGTCAAGAAGAGCACGGCGATCGCGTACATCGAGGAAATTCTGGAAACCAGTAATGCGTTTGTCCTCTCGGATTCCGCCGTATCTACCCCGACGACCATGGTTCCCGAACCAGACTACGACATTAATCCAAGTCTCCCCGTGATTAAGCAACAGCAGCTCAGAAACCTGCTCCGACGATACAAAGGCTGCTTTTCGACGTCATCGAGGATTCGACAAACAGGAGTCGCCAAGCATCGCATAATCACCGAGGAGTGTGCCCGACCACTCCGCCGGAGCCCTTGCAGAGTTTCGCTGCGAGAACGGGAAGCTATAAGAGAACAAGTCGACGAAAGGCAGCGCGACGACATCATCCAGTCGTCGAAAAGCGCGTGGGCATCCCCTGTTGTCTTGGTGAAGAAAAAGGACGGAACCTTACGTTTCTGCGTCGCTTATCATCGACTGAACAAGATCACAAAGAACGATGTATACCCCCTACCACGGATAGATGGCGCATTATATCGGCTCGGCAACGCAAAATACTTCTCGTCGATGGATCTCTAGTCTGGCTACTGGCAAATAGAAGTCGACGAGAGAGATCGCGAAAAGACCGCCTTCATCACGCCAGACGGCCTCTACGAGTTCAAGGTCATGCCATTTGGACTGTGCTCGGCGCCTGCAACGTTCCAGCGCGTCATGGACACGGTGCTAGCAGGATTGAAGTGGCAGACTTGTCTTGTTTACTCGGATGACGTCGTCGTCTTCGCCGGAAATTTCGACGATCACCTTAGGCGACTTGCGACAGTACTAGAGGCCATCAAGTCATCTGGGCTCACTCTGAAGCCGGAAAAAGTGCCGCTTCACTTACGGTGACCTTCTGTTCCTGGGCCACGTCATCAGCAAATCTGGAGTCCGCCTTAACCCACAGAAGACAGCCGCCATCGCAAAGTTCCAGCAACCCATTGACAAGAAGGCAGTGCGTAGATTCCTAGGCATGTGTGCCTACTACAGGCGCTTTGTGAAGGACTTTTCACGCATCGCTGAGACACTGACACATCTAACGAAATGTGATGCCGAGTTCAAGTGGGAAACGCCGCAGGCCGACGCATTTCAAGAACTCAAACGACGCATGCAGTCGCCGCCCATACTTGCGCACTTCGACGGGCACGCCGATACTGAAATCCACACTGACGCCAGTAGCCTAGGCCTCGGTGCCGTCCTAAAAAGATGGACATGAACACGTGATAGCTTACGCGAACTGGTCGTTCTCAAAAGCGGAAGGCAATTATTCTACAACCGAAAAGGAATGCCTCGCCATCGTTTGGGCTACAGTGAAATTTCGCCCTTACCTATATGGCAGGCCATTCAAAGTCGTCAGCGACCATCACGCCTTGTGTTGGCTAGCGAATTTAAAGGATCCTTCAGGACGGCTGGCGCGGTGGAGCCTAAGATTGCAAGAATATGATATCACTGTAACCTATAAGTCCGGACGAAAACACTCTGATGCCGATTGCCTATCACGCGCCCCCATTGACTCGCCGCTGCAAGACGACGAAGATGACGACGCGTTCCTTGGCATTTTAAGCGCGGAAGACTTCGCTGAACAGCAGCGAGCAAACCCGGAATTGAAAAACGTCGTCGAATATTTGGAAGGGCGCACCGACGTTGTCCCTAGGGCATTTAAGTGAGGATTGTCTTCGTTCTCGCTTCAAAATAACCTACTCGTAAAGAAGAACTTCTCACCAGTGCGTGCCAACTACCTTCTTGTTGTCCCGTCAGGACTGCGTCCAGAAGTATTGCACGCCCTACATGACGACCCGACCGTTGGACACCTCGGATTTTCCAGGACACTATCGAGGATACAGGAAAGGTAATATTGGCCGCGCCTGACCGCCGACGTCGCCCGTTATGTCAGAACATGCCGAGACTGTCAGCGACGCAAGAAACCACCGACAAGGCCAGCCGGATTGCTACAGCCAATCGAGCCTCCGTGCCGACCATTCCAGCAGATCGGGGTGCATTTGTTGGGACCCGTCAACAACCGGAAATAAGTGGATCGTCGTGGCGACGGACAACCTCACCTGCTTCGCTGGAACTAAAGCACTGCCGAAAGGTAGCGCAGCCGAAGTGGCGATATTCTTTGTCGAAAACATCCTGCTGTGACATGGCGCCCCAGAATTCCTCATCACCGACAGAGGGACGGCCTTTACAGCGGAGCTCACCCAAGCCATTCTGCAATACAGTCAGACAAGGCACAGCAGGACAACGGCCTACCACCCACAGACGAATGGTCTTACGGAGCGGCTGAATAAGACCCTCGCCGACATGCTAGCAATGTACGTCGGCGTCGAACACAAGACCTGGGAGTCCGTCCTGCCGTACGTAACATTCACTTACAGCACGGCGGTGCAAGAAACAACACAGATCACGCCGTTCAAGCTGGTTTACGGCAGGAACCCGACGACGACGCTTGACGCCATGCTGCCGCACGTCACTGACGAGGAGAATCTTGCCGTCGATACCTATCTCCACCGCGCCAAAGAAGCCCGACAGCTCGCCCGCCTACGGATCAAGAACCAGCAGAGGACCGACAGCCGACACTACAACCTCCGACGAAGCTTCGTCGAGTACCAGCCCGGCAACCGTGTTTGGGTATGGACCCCGATACGCCGACGAGGACTCAGTGAGAAGCTACTGCGACGCTATTTCGGACCCTACAAGGTCATCCGACGTATTGGCGCGCTGGACTATGAGGTCGCGCCAGACGGCATTTCGCATTCACCGCGGCGCCGCGCACAATCTGAAGCGGTCCACGTGTCGCGTCTTAAAACCTTTTACGGACGCTGACGAACTTCCTTATGTTGTTGTTTTTGTTGCTACGAGTGCTTTTCTTTATTACTTTCGTTTGTTTGCAGCATTGGGTCGATGTCTCTTTAAGTGGGGGGTTATTGACACGTGTACTTGTCTTCATCTGGCGACACGTTTCACCGCCTAACAAATGTTATCACACAGCGCAGGACGCGCTTGCATGTGTGGGAAGTTTCTGGAACGTTATCGATGGTTCCATTCACTGTTTGTGACCGAACGTTGTGTAATCTGATTGCATGCGTGCGCGACGCGAATAATGTAGAACTTTGTGGAAAGCGCGCGGGTCCCAGCGATTAGTGTGGAACATTCGACGATTGCTGTATAAAAGTTGATGCGCTTGACCCGCTTATGAGATTTACGACGATCGCCGACTGTGTTCGCCGCTGTTGCCGTTCGTTGAGTGTAGCCAGTTTTTGAGGGCACAAGTTCGCCCAATGAAACGCTGGTTGCCTCTTTCTCAGTCTGGCTGCTTTCTTCACAGTCACTACCACGTGACAATATCGCGCTGTCTGACGCCTTCAGATTAGTCTTTTTTCAATGAACGAGTCAGCTTAATGCAGTCTTCACTGAAACGGGTGACTTCTAAAATTGGAGTGCGCTCGTATGATCGCTATTGAAGCAGGATGTGGCGGACAGTCCTGCCCGTGTTCCTGTAAAAGGCAAACAATTGCTGCAGAGCACATAATTCTCTCAGTATGTAGGACACGGGTTCAATCTGTCCAACACCTGATAATTTTCAATATTGTTCGTTATCATTGAAGAGCGGCACGTAGGCAGTGGCACATACCCAGTGATCAACACTTGGCGCAGATGAGGTTCATTAAAGAGCGGCGCGCACCCAGTTCCAAACGCGAAGTGACCCAAACTAGTGTGCAAGAGGTCGATCCAAAAGTGGCACATATCTTGTCACGCATAATGAGTGACCCCCGAGGATGGTCCAGCGGCTGGTTTCAAGCTCTGTTGCCTCGGTACAGTGGCTGTATGCTGTACCCATTAAACTATGTAACAACCATTGACCCATGCTGGCTGGAAATGGCTGTATAAATTAGCAAAGAGTCCTCTGAAAGTGCGTGAAGTTATTGAAAAATGATAAAGGCATTGAAAAGGCTGCGGCGCTGGACCTAGATGAATTCGAGCTGTAGCTTTCCGCCCACAAAACCTTTCTTGTTGGTGCACCACATGTGGAGGTGGGAATGCAGGCTATGCCCAAAATGTCTTCCAGGTGCCCAAAAGCGGAAAACAGGGCTGGCGGTTTCGATGTGCACTCGAGTGACATCATCCTCTAATCATGCTCGTACAAATGACCGCAGCAGGGAATTGCTATGTGTACCCGGCGAATCATCGTCGTTTCATGGCAAGAAGAGTGGCGAGCCACTTCCTTATAATGTAGTGCTGTGTCCTTGTGAAAAACATGCTATACCGATTTTTTGCGGTGGCAGCAAGTCAGTCGTTAGTGCACCAGAATAAATGCCATGATGTCCCGACCGATCGGTTTTGTAGGAACTGCAATGGCTCCTGCAATTTCCCCGACTGACCTCGATCGAGTATTGGCCGTAATCAGAGAAGCAGTTGATTGCTCAAACATGGTCACCGAGGTTGTTCATGGCAGGACATTCTCTCATGCTTCCAATGATCGATGTTGTGCTCTCGCAGATATACCACCTGCAAAGAGCCTGGACATAGGGCATCCTACATGTTTGAGGTCTTTCCTGGATTATATCCAAGGTCATGCTTTGAATACGAATGTGGGGATATCATGGCCCCCAATCACTGGTCAGCAGACCCCAGCAAGCGGTGCACCCATTCCTTATTTCTCTGTCCCCTAGCATTGACACAGCCACCGATTAGACTTACATGCAATAAGGCTTAATTAATATGAACAGCACTTAGTTTTAACGTGACAGCGTTAAGGAGCTCGTGTCGCAGAAAAGCCGGTGTCGGCGTCCGCGGCGTTAGCCGTGAGCGAAAATTCCCGGCAGGCAATTCACAAATAAATATAACTTGCAACACGGGCTGCGTGGGAATCGAACCAGGGTCTCCGGAGTGTGAGGCGGAGACGCTACCACTCAGCCACGAGTTCGATGCTTCAAAGCGGTACAAAAGCGCCTCTACTGAATGCGGTGTTGTCTTAGAAACGTGCCGTAGAAAGTTATACTGCGGTGTATATCGGTAATTATGAGCATGTAACTTACAGAAGTTGCAGTTACACGAGTAGCGAAGTGCGTTTCCGCTACATTTCTTCTGCGCTTTCCGCACACGCAGAGCCATCTTGCGGCAAACACAGAAGACCCTCTCCTCTCAATGTACGGCGCTGCCCCGACAGGTGGCGCGCCACGCGCGCATTGGGGCTGTGCGAGGACCGGTACGAGGCACGTCGCGGCCCCGACTCCCTCTCCCCTGACAACGCTTCGCCGTGCTCCCCCACGGGTTGCAGAATCAAGCGTCCTTCCTTTCTTTAGATCACTATCTATATATCTCTCTGCCCGTGCCGATCACGACGTTTGGCTGGCGTAGATCGTTTCTCCCTCCGAGACACCGAGTTCTTTGGTTCGTTCCGCTTGCTCAGGCACACGTTTCGTTGCCGCGCCGAACGCTGCGTTGGTCGACGCTCACCGCGTGATTGGTGGGTGCAAAGTCCGATGCGGGGCGCCTCGTAAGTGATCGCTGCGCCGTAGCGCATTGTCTTACACCCCTTGGCTGGTCGACGGGAACGCTGTCGCGTTTCACTCTTGAAGGCGAAGCTTAAGCGTCCTCCAATTTTTATATGCGGACGATGCAAAAATTTTTCCCAAGTTACGTTAACCATAGCCTTAGAGTTGAGTGTAACATGTGGTTGAAGCCGTTATGGAAGTCCTACCCGGTTTCAAGGTGTTCTGTTTATCGCTCGAAACAAAAAGAAACCATAACCAATTATCTCTTACGTATGAAACTAGTATTATCAAGCACTGTATTACACAAAAATTTCTTAGTGCTATCATCGATGAGCATGTAAGCTGGAATCAGTGTGTTACTGCATTAAGCACTTCGTTACCGAAATTATTGGGAACGTTTATATAGATATAAACGCCTGCTGCCTCTGCAGCCTTAAATACTGCTAATTACATCCTTATCCAATCGCGACTGCAATATTGCCTCGTGGCTTCATTTTTTACAACACACCAAAATATTTCCTTACTTCTCTATTCAAACGCCCACAATACATGCCATTTATTTCTAAGACACATATGGACCACCAATCCCATATTTTATTAGGTCAAAGATAATTCATTTTCAACACTACCTTTTCACTACCCGCCGTGGTTGCTCAGTGGCTATGGTGTTAGGCTGCTGAGCCCAAGGTCGCGGGATCGAATCCTGGCCACGGCGGCCGCATTTTGATGGGGGCGAAACGCGAAAACACCCATGTACTTAGATTTAGGTGCACGTTAAAGAACCCCAGGTGGTCGAAATTTCCGGAGTCCTTCACTACGGCGTGCCTCATAATCAGAAAGTGGTTTTGGCACGTGAAACCCCATAATTTTTCTCCCTGTTCACTATAAGCGTTGACAGATGAAGCGATCATTTATGGAGTGTGCGTGAGCCAAGGAACGAGATTGCTGAACAAAGTGAGGAGGTCATAGATCACGTGAGTTGGTTTGGGAGCAAGTATATGCAGACAGCCTTACTTACAAAGAACCTGTTTTAGCTCAAGCAACGCCGAAAAGCTAAGCGCAACAATGTCAACTGTTACAGTGACATGACGTCATTCCCACTCGTCGTCAGCGCAGTGTAAGCAACTTGCTTGCAAGATTTAGTTAAAAAGGCTACTAGAGACATCCATTACAAAGGAAAACCTTCACTGGCGTCGGTTCTCCGTCGTAAAAGCCTCTACAAGGGTGCGTGCAATGCCCGATGAAAAAAAGACAACATTTAGCTCTCACAAGCAGCTTCTCGTGTTTTTTTTTTTTGCTTTCTTCTTTCTTTGTGGGGGAGAGGGTAGTGATGTCATACAGCTAACGTTCTCGTACAGAAATCTGGTCCTACCACTGGGCAGGCAGCTTGTGACCATCGGTAAATAAATATTTCTGTGATTTTTGATAGATTCCTTCAGAAGCCATGTCGTTGCTTGTGTTCTTGCTCGCAACGGTTCAATTTTTCATACGCGGTACTTTAAATTTTCTGAGAGCAGTACCCGCCGCGCTGGCCCAGTGGCCATGGCGTTGCATTGCGAAGGTCAAAGTTGCGGGTTATATCGGAACAAATACAGTGGTGACAGTGTTTCGATGGGGGCGGTGCATATTAAGAACCCAAGATCGTCAAATGTAATAGGGAGCACCACACCATGGCATGTCCCCTAATTGGAAGACTCAATAATTTTAACTTTTCGCGCTATCTATATTGCACCTACATTTAATTGACAATATTAGATTTCATTTCGCTCCTTAAATGGGACATTTGGAAATGGCAATATTTGGTAACACACAATCATCATACAGAATTACTTTTTAGACAGTTAAATCATATCTACATTTTTTTTCACAAAATACAGAATAAAAATGGCACAGGATATTGAAATATTACGAATATCTGCAATGATAAAAATATGAGAAAGTGGAAATTAGGCATCTGAATATTCGGTTGAAATCAAAAGGTCAATATTTTGAGATATAAATGTATTGGCCATTTTTCCTAAACTAATGGTGCACAGAGACACTTGTGCCACATCTATATCGTGTCTCTTCAACCAAGCTTGCTTCATGTTATCAAGATGTGCACACTCTTATAGAGCTTTGACAAGTTAGGACACCACCGTCATTGTCACGTGCTTGTTCTGTTGCTTGGCTAACCGAGCAAATTTATATAAGTTGCTTTTCCCTCTTTTTCGCTGTTAATACTTAGTAAAACACGTTGTGCGGCTAGTTGGTGCATAGCTTTCAATAGATGAAGTGCCAATAGTGACGGCACGCTAGGAAGGAACGAAGACAGGAAGCGCCCTGTCCTGTCTTTGTTGCTTCCTAGTGTGACGTCACTATTGGCGCTTCATCTATTGAAAGCAGTTAATACGCTCCACTCACATTTTGCAGGCTGAGGCACTGCAGAAAACTGCGTTAATTTTACATCACTTCATGTGGGCGCCTCAACGAGACGCGAGCGACTTGTAGTTAGCTGCGAAACCCCAAAGAAACCAAGTGGACACACTCTCGCGCTCTGCTCTGTCAGCTCTGTATCGTAGCAAGTGCAGCGCTGTGCTTTCTACTAGGCGTTCACTTTTTGGTTCAATAAACGCTCTGTGCGAGTGTGTGTGTGCTCGTTGATCAGACCTCTAGGTCACCACGCGTTACCGTGCCCAAGTGTTATTTTTCCAATTGGCTTTTTTTTTCACCAATTTAGCGCTCTGTGTAGTTTTACACCCGTTTTCGTTCATTGTTCATTGGATTTTATGCACGTTATTGATTCAAGTAGGAGTGGGCTTACACTTTCTTTTATTTTATTTTTAAATGCAGTTTGGAGTGGAGGGCTATTTTTTTACTTCCACTTCGTGCAGGCTCGTGTAGACAAGTGTAGTGCCGGGCTGAGGCTATGACGACGTGGGCCGCCTTTCGCTCGCTGGGCTGAGCTGATCAGAGCAGACTGCGTGTAGTCTTCTGCGTCAGCAGACGAAAAGCGCCTGGCTCAGCACTTCGCCTAACTTCTCACTTACTAGCTGCGTATATGCTTTTGCCTTAAGCTGAACACCAATGTACCAGTTTCCTTTCATTAACAAATCTAGACAAACTGTAGCTAAATACATCGCGAATGCACACTACACGAAGATGACAACTCAATGCGTATTATACAGCGTGGAGTCTGAAACAGCCCGCTCCATCCGTGAGAAGGCCCATAAGGAATTGCCATTTATATATCAGGTGACTGCGTTGATGTCGCGGCTACCATCGTCGTGCCTAATGCCTGATGGCGCTAGTCCAGTCTCTTCTTCTTTCACCGAGGGGCTCTATGAGTACTGTTCACTACATAAGATAAGTTTATCTTCTGGGAAGATTAGCTTACCTTCCTCTGTGATACATGGTCATGCCAGCACTTTGCTACCGTCTTTGCAGCAAATATTCACTATTATCGCTATATCAGCGTCGACAGTGCCAGACAAAATGGCGCCACGCGTTTGCAACGCCAGCCTGTTTGTATGTCGTCTGCTGCCTACACTCATCGAAACCGCAGTGTACAAAATGTAGTAATCATGCTACACCACCACTATAAAAATTGCTTAGTGTGTGGGTGGAGGTGTACTTTCCTTGACCAAGCAGAAAACATATGGCGACTCCCTACACTAGCTACACTCGTGTAGCCAGTGAAGGTAAAACATAGTCCTCCTGAGTGCCTGAGTGCTGCGCGCATCCGCACTCTACCGGCAGAGAGCTTTCTATTGAAATGAAGGAAATGCTGCAGCGGCGAAACTTCCGTGCTTTGTTATTGCACGAAGTAGTCCAGCAGCGTGTGACATTGCTTTTTATTTTTTCGAGCAGATACTGAATGAATGTGAATTCCACGCTTGGCGATTTAGAATTTGCGTAAACGCGGAAGAGAAGAAGACATAATTAAATACCACTGCTGCCCTTAGTTCTATTTTGCTGCTGTAAAAAAGGTGGTATGATATCCACCCCTCCATCCAGTTAAAAGAAACGTAGATTAGCATGTCGCACTTTTTTAAAGAGCGCTCTTACTTAGGAATCCTTTGCCTCCGTAGCTTTCCCGTCAATGCGGCCGACAGCTGTCCGCGAATACGGTATTCCTTCTGAGCGGTTGTGCGCGAATTGCCGAGATACACTGGTATGAGTGGGTCAGACCATATATGTTCTGCTAAACCTAGCTGCCTGTTCGTCAGGCTCGGAAAACTTTCGACTTTACTCACTTGTGAATGTAGTGCAACCAGTCATTGAGCCCGACGCCGAAGGGTGCCTCACGAACAATTTGACGCAGGCTAGTGGTGACGGCTGCTTCCTTCGGCACAGCTGCGGCCTGGCTTGCCTTGTCCAGGAGCAGCGCCGCCTTCACCGTGGACGAAGGAAGCACGGAAGTGAGCAAATTCGATGCGTCCACCAACTGCGTGGCTACCCGCTCGCTTTCGCCGTACCACTGGGCGTCCAGGCTTGGACCCGGCCCGAGCGAGAGCCGCCCTTCTTCGATGCTCAATTCCAAGCCGACGCTGACTCTGTTTCTGTTAAAACGGACAGAATGGGATGCGTGAGTTCTTTCTTATTTTCTGCCTTTCACATCTCAACGCTACACAGGTGGTACGCGATGTAGCAATAGTGGAACCCCAAGTAGTTGTGTACACTTTCTCTTGGTTAACCTGCAAAGAAATATACACGGGTGCTTCCCTGTTACGGCTACTCTGCTGGTAGATGTCACGGGCGAGGATAATGAAAACCGTGAGTCCGGCATGTGTAGTAGAATGCTTGGACACGAACTTAATTCTTGGGATTTTCTGTCAAACGATAAAGCACTGTGACACGTTACGTTTGAGCGCGTTCATCGACGCCCTCATAGAGCCCATCCATTTATCTACTCACATTTATTGGACCACTAACACGGAGCAGTAGAGAATAATTTAGAGGGCGATAAAAGAACGCCAACTCCCATTCGGTATTTCTGTGCTTAGTTTTGTCACTACATGAATCAAATGCACATTCGAAGCTTCGAACAATCGAGTTCGTTAGTAGCGAAAAGTAAGATTGCATATTTTCCGTGTCACAAATATCATATCATAGCTTCTTATATGCATTGATTATTTCGCAGGTCGACTGCGCGGAATGGAAGGGCAGATCAAAAAAGCTTTTTTTTTTCTTGGCGTGGAACGCCATTAAAGACGGCCCAAGGAGGTCGCATGCAGGAAGAGATGTAACGAAGACATGTATATAGCAATATTGTTTACATCGTAGCAATGGCAATAGCAACGTACCTTACTTTGGTATCGCTGTGTAGAAGAAAGAATGCCCCAATTCGGCCATGCCTCTGCCGCATATGCCCATGGTGTCGTTGGTGCACCACGTATGCCGCAATCCGAGATATCTTTAGCGTCGCGCGCGTCTTTCAGAGAAGCTCAGCTCGCCAGTACGTTTGTCCATCCGAGCAGGAACGGTCGCCTTTGGGAGAGCTCACTATGACATAGCAGGCATATTTCTCGAGCTCAAGCGAGTGTTCATCAGAAGTGCACTACGACATCGACTCTAGTGCTGACAGAGATGTGGGTGGAGTTGGTGGTGACAGAGAGGTGACGCCATAATTGAAAATCTTGCCACATTTTGTGTGCAATGCTTCACGGCTTCTAGTGTACCAGCGAGCTCGAACAATACTATCATTATATTCATAAAAAAAAGGAAGCATTCAAGAATTGAAAAATTACAGCCCTCTCAGCTTGCTTTCCGTATTGCATAAAATATTCACCGAGGCACTTTCCATATATATCATGTGCACTTCGTTGTTGAAGTTGAATGCTTACTCGGCAACGTCCCCTTGGCTATGCTTGCTCGACTATCGGCGCGTAGTGGTCACAGAAAACATTAACTTGCCCCACATAGAACGTACGACACATATTGAAGTCTTGAAAAAAAAGTCTTTTCTATCATAAGCAGCGTGCACTGCCGACCGGTGAGATAAGAGCGAGGCTCTCTTTCCCTCTAGTTCTATCTCCTAGGCTTTGGTGGATAAAAAAAATCATGGGGTTTTACGTGCCAAAACCACTTTCTGATTATGAGGCACGCCGTAGTGGAGGACTCCGGAAATTTCGACCACCTGGTGTTCTTTAACGTGCAGCTAAATCGAAGTACACGGGTGTTTTAGCATTTCACCCCCATCGGAATGCGGCCGCCGTGGCCGGGATTCGATCCCGCGACCTCGTGCTCAGCAGCCCAACACCATCGCCACTATCGCCACTGAGCAACTACGGCGGCTGCGTTGGTGGATCGCTCAGTGGCCTAATTCTCATAGCAGATATGTTTCAAGTTGATAATTTGTCTACACATGCGATAAGACCATGGCAATATTTACCCATGATTTGTGCTCCCGGCTCAGTTTATTGTGTTTCTTATGAGCATTCGCTGAGAAAGGCGATGTGCCTTTCTCTTGTCGTCAAGCATAGAAACTTCCGTGCACACGGAAGCAATTGAGCGCATTGCCATCAGACGGTGAGAAGATGGCAGCAAAAGAGGGGCGGGGGGGAAGCGTGCCAACTAAATTTAAATCAGTATTCACTTAATGTTCTCGCCTTATTCCGCCATAATTTCGCCTGTTTTTATGCACAAGAACAGAATACATTAGATATTGGTGGCTACGGAGATTTAGCCGAGCTACTACTTCGATTCTAGCGCTACCCTGCTCGTCTCTGCCTGAAATTTGGACATTATGGGTCATAATGAGCTTAGTCTGTACTTTGTGCCATTTCAACACTGCGCTAAGCATTTTTTTTATAAATCACTTGAAGCGAAGACATGAAATTTGAAAGTAATATGTAAATGGACTGACAGGTCCGCTTATATACCAACATAAGCCGAACTGGGTGCCACTGGAAACTGAACCTGGAAACGTTTGACATGCGCAGCTTCTAGAGTGAAGCTATACTAACTGAGATCTCCAAGGAATTATCTGGCATTTGTAGGGATATAATTAGCCTTAGTAAAGTTAGCAGAATGAGTTTGGCTTATACAGAGTTGACTAATGGTGCTCGCTACAGAGGTCACCAAGATAAGTGAGGACATTGGGTACAATTTCTAATTAATAAGAACATAGCCGTTAACATTGATGAACTTGCAGCAATAATAAAGTTATAGAAGTCACCGTAATTAAACTAAACAGGAGATACGGAACAAATAAATATGTTGGACAAGGGTACTCTCCAACATCCAGTCACGATGATGTCTAAATAGAACAGTTTTATGAAGAAGTAGAATTAGCAATTTGAAAGGGGCAAACTCAATATAATGTGGTCATGGGTGACTGCAAGCCGAAAGTGGGAAAAAGCAGGCTGTGACCCAGGCAATTGGCAACTACGACATCGACTCCAGTACTGACAGATATTTTGGTGGAGTGGGTGGTGACAGAGAGGTGATGTCATAATTGAATATCTTGCCACATTTTGTGTGCAATACTTCACGGCTTCTAGTGTACCAGCGAGCTCGAACAATACTATCATTATATCATACATAAAAGGCAGCATTGAAGAACTGAAAAATTACAGCCCTCTTAGCTTGCTTTCAGTATTGCATAAAATATTCACCACGGCACTTTCTATATATATGAGGGCAGTACCTGCCTTCAATCAACTAAGGTAACAGGGTCGCTTCAGGAAAGAATATCTTACGATAGAGCACATCCTAGTTATCAGTCAGAAAACTGGAAAATAGGCAGACTGCAACCTACCTCTGTATATGGGTTTCAGCGATTATGAAGGGGTATTTATTCGATGGAGATTAGCAGCTTGGAGGGCCCTGCTCAATGAGGGATTACAGGAAACATGTGTGAATATAATAGTAAATATCTATAAAGGCTAATAATTATGCACAGTCAAGAATACTAATAAAGAAAGGGGTCAGGCAAGGAGACCCAATACCTCCAATGCTATTCACTGCATGGTTAGGAGTATTTAAGCTATTATACTTGGAAAGATGAGGAGCAGGAATAAACAGCGAATATCAAGGCAACCTACGGTGTGCAGATGACATTTCTTGTCCAGCAAGACTGCAGGTGAATTTCAAGGCATGAGTGAGGATCGTTGAGTGACAGAGCAAAGTTGTGAATCAATATGTGGAAGACGGAGTTAATGTTCACTAGCCTGGCAAGGCAACAAGAATTCAATATTGGCAGTTGATCATCGGAAACTGTGGGAAAGTGCAATCATCTAGATCAATTACCCACATGGGATCCGGATCAAAGGGTGTAAGCTTATCGAAGAATAAAAATGGCCGAGAGTGCATACGGCAGACATTGCCAAATCATGACCAGAAACTTTTTGATATCCTTGAAATGAAAAGTGCACAGCCATTGCACTTTACCCGTGTTAACATATAGGTCAGAAACTTCGATGTTAAGAAAGGAGGTTGAGAAGTTAAGGACCGCGCAACAAGCGACTGAACTAAAGCTTTCCGGCGTAACGTTAAGATACACAGAAACAGCGATGTGGATTGGAAAGGAACCAGGCGGACCCGATATCCTCGTTCATATTAAAAGAAAAAAAAATGATCTGAGCAGGTCATGTAATGCGCAGGGCCGATAACCGGTCGCCTATTAAATTTACGGCCTAAATACCAAAGGAGGTGAACGGCACTCGAAGACGGCAGGGAAATGGGTAGTGTGGCGAAGTTCGAAAATTTGAAGGCATAAGCTGGATTCCCATAGCGTAAGACAAGTGTACTTGGAGGCCGGTGGAAGAGGCCTTCGTCCTGCAGTGAACGTAATAATAGGCTGACAATAATAACAAAATAGCTAGTCGTAAGCGGCGAACTAAGATAGCTCCACAACCAAGATCGCACTTGCCAAGTCCCAACCTCACTGGCTGCGCTGACACCAACCCGACGAACAATTCTCTGAAACTAAAGGCGAAGCCTAGCTTTCTCTGTACATTTGAAATGTCGGAAACTGTAGGTCCCTATATTCAATGAGAGAAATTGTTAATGTGTGATAATGAGGGGCGTGGTACAATTATATTTTGTTTATACCGATTGTAAAGTGTCAACATTTTTCGCCGTATAAACTTGTCCAGCTGAATCCCAACTCATCCCCGTGGCAGCCGCGCTGAGTTGGCGTGTCAAGGACATTATGTGGATGATTTTATTATCAGGCATATTTAATTCTCATAAAGGCATATTTTAGTGAGTTATTACTTTTCTTATAAAAACTCTCATATAAGGCATATCTTTTAACGCAGTCATGAAGCAAACTAGTAACCTGTATCCTAAATCTACGTCACTCGTGTCCTATTTCTAGTACGTTAATAAAATGTTTTTAACTGGAATGGCTATTAGTGTTCAATATGTATGCGCATTTTGTAGTTTCCATTGTATGTTTGGCATTGTGTTTAAGGTTAGACATCTCTATTCTGTCTCGCACGCATATGTTATGATTCTATATCTGTAGTGATTTTGATTTATTTTCTTTATTGTAATTTCTATCTTCTATGCGCCTGTGAAGTTACATCATTAACTTTAAGCACACTTACGTATAACTTACTCATTACAGCTCTCCTCGTTAGCCTCGCTTACTTAAACATGCTTGTTATATAGGACCGATAACTAGCCATATTGGCTAACTGTCGAAATTTTTTTGTAAGTATTTATCCTGTGCTTTTTAGCATAATCTACAATTGATTTGATTTTATCAGGACTTCGTTTACTACATGGCTTCCCAGAACACCTGCCGCTTAGTTACGGCACCAACAGCTTCCCTGCGTGTAGTGCACGAGGGATATCCCGTTGTTCCGAATATTATTAACACTAAACTTGTGAAAATGATAGTGCCCGTTTCATTCATTTTACTGTCACTCATCTTTCAACAGTCCTTAGAGCGCGGGAGCATTCTCAATGACTGGAAAATGGCACGTCATTCCCATACTCAAGTCCGGCAATAGCACAAGTGCTAATATTTCTCGACCAATATCACTGACCTATGTTTACATCAACCTTTTCGTACACATTCTTTTCTCACTCATTATGACACATTTAACCCCAAATAAATTACTTTCAGACGGCTAGCATGGCCTCAGGCACAAAAAATCTTGTCAAACACAACTGTTCGAACTAGTTACTGACCTTCACGACTACATACATGAGCAAACACAGACAGACGCAATATTCATTGATTATAGAAAAGATTTTGACCGTGTTGCGCATAACGGATTGATCAAGAAGGTCGATAACCTAGGATTAGAGTTTAACACAGCCCGTTGGGTTACCGAATTCTTAACTAATTGATATCAAGGAGTTGTTCTTAAGGAACATACATCTGGAACCACACATGCCATCTCAGGAGTGCCACACGGGTCAGTTTAGGAACCATTGCTTTTTTTCTAATTTATATTAACCCATTAGGGACCGGTTTCTTTTTTTTCTTGCTGTCTTGAAATAAATATAATATATTAACTTACCTTTATATTAATAATTCACATGCAACAAATTATTACTCTTGCCTAATTAGTTTTTGAAATATAGCCCGTGACCATATGGTCACACTGGGCCTTTACACTACAGCAAAATACGCGAAGTGAAAAACATTTATTTCAAGCCATGAAACATCACAAAAAACATACATAGCGAATAGTCCAGCAGTTATTTAGTGTGATATGGTTTGAATCATGGAATACACATGCCGTCGTCATACTTTGTGCATTGTGTGTGCACTGCGCTGTTGCAATTATCTCATGCACACCTCCACCTCTTGTCATTAGGTATTGGTGCAACAAAGTGGGACACTTGGTCATACCGTGTACCAGTCAGGACATCACCAGTCCTTGGGATTCTGCGTTGACCAAGTCCTCTATGCTTATTGTCCCATCGCATCACGTAGCTTTGTGCAATTTGCCTGTGAAATTCCACCTGCGTGACGTTGAACCCTGTGCTACGAATTAGCGCCCAAGCGTTGCTGATAGATACATCACGAAGTCAAGTGAAAATTGACCACCACCACTTTTCGCCACGGATTACAACCCTGTGGGCGCCTACATTTGCGTCCATCTGGTCCGTACCTTCCATAAAACTTGTACTGAGCAACAGTGTTTTTTGCGGGCCACCTTGATTTGTTTGCTCTGAACACGAGAGTAGCTGTCTGCAGATGACATTGGCTCTACGCCGTGAATGGTGCTTACGATCGTTACTACAGAATTGTCCATCCAGCGGACAACAATTATCCCATTGTCGCTCAGCACGGGCTCTTCGTGCCCGCGAGATTGGCGCTTGACGAATTGTGGTCAAGCGATCTTTGGCACTCTTTGGGAACACGGTTCTGCTTCACTGTGCCCGTGCCATCATAGCCCTGTGCCTTGAAATGCCTGAGTAGCGGCATGCCTGTGAATAAATTATCAAAATATAAAAAGAAAGGAACGTCGTGCGTCTCTGCTGCGAGTTCATCCAGCATTTGAAGAAGTGGCGCCGCTGCTTTTCCGAAGTCCTTTTCATATTTTTTATATGTTCCGGGATCCCCTGCTTGCCTTGATACACTTTGAAGTTAACAAGGTATCCGTTCTTGGCATTTAGGCACCATACTTTATACCCGAAGCGGATAGGCTTTCCGCGTATGAACTGTTTACAGCCATGACGACCATAATACTCGATCATACTTTCGTCATAGCTCAGGTGATGCACAGGTTGAAAATGCTCCAGAAACCTTGTTTTCAATAGTGTCCTCAATGGACGGAACTTTGCCAACTTGTTACTAAGCGTTAGGCTTGCATTTCGCACAGTGCAGGAATCGCATTATCTGTACGAAGCGATTTCTTCGCATAGCATTGTAGGCCATCGTGTTGCATATATCCAAGCCGCCGTCCCAATAGCACTTTTTCCCTGGCAAGGGGTTATAGCCGGACAAAACGAGCACTCCAAGAAAACCGAATTCTTCTTTGGTAACCTCCGGATCGGGCATATTGAAAAATAACGCATACTTTTTTGTTTGTTCGACTAGCAGCTACACGACGGCTTCGTCAAAAAAGATTTCGAACAACTCAACAGCTGAAAAGTCCCTGTAAGGAGCAAAGTTTGGGTAGGGAAATATGCCAAGGCTTTTCTGGAGATCACCGTTCGTCCACTTAGAAGCAGTGGATAATTTCGCAGGAATGGCCGCATCAACTACAGCAGAAGAAACCTCTCATGTTCCATCACCTTGCCTGCCGGGGTCGTCATCGTCCGAGTCCGATCCACCAATGCGGCCTCCGTCAGAGAAAGCAGTTTCAGCGCCGGCTTATAGCTGCCGCCCGATTAGATTGCCAATGAGCCCACCTTAGTCTTCATCGGCCGACTCTTCATCCGAATAGGTGCTACCCTCTCGCGGGTCGATATAATTCACTGACACGTCGTCATCGTTTTCTTCGAGTATATTCGCTATTTATTCCAACATCAACCTATTCAGACAATAAAATAAGAAATAACCACTGTGGTAACGCGCCAGCAGCCGTGCAAGAGATAACAATGCAGTTTTTAAAACAAATAAAAACTTAGGTAGCCTAAAGGCCCAGCGTGGCCATATGGCAACGCGCAAGATAACACGCTCGTTCATGTATAACTCAAACATTAATCTTTCACAAATGATCATCGAAGGTCACATATTGAAAGAGCATTATGGAGATAAGGATATCAGACTATTGCTTAAACAAGTAGTGAAAAAAAAAGCACATTTCCCCTTGGAGTGATGCATGGGGACGCTACTCGCACAGCAACACTTATTCCCGCCTTTGCGAGGGGTTCCCACAAAACGACTGACACCTGCTGCCACTTGATATCAATAAAGGGAACTCTCACCTGTCTAACGGCATGTCAAAGGTGATTTTGGTGCCGTTTTGTCAATCTTAAATAATTGAAATCCACTGTGCAGACAAACGTGACCATATGGTCACGCTGGTATTTAATGGGTTAATGATATAACTGATCACTTAGGTTTTCTAATGAGACTTTTTGCTATCAACTGCATCATTTACAGGCAGATAATAACTCCTGAGAATGTCACTAGCTTACAAACGCACCTAGTTCACCTTGGCCAGCGGTGTGAGGTCGGGCATATGGAGATAAACGTAGAAAAAACAAAGTTTATTACATTTTCTACACTTACTACTATTCTCTAAGCGTTTGCACAATAAACAATGCAGGTATAGAGAGAGTGCAGAGTTTCAAGTACCGGGGCGTCTATTTAACTACAGATCTAACTTGGCATACAGACATAGAATGCATAGCCAAGAAGGCATTTAAGAAATTACGATTAATCAAACATCATTTGTGTCCTGCCAACTCAGAAACGAGGCTTCACGCTTGCAGATCTCTCATCCGGTCTTTGTTAGAATATGCATCAATAATTGGCACCCAGGTACTGTTACATTGCAGAACCACATCGAGTCAGTACAAAATAGGGCGGTAAGATTCATACTTTTTACGTATTCCCCCTATGCGAGCGTATCATTCTTAAAAAGCAGCATCAACATTTCCGTTCTGAACACCCTGCGCAAATATTCGCGTTTAACATTCTTTCATTTTTATATTACGGCAAGTCAACATTTGCAACCAATTGCATTAAACCAGCACATCAAATTTTATCCAGGTGGGATCAAGAACACAAAGTGCAACCCAGATTTGCTCTTACACTAAAGTTCCAATGTTCATATCTAGTGCAATCCATAAATGAATAGAACGCGTTACCAGAAAACATTGTCGCTTGCACTGATGCAGCTAGTTTTCAAAGGGAACTTCGGGAACATCTCCATGAATAACGGCTAGTTTTGTGTGTATGCGTCTGCTATAACTATATAATTTATTTTGTTCACTCGTGCACATCTAAATGTGTCACTCAACATTTACATTATATTACAGTGCTTACCAATTCCGAGGTTCATTTCAGTGTTCCTGTTATTTATGCGCATTCAAAATTGTGTGATATTTCTCTCCTTGTACGTGATTTAAATATGAATAGCATCCTGAAAGTGTCGATAAACTTCCTTTATACCATGGTGTTTTCCTTTTATCAAGCTCATATCTTTCTTTTTCTTCTTGTTTGTGCATGTGTGTCTATATTTCACACCATGATTTTGTATGGCACCCCTCCTCCTATGTAATGCCCTTCAAGGCCTTTAGGGTAACTAACTAACTAACTAACTAACTAACTAACTAACTAACTAACTAACTAACTAACTAACTAACTAACTAACTAACTAACTAACTAACTAACTAACTAACTAACTAACTAACTAACTAACTAACTAACTAAATAAATAAATAAATAAATAATTGAAAACATATATACTTTAGGGCTCTTCTGTAGTGGACATTTGCGGTACGTTGTCTCCGCACACCGTTCCGGCTCACATCTCACAGAGCATTTTCGTGGAACGAGAATCGTGGGTTCGTTCACTGCGCGAGGTTCATAGTGGATACATCGGAGGGCTCTCATTAATGCTGTCTCAAAGCGTGCACATATGACTGAGTGACAACTTCTGAAAAAAAAAGAATATACAATGCCTTCGCTAGACGAGTTTCTTTTAGCATTTGTTAAAGTTTAACAGTTTTTGACTACCATGTGCAACAATAATTTCTCACTGGTTTCTTCTAGAATTCAGGACGCACATTCAGAAAAACTTCTTATGCCGGACTTATTCTTAACAGGAAGGTTTCACCGAGTCTGATGCTGGGCATATTATTAGCGATGGGCCTCCGGCCAATGCTAGAGTGAACTTACGAAAAAATGGCATTGCGTATTCGTCCCCATATGCTGGACGCATAATGTCGCAAAACAGCATAGCAGCGCGAGGGCCCGAACGATAGGAAAGAATGGACAATATCAGATTTAACCCTGGACATGTGCGCTGGAAATGACGGTGTTCGAGATCACGGAAAACTATGGTGAATTTCTCGAGACATTCTAAGGTTCTAAAGTACGGAATAAGTATGCCGTGTTGCATAAGGTGAACACCAATTTCAGTATACAGTTGATAAGTTTATCAGAAGCAAGTTCGTTTCTTGTCGTACTAGCTAATCTCCTTGAACGCATTGACGAGTTCATCACTACTTGGAATCAGGGCAAGGTAACACTAAGCGTAGGCGGTAAGCAAACAGTCTTAGGTAAACCTCACATTCACTGTCGGAAGTAAACATTGTGTTTACTTCTGGCAATAATTTAGGAAAAGGAATATGCACTGCCAAGCGGTCGAAGAAAGAACTGAACAGAAATAGAAGAACCGGGCTCATGCTAAAAAATTCTTGTGCTAGAATTGTTCACAAGAAAAACGTTTAGGCCGATCTTGATGCTGCACCTAATGTAAGCGAAGGGGGCCAGCCAATGGCAAAGAACACCTACGAACAAGAAGCATTGTGAGTTCGGCGGCTGATCCTTATGTGGTACATAGCAACAAGATGGTTAAATGTCCTATGCCGGAGGAGTTCATGAAAATATTTGAAATGTGGTTGTTGCCAAGTTGTTGCCTCAATGAGAGCTTAAAGAAACAGCAGCGGCCGTTGACTGGTGGAATGCCGTCTAACCATTCGTTGCACTCTCACAAT
This sequence comes from Dermacentor andersoni, assembly GCF_023375885.2. Classification (NCBI taxonomy): domain Eukaryota; kingdom Metazoa; phylum Arthropoda; class Arachnida; order Ixodida; family Ixodidae; genus Dermacentor; species Dermacentor andersoni. The sequence goes on from NC_092818.1 coordinate 25,785,048, forward strand.
TATAGATGTGTACTCACAATCCTTATCCTTGATAGGATGTGCAAGTGCGACTAAACTGGCTAAACAGACACACAGAGACAGCGTTGTCTCTATCTGTTTCTGTCTTCGTCTTCATTTAGTCGCGCTTACACATTCTGTGACGGATTCCAACCAATTAAAGCGCTGTCTCTGTGTGTCTCTTCTTTCTACGTCCTCGTTCAGTCGCACTTACACATTCCTTCATGGATTCATACTAACTAGTCCGCCTTCGTGTTTTAATCTATTCAACCGCAATAATGAAGCAAGGGGTCCTATGGATGAAGTGTGCTCTATCAATAACCGGCGTAGCATTCCGTTCAGGCCCATTATGTTCTATGAAAATAACTTGTGCTGCCTGAAGCGGAATCTGTCGAGAGGGTGCAAACGTGTCAATAAACGAGTAGTCAATGCTACCGGGTTATTTTTCTCTTAACTTGCTCAACAAATGCATGTTGTTTTGAATTCGGCCTTTCCACAATCATGTGCACTTTTTGTTTTGTTCCCTACAATAATGCGACCTTTCAGCTGATGGTGAGCGTCTGTGCTCTCTCGCTCGTTCCCATTGTGTCCATGTCTTTCTATACGCGTAACCCTTTGTACCTACGTCAAATTTCGTCGTTTTATCTACATAACGTCAATGGGCATAAGTTTTGATAACCGCCGATAACACAAAGTTTTGTGTATATGCATACGCCTTTCATAAAGAGAATGCTGGTACTAGAGGCTGGAGTCTGGAATATAATAGTAATTCAAAGTCTACGCTTCGAAATATTAATCAATAATTTTGAACCCAATTCCGCCACATTTCGCAAACCGGCACGGTGCGTATGCGCCGCCATTGATGGAACGAAGGAGATCGAGATGCTAATGAGGGGCGCGCGACCTCGTATACCGGGGCACGTGCAAAGCGGCTTAAAGCCAGAGCTTAAGAAGGAACCGGAATAAATTTTCCTGACCCACCCCGTCGGCCAGAACCACAAATATTCTCACGCTTGGCATCTCTCTTTGGACTGCGTAATAAGGCGAGCCCATTCAAATGGAAAACGATTTCTGACTCCTAGGACGGACTAGACTTGTACGCAACACACCATCTTTCTTAGCCTGGAAATTACATAAATTATTGTCAGTGGCAAAGCACTCAGCAATGACCTCTAAGTGTATAGATGTGGCACGTGTGTAAATATATATTAGCTGGCTTTCTTTTGTAGAATTTGCAGTTTTAAACTAATAGCCTGTAGCATAGAGCACAATTACATTTTTGATATATCTTATTATAAAGCATAGCATACCTGCACGAGAAATGAAAATGCATATTTGTCTATTTAAAACAGATTTCATAATTATGCTCTTGATAAATAAGTTTATGGCAGATATTCCAATTTTGTAGCCGTTGAATTCACAAGCCATATGTGCTTGGAAGGAACACTTAGGGTTTGAAATTACTAAAGGTTAAATTTGGTGATGGTTACTTCGGAACACAAACCTGTTAGAAGTGCAGAAAGCAAAAAGCAATGACGTTGGCTGTGAATATGATTGCCTATTAAGTTTCCAATGTAAACATATCCTGTAATTCTAAAATTTAAAAAGGCAATTACCACATTTTCGCTTCTAATGTAATTGCTGACTCTTGTTTCAATATTTTGGTCCGCTTAAGCTCATAAACGCCTGCGCAAGCAGCATTTGTGCAGCTACCTTATCCATTTTATTTACTGATAGTTTTGAAGGCAGTTATATAGGGTGTGATTCCTGTGTGTGTGACCTTTGAAACGGAGCGGGGACAAATAAACAGCCGGCCTCCATGCGCTAGTCAGGCTTTTTATTAAATCTAGCACGCTGTAGAATTTTCATTGTCTTTATTTCGTATTATGTTTTTCAAAAAACGACCTCTATCCCTACAGGGTGTCCCAACTATCATGCACCAAAATATACATATATGTATACACATATATATATATACATATATATATATATATATATATATATATATATATATATATATATATATATATATCCACAGCAAAAACAAAGAAAATAAATAATGATCTCTAAACCAGCCTTCGACATTTCCGGGGCCGATCACCCGAGTGGCCGGCAATACCCGTCTTGCTCGCCGGTTCCTACTCTCACTACCTTTTGGCGCCCATTGTTGGGTACTTCGACGACTAAAGCAATGCCGCACCGTGACAGCCACGTAGCTGGACTTGCAATATTTTCCACCGCATGGCTCCGAAGGGCACAGTGCCACGCGTTTCACTTGGAAGGGCGTCCGTAATTGAAACCCATGTAAATGGGTGGCTATCAACGTAGCGAGTCCTATCTGTACAACCATCCACAAAACATGGCAACAGGTACAATCTGATCATTATGGACTATGCAGTCAGCTATTCAGACGCCGTCGTGCTACCCAGCATAGAGACGGGACGCGTGGCCGAAACCTTTGTCGAGATGTTCTCCAAATTTTGCGCTCCCAACGAGTTGCTGAGTGATCGGGGCACAAATTTCACGCTAGACCCGAAGAGGAAAGTGGCTCGGCTTCATTCCGTCCGGCTTCTTCCCGCCACCCCATACCACCCCATGGTCAATGGTGTGGTGGAAAGGTTCAACGAAACTTTGAGGTTGATGTTGAAGCGCATCTTCGCAGAAAAACCTAGAGATTGGGAACGCCATCTGGCGCCTCTCCTTTTCGCCTACAGGGAAGCCCCTCAGGCCAGTATGGGCTTTGCGCCTTTTGAACTCTCATAAGGCCGACATGTGAGGAGGGCCTTTGGCGATACTGAAGGAACTGTGGACGAATGGCGCCCCCAGCGATGAAGCGAAGACGACCTATGTACATGTCTTCGATCTTCGGAACCGTCTGGAGAAACTTGCCGCATCCACACGAGGAGTTGGAAAAGGCAAGGGCAGGATACACGTAAATTACAAACGCAGGGCGAAAGAGCGGCATTTTCACCCTCGAGACAAGGTATTAACCTTGCTTGCTGTCCTCAGAGCCGGTCGTCCAAACCGAGCACCAAGCGCTCGGCTACATCAGACAGGCGAAACAACTGAACGGTCGGATACCTCGATGTAGCTTACCAATTCAGGACTAAGGGAAGCGAGGTTGTGGGAGCCAATTAGTTATAGAGTCATTCTGCAGTTAAGCTGGGGATTTTCCTGTTGTATACCTAGACGGGTAGTGTTCTGGTCGATTAATCTTTTTTCTACAATATATTGTATATTGTGTGTATAGGTTTTTGCCTACATGGAACGGTGTTTTCTTTCTCGCGCCAAAGTGCCACTCGTGAAAGTGAATAATATTTTACATTGTTTTGAATGTTGGCTGCTGTTGTCACGGTGCGGCATTGTTGGAGTCGGCGAAGCGCCGATCAACGTGCGCCAGTAGGTCACGGGAGTAGGAGCCGGCGAGCAAGACGGGTATTGGCGGCCACTCAGCGGGTTTACGGGCCTGCAGCCCCCCCCCGGTTGAGTGGACACGCCATTGTGCATCTGCAGTACGCTGGGGCGGCCAGCGTGTTTACGGAGTGGGCTGCTCGCACGATGGTATCCTCTTCCCAACGGAGCGTACCAGCATTTTTGCTAAACAAACGTGGCGACAATCCACATGAACAGCGATATGTCGTCGTCAGCGTCTTTAAACGCGAGCCTGGTTGGCTTGAAGGCGAAAAATTCCTCGCAGGTGTTTCCCCACTGAAGAGGACCTCGATCCAGCGAGAGGTTTCAGCAACAAGGTCATTTCGCGACAACTTGAAGTGGATGACCGCGATTGAGAAACTGAACCGACCGTACTGATCTTTTGACAGTAACTCCAACTTTGTTCGACAGGTGGCGCAGCAGATTGTTCCGCTCATTCCGCTCCACCGGGCGAGGGATCGCCGAGCGAAAGCTCTACGTTTCGTGTGGCGCTCCGCAGCCGTCTCCGCTCGTTCGCTGGCCCGTAATTCTGCTGAACTATGACTCCATTGTTTTCTTGTCAAGCTCAAGAATATTAATGTATGAACGATAGTAAGCATATCTCTGCAGAGTGCGTTTACCCAGGCCAATTACTAACAAGGAAACCTGGTCATCCGATTCAAATATTAGGAAGAATAAGAATGTGTCGGGGCACATAGGGCAGGCATTACGGAATCATGACTGGCAGCTTATTTCCATCCAGGAAAAAAAGTATAATGATTGTATTCTGTGGGTACAAACATGTGCAGCAGGAACTTGGAGGGGAACGAAGAAGATTGAGAAGTTAAAGACCGCGCAATATGCAACAGAAAGCAAGATGTTATGCGCAATCTTGACAGGGAGACAGCGGTGTGGGTTAGAGAGCATGGTTTCAGCAGCAAGGTAATTTGGCGACGATTTGAAGTGGACGACCTACAGTAAGCTGATATTCCAGTTGATATTAAGAAGAAAAAATTAAGCTTGACAGGCCAGGGCAGATAACTTGCCATCTATTATCGTTGCGAAATGGATGCCAATGGATGGGAAGCAAAATATAAGATACCAGAACTTAAGTGGTTTCATGCAATTGCGTAATTTTCTGGCTTAACTTGGAATCTGCTTAGGCAAGATAGGGGTAATTGAAGATCGCAAGGAGGGGCTTCGTCCTGCAGCAAAAGAAATATAGGCTAAAGTTGATTATGAGGTTGTTCCTCATAACATATGTGTCATCACATAAATATCACTAAATACCACAGCTTACTCAAATAGATTGTTTTCCAGAGGGATTATGACTAGAAATTTGTCGACAATCAACCGACTCATTTCCAACTGTATCACTTTTGTCATATTTGGCATTCTTATTTCAGCTTTACGCGGTTTCGCTCGTTTTACGGGATGGAAGCTTGTCCACTCACCGGAGCGCCATCATCACCATAAACTCCAGCATGGACTGTTGGTTCTCCGCGACCGCGAACAGGACGTCCCACGAAGCGTTGAAATAGCGCGTCGTAAAGTTTACCCGGGTGGCCACGCTCGAAGGCCTGTTCTCCGCGAGGCAGGAGCTGTAGAAGGCGCGCAGCTTAAGTGCTGACGCTGACTGAGGTGCGTCATAGGTAATGGCAGCCGCCGAGGTCTGCCGGCTGTCGCCGTGTGCTGCTGTAGCCTCTCTGCCCTGATGTACGAGCACGAGCTCGCTGAGCACCGCCCGTGAAGCCTTGTGCAATGCGTCGGTGATTGCGTCTCGAGACCCGTTCCAGGAACCGCAAACGTATTCGTAGAAGTCGTCGCACGGCTCCCCCCTACAACGTCCGCAGGATAGCGGCATCGGTTGAAATGTCAACACTACGGCAGCGATATGACCGAGAACAAAGCGGGCTTAAATAAAATATCCCGCGATTAAATTACGTTAGGTAAACATGAGAAATGAAGTCTGAAATGAGCTCTTAAGGAAAATATCACCCGTAGCGGCACTACATATCTTCTATTCTACCGCAAGCAATGGTAACATGAATAGCGTACTTCACCAGCTACGAATGAAGGTCAACCAAATTGCCATGCGTAATGATAATTTAGAAAATCGATCTCGCCGCAACAACTCGCTGCTGCATGGCTTCACTGCGACGCCTGATGAAACCCATGACCTTCTGCTGTCTAAAATTTCAGCGTGGTTCAAAGAAAAACTTCAAATCCATTGCCAGAGTATTGAAAGGTGCCACAGAATTGGTCGAAGGCATGCCGATCGCCCACAATTCATTATTATGAAACTGCTCGGCTATCGCGAAAGGATAAACGTCCTTAACGACTGTCACAAACTCAAAGGTTCTGACATCCACATTTAAATTATGGGGTTTTACGTGCCAAATCTATTTTCTGATTATGAGGCATGCCGTAGTGGAGCACTCAGGAAATTTCGACCACCTGCGGTTCTTCAACCTGCACCTAAATCCAAGTACACGGCTGTTTTTGCATTTCGCCCCCATCGGCATGCGGCCGCTGTAGCCGGGATTCGATCCCGCGACCTCGTGCTCGGCAGCCCAACACCATAGCCACTGAGCAGCCAGGGCGGGTGACTTCCGTATTTCTGAGGATTTTTCAATGCGTGTACGATTAATCAGAAAAAAAAAGATATGGGAAGCATCTAACCTCTTTCGTGATAATGGCTCCGTCGTTCACTTAAGCTTTGACCACGCATTTATTAGTAAAGTTAGGTACGATTGGGACAGTGATATTAACACCCTCACTAAGGTTCTTTCTCGCCCAACAAAAGCTCTTTCCAACATCTCCCATATTGCCCCCTGAAGCCTAAGTAACCAGCCACAAGAACCCCCACGCGTCTTAAATCTTAATGCTAGAAGGTTAGGTGAGTGAGTGAGTGAGTGAAACAACTTTATTTGATCCACTATAGACGTAAGCAAACTCCATGTCACCTGGCTAGGCCCACTTGGGGACCATCAGGTGAAACCTGACGGCCCTCTCACGAGCCCTCTGGACTGCCAGGATTTGAGAGGTCTGATCCTGGGCCCTAATTAGCCTCATCATTTCCTCTTGGGTGAAAGCGGGACCGGCAGAGGCGCAGCACCACAGGACATGTTCGAAGTCCGCATAATCACCACACAGAGGGCAGTCCGGGCTTGGGAACCGTTCGGGGTACATTGTGTGCAGCGCCGCGGGGCTCGGGTAAGTGCTTGTTTGCAGAAGTCTGAGAGTGACTTCCTGGGCCCTGCACAGCGAGGAGTGCGGCAAAGGTAGCGGTCTTCTTGACAGATAATTATATTTGCAGATTTCGTTGTACGAACAGAGAGGCTCGGGTCGCCCAGGAGAGGACGCGTTGCCCAGCGCATGGTCAGTCAAACCTCGTGCAGCCGAGTGCGCCTCCTCGTTGGGGTTGATCGAGGCACCCTCAATGGTTCCAAGGTGCGCAGGGAACCAGGCCAAAGAGTGATGTTTCATGTCTTTGGCACTTTGGATAATACGTAGGGCCTGGGGAGCCACCATTCCCATCTGAAAGGCCCTGACAGCGGCCTTGGAATCCGAATAAATCGTGTCATGTACACTGTCCGTCAATGCAAGAGCAATAGCAACCTGCTCTGCAACGCTGGAATCAGAAGTGCGGATGGTAGCGCAGCTAAGGATTTTAGAATCACAGTCGATGACCACGGAGGAGAAGGCCTCTTCTTGAACGTACGAAGCAGCGTCTACGAAGCATGTTCGGTCCTTGTTCAAACGCGCACTGGCGAGCAGAGCTTGTCTTCGTCCTTCGTTGTAGGTGGAATGCATATTTCGTGGCATCCGGTGTATGGAAATCTTAGATCTTACGTCGCTGGGCAGCTTCACAGCATCGAGACTGACGACCATGGGGTTACGTCCCAGCTTGCCAAGTATGGCTCGGCCCGCTGCGGTATCGGAGAGTCTGGCAAACTGGGAAAATTCTTATGCTTCAACGATTGCTTCGAACGTGTTGTGAATTCCCAAATTGGGGAGGTCTTTTGTGTGCGTTCGGATGGGAAGGCCGAGGGCAAGCCTGAAGACTCTTCTCATTAGGGCATTGATCTTGTTGCGCTCCGATAGGAGCCAGTTGTGCATAGCCCCTGATAAGCGAGGTGGCATAGCACGAAGGCGTGGATAATCCGGATCAGATGGTCTTCCCTGATTCCGCGGCACCTGTTGGCGATTCTACGGATCAGGCCGAAGGCGCTTTCGGTCTCGGAAAAAATGCGTTTGAGGTTGGCTCCATTGTCCCCGTTCGACTCGATAAACATTCCCAGGACTCTGATAGTGTCTACCCGCGGTACTGGGGAGCCCTTACCGGTGAATAATGTAATGTGGCTCTCTGTTGCTGGCTTCCAGGACCGGTGTGAACCGCCTCTGGGCCTCTTCTTGTAGAGCAAGAGCTTGGATTTAGCGGGCGAGCACCTTAGCCCGGTGGGGATAAGATACCGCTCCGTCACATCGATGGCCCCTTGCAAAGCACCCTCGACCTGACCAGATGGTGATGTCATCCGCGTAGATCGTGTGGTTAATGCTCGGGATCTTGTTCAAGGCCATCGACAGGTTGATCAGGGAGATGTTGAACAGCGTCGGGGAGATCACCGCTCCCTGAAGTGTTCCCTTTGGCCCAAGCTGGATTTCGTGGGCCAAAAACTCGTCAATCTTGAGTCTAGTGGACCTTGAGGAAAGGAAGGAGCGCACAAAATTGTACGCCCGTTTGCCGACGTTACACTCTGTCAGGCTCTTGAGAATAAAGGCGTGCGATATGTTGTCAAAAGCCTTTTCCAGATCCAAGCCGAGAATTGCCTTAGTGTCGGCGGAGGTTGAGTCAATGATCTGGTGCTTCATCAGTCTCATGGCGTCCTGAGTCGAAAGCCCCGACCGAAACTCAATCATGTTGTGTGTATAGCATTCGTTAGACTCGAGATGGTCAGTGAGGTGGTTAAGCATGGCGTGCTCGGCCATCTTCCCAACACACGACGTCAGGGAGATGGGCCTTAGATTGTTAATGCTCGGCGCCTTACTTGGCTTCGGTATGAGTACTGTGTAGGCTGCTTTCCAGATCTTGGGAACGAGGTCGCTGCACCAGATATCATTCATCTTGTGCGTAAGAAACACGATTGAGTCGTCGTCGAGATGCTTGAGCATTTTGTTGGTGATCCCGTCGGGCCCAGGCGCAGATCTGCCGTTGAGGGATGCGAGAACGTGCTTGACCTCAGCCACGGTAAAATACTCTTCCATAGATGGTACGTCACGCCCTTCGTACTCGGGAAACTGGGGGGGGGGGGGGGGGGCATCGGATCGTCCGTGGCCGCCAGGTACTTGTCTATGAGGTGCTCCGTGACCGCCTCATCTGGAGTCGAGTCGGTGGCAAAATGGACAGCTATCGCCAAAGCTCTCTTCTGATTGGACTTGGTGTTGCCATCGTGAAGTAGGTGCCTAAGGAGACCCCAGCTTTTAGCGTTCTGGAGCTAGCCTTCCACCGAGTCGCACAGATCGTCCCATTACTGCTTGCATAGCACCTTGCAATGAGCCTCTATCATCTTGTTTATATCGGAAATTTTCTTGAGAAGTCTTCTGTTATGGCGCTGAGTCTTCCATCTCGCGAGCAGTGCCTGCTTGGCTTCCAATAGATGCGCCAGCCTACTGTCCATCCTGTCCACCTCCAGATCAGTTGTCACCTCCTTGGTGGCTCTAGCCGCATCCTTCTTTATCTCGTCGCACCAAGAGTCTAGGCCCATATCATCGTTAAGGACGCGCTCGGAGCGATTGGCTCGGAACAAGTCCCAGTCAGTGAACCTAAAGGTCCACGTTTTGTTGCGGGCAGCCTTGATCACCGTTTCAATGATGCAATGATCGCTACCGAGGTCCATGGCTGTGTTGGTCCACTTGACGTTTTCCAGGTTCTTGAGAAAGGTAAGATCCGGAGTCGTATCTCGGCACACGAAGTTCCCTCTCCTGGTTGGAAAGTCTTTATCGGTTATCAGCGTAAGATCTTACTCCGTTGCCGCGTCCCACATGTCTCTACCCTTTTTCGTATTGGTACAGTAGCCCCACGCCTGATGCTGGGCATTAAAATCCCCCATGACGACTAGAGGCTGACAGCCGGCCAAATGCACGGCCTTCTTGAGAATACCACCAGGCCTGGCTCTGTGAACGCTTGGTCTGCAGTAAACATAGAGTATGAAGATATTGTTTTTCTTAAGCGCTGCTTAGGGGGGTCGACAAGGAGTTTGGCCATGACGTACTCGATCCCATTGTCTGCGGGACCAAGGTCTCGCTGAAGGCACGTGAGCTTTTTACTGACCAGGGTAGCGACCCCCCTTCCTCCTTCAGTGGAAGCCACCGTCAGGAAACCGGGGAGCTTGATAGGTGATGATGTGATCGTTTCTTGCAAGGCGATTACTTGGGGTTTGTCCTTTACGCTTTTTAGGTATTGTCGCACGGTCGCCAGTTTGCTGACGAACCCTGCGCAATTCCACTGCAACATTGTTATGACGTTAGTTCCGTTATCCATGTTTGGGCTTGGGGATGGATTGTGAAAGTGCCGCATTCAGAATGGCACCCTCCGTCGGTGAGGCAATGACGCTGTGCAACTTTGGGACTTGTGCTGTAGATGTGCTTGGCAAAGATCCGTGGCTGCTCCCCTCCAGCCTAAGTATTCTAGCACTGGGGGCGACCAGGCCCAGCTGAGGGTGCGCGATCATTTCTTGTACGTGAGAGAGACCTGTCTATATGTTGGAGATGACGTTCTTGAGATCAGACAGGAGTTCTACCATCTCGTCTCCCCTTGAGTCATCCAGGGCACGACGCTTCACTGCAACCGTTTTGGGAGGAGCTTCCACTGTGTCCATGGCCGAAGGGCGTGCGGCAGGCTGTGAAGCTGGCTGTGTGAGAGCCAATCTTCGTATTTCCGCCATCTCGGCGGCTATCCGACTGATTTCCTGCTTGAACAGAGCGTTTTCTTTCCTAAGACTATCATTGGCACGCCTAAGCTCTTCGAGCTTGTTCGTGAGACGAGGATCGTGCGAGTCTTGAGAGTTGGACGCCTGCGTTTGGTTGCCACGGGCCCTATCGGCCCCCGTTAGAAAGGACTTGCCTTTACCGCCGTTGGGGGTCTTCGATCGTGAGCTGTTGGATGAGTCGCTCCCAGTACGGGACTTGGAGCAGCTTCTGGAGCTGGAGCGCGCTGGAGAAGGCGATGTGAGTCGCGATCTCGAGGTAGAGCGACTTCTGGAGCTCCGTCGGCTTGTAGAGCGGCTTCTTGAGCACAAGCGTCTTCTGCCCCTAAGGTTGGTGCTGGGTGAGGCTTGCGGATCGGAGGATCGAACGATCGACGGCGTGGGGAGCTGCTCTTGCTGCTTGGCACGCTCGAAGCGTCGTCGGCGAACAATGTACGGCGTCTTGAATCTCTGCGCACACTCTTTACCGGCTGTAAGGTGCGGACCGCCGCAGATCTTGCATTTTGAGGTGCATTAATGCTGCTCATCGGGATTTGGCAGGCTGCATCCCCGACAGACGAAGTCGCTCGGTGTTGGACAGACATCGGCGCGATGCCCGAGTCTTCCGTAGGCGTGGCAAACGTCCAATTGCTTTCGATATAGGGAACATTTCATCAGGAGCGTTCCGTACCTGACAAAATTCGGTACCGTGTGCCCGCGAAAGCCGATGATGATGGTCCCACTCTGAGCGATTCTCTTGGCAAGAGGGTTGTTCTGGTTAACGATCTTGCCATCCACCGTCGCTGGGTCGTCTTGTAACGGTATGCCACGTATGACCCCCTTGCACGTGGAGTGCGGGGCTGCCTCGCACGCGCAGAGTTCGTGGATCTTGCCTGAGATTTGGATTTGCTTGATGCGGGCATAGCGATCGGCATTCTCCCGCCTGGGAGTGCTGGCCACCATGATGTTTTGCTGTAAGTTCGGGCACAGAGTGTCTTGTGTGAGCTCATGCTGGCTGATGCCGGAGGCTGCAAGTATTGCGTCAGCCACCGTGGCCGCTCCAATTTTGAAATATTCCGCCCACCCCTTGGTGTGATAACGATCTTCGTGTCTTATTTAGGAAGAACCGGCATTCGGCTTGCCCTAATAATCTTGGTCTTCAGCGCTGCGCCGCTAGACTTGTCGCTATGGGTAGCCAAAGGCGTTGCCATGGCATTCGGTTTAGCTTCCCGCGATTTGGCGCCAGCTCTTCTAGCACCCGCGGTTTGCAATCCCTGCTCTTGAGTGACTTCCTCTGGGAGAATATTTTCTCCCTCTACTTGATATTTCATGATGGAAGCGGACGAGTGGCACTCAGCCGCCCCGGAGGCCAAGGCGTGGTCTCCGAAGTGCTTGTTAGACGCCGCCAACGGATGCACAGGAATGTCCGTAAAATGGTGAAAAGTCACTCACTGTGGCAAAAAGGGTATCCACGTGGTCCTTACAACTTCGCGGAAAAGATGTGCACAAATGAACATTGGCACGCGACAATTAAATACAAGAAAACTGGGAAAATGCGGGAACCGAAGAATGCGTCCTGACTCGCCGCCTTCTTCTTCCTCCCTCCCTAGAAGGTTAGGTAACAAGTTTCCAAATTTTCTTTCGCTGATAACCGCCCATCTACTACATATTGCTGGTGCAACAGAATCATGATTGCATGATGACATTTACGGCTGTAAAAGAAGACCTCCAGGCTTTACAACTGTTAGAACTGATTGGCGTCATGGAAGAGGAGGTGGCGTTGCATTATTCTTGCGATCTGACCTTAAAGTTTCAACAGCCCCCTGCCCACCTGATACCGAATCAGTTTGGTGTCATTTTTGGAAGCATCTCTATAGTACTTGGTGTTATCTACTGCCCGCCGTCATCGAACATAACTCAGCTGCTCGCCTTAATGACATTCATGCACGAGCATATCTTGTCTTCTTCAAGATTCATCTGTCTTTGTGATTTTAACGCCCCTGGTATTTTATGGCCATCTTTATCACTGACCGGCTATGATGTGAAAATAAGCAAAGCGCTGTTAGCCTTTTCATTATATTTTCTTTTAAAGCAAATTATTGAATCGAACACAAGAGGCGCTGAAGTTTTAGACTTAGTTTTTGTTATTCCCTGCCTTTTAGATAATGGTTTCGAATGTGAAGTTATAAGTGATATTTCCGACCACAAGGCCGTCCTCTTATCGTTTTCCGTTCATGTTCGTAACAATAGTTTTGTTTATTCTACTTTCCCTGATTTTTCACAGGCCGATGATGCATCTATTATTGATCTTTTATGTGACTCTTTTGATGATTTCGAACGTCTCAGCGAATCCAATGATGACAACTTCTTGGTGGCTTCTTTTGAAAAGATTGTGGCAAGCTGCATCCAACGCTTCGTCCCTACAGAAACAAAAAAAGAAAAATCCTAATCTTCCCTGGATTTCGCGTCAGATACTTCACCTGTAGCGTCGCGTTACTAGATTAAGGCGTTTAAAACATAAGGGCGATCTCATTGAAATAGCCGACTTTAACGTAGCCAAGGCAGAACTTCGCCTCAAAATTAATTCATCAAAGGACTTCTACTTCAGCGTTACATTACAAGGTCTAATGAAAAGTAACCCTAGAAAATTTTGGGCTTCAATCTTATTCAGCTCAGCCACCACAAATGCACTTGTTAGAGATAATGTCCCTTCCGATGACCTATTACTTATCGCTATCGCATTCAACGAATATGTTCAATCGGTATTCACAACTGATAACTTCGACTTACCTACCTTCATCCATGCCTCACATTATTCAATTGGCGTTATTACCGTGTGTCTCGAAGGTGTTTTGAACCTAATTTTGCGCTTAGAAACTGAAAAATCCTGTGGCCCTCACGGCATTAACAACGCTTTTCTTGTTTGATATTGTGCTTGGAGTAATCAATATGTGGCTGTAATTTTTCAAAATTCTTTATCTACTTTGACAGTTCCCTTAGTTCGGAAATTGGCAAAAATTATTCCCTTGTATAAATCAGGCAACAAACAGTCACTATTAAACTATCGTCCGATTTCATTGATGTCTCAATCATGCAAACTTCTTGAACAAATAATACTTAAGCATATTATGGAGTTTCTTGAAAATAAGACCATTTTGAGTGATGACCAGCATGGTTTGGGTCATTGGTTTAGTACAATAAGTCAGCTCGTAAATTTCTCGGATGACATTTCACACGCTCTCGACACTGGAAATAAAATATATGCCATTTTCATAGATTTTGCCAAGGCCATTCGGCACTGTTACACACTCAAAACTTCTCCATAAGCTTCGGGTTATAGTTAATAATTCCTCCTTAGTTGACTGGATCACTAGCTTTTTACATAACCTTTCCCAGTATGCTTCGTTTAATTCCTCAAACTCGTCTATAGTAAATGTGACGTACGGAGCTCCCCAGGATTCAGTGCTGGGGCCACTTTTGTTCTTATGTATATCAATGATTTGCCGAATCACGTCCGCAAAAATCCGCCTTTATGCTGACGACTGCGGGCTGTATAACGTAACTGACACCAATGTTGAGCACCTTTCACTTAACGATTCTTTTGCACAGTTTTGGAGGCGGTGCGATAAATGGCAAATGAATATAAGCTTTGTAAAAACAGTCACTTTATCTTTTAGTAAGCGCACTTCTGTTTCTTTGTTTAACTATTCGTTTAGAGGCTCTTCCCTTGAATGGTGTCTGAATACAAGTACCTTGGCCTCATCATCACACCTAACATGTCATGGTCAAGGCATATTGAATACACATGCAATAAAACACTAAAGAAAATGGCTATCATAGTCGTACATTGCGAAAAGCTCCGCGTGAAACAAAATTGCTATCGTATCAATTGCTCATCCGACCCATTCTCCAATATGGCTGCGCCACCTGGAACCCTTTAAGGTAACTGACATTAACACTCTTGAATCAATTAAAAAAAAGCAATCTGTTTCATTAAAAAATTAAAAATGAAATTATGGCGTTTTACGTGCCAAAACCACTTTCTGATTATGAGGCACGCCGTAGTGGGGGACTCCGGAAATTTCGACCACCTGGGGTTCTTTAACGTGCACCTAAATCTAAGTAGACGGGTGTTTTCGCATTTCGCCCCCATCGAAATGCGGCCGCCGTGGCCGGGATTCGCTCTCGCGACCTCGTTCTCAGCAGCCTAACACCATGGCCACTGAGCAACCACGGCGGGTAATCTGTTTCATAAACCGCCGTTATGACTGGGACTTCTTACCCTCATCTCAGCTTGTTGCACTAGGTCCACAACCTCCGAGGCGCGATCCGAGCGGCATGATCGTGAATGCTTTAAGTCATGCATAATCTCGTTAACACCCCACGCTACTCATTAGGGACAACTATCTGTCTCCTGATAAATTGAAACCTACCAGGAATAGCCACAAACTTAACCTTGCACCATTTCAGCCGCGTACTAACATATTTAAGTATAGCTTCTTTCCTCGTACAATCGAAACATGGAACTTTCTACCAGGTGAAAATAGGTCACAGGTTTTGGAGGAAATTTTGTAGCAATTATCATGATTCATGCTGTGCTTATTACACTGATTGTATCTTTTATTTTGAAGTTATCATGTTTCCTAAGGCGACGAAGTTGATTTGTGCAGAATAATATTTTGTTATATGCCAAGCACTAAACCGCTCTTGCGATAGCCCAATTCTGCTGCAGTATGTGTAAATAAATAAATAAATAAATAAATAAATAAATAAATAAATAAATAAATAAATAAATAATAACTAAATATCTTGCTTGCTCGGCACCGCAGTAATATCTTCAATCGGCGATTCAATGCATGAAAACGCCTAACTTTGATGCAGGCATACTATACCTGTGCCTTTTTTTTTTCTAACTAGGATAATTCTTTTCTTCGTTGGGTGCGTATACTAGATGGAATAATTTTAGGTGTGCAGCGTAATAATCCGATGGGTGAACTTGGACCATAAATTATGCTTAGTTAATAATGAAAATGTTTTTAAATACTCTTTATTTAGTGGAATTTTGTAGCATCTGTTGGTATTCCAGACTAGGAGCATTTCACTTACTATGCATCCTCCACTCAGGAAAACTTGGTTATCCTTGAAAAGTAATAGGTTTTAAATATGAAACAAATGCTTGCTGAAGGGCATTCCACATCATAGAAATTGTCGAAAACTGACGTACATTAATTTATAGGACATTGTTTTATTGGCACTTTTAATAACATGCTGTGGAACAAAAGCACTATTGTAAAGAAAAGGCTGATATATGCCGAAGAAATCAGAATTAATAATCAAAGAATTCTCAAAATTTGTTGATCAGCCCTTAAACCATGCTTTAGGAGATATGTTGCAAATGTAAAATTTTGGCCTTTTAGCCCATAAGGAGCGTATATCCGCGTATATTCAATTCTTAGGATAGAGATATGTAGATGTGCATCTAAAAATAGTTTAACTAAAAGTATTGTTGGTCCAGTTATTTCTCTTCTGCAATGTACGAAAGAGCATTTCTTATTAAGCAAGTAGAAGATGACTACATTTAAGCATCAGCTTTTACGGCGCTGATCTCAAGACTGGCGCTTGTTTACAAATTCGTTGCTAGTGAATTTACGGTGAAATATTGCTGGCTTTAATTCGTAACCTAAAATGTGCGCCTTCAGTTAATTAGCTAAAACGTTGAGTAGGTAAATTTCGATAACTAGTTGATGATATATTTTGATTTCTCGTGCAAGTTGTCTCCACATCATGTAGCTAGCCATTTCCAGAATGACAATGCCGCTATCTGCCGCAGACATTCTTGTTTTAAATGCTTAACCCTAAAAACACACACACAGCGCGTACGCTACATAAAAACCATGGATTTTAACCATACAACAACAACCATTCAGAATTTGTACCGTGACCTAATGCTTCTACTCTGAACGATTGCCATTCGAAAAGAAAGCCTACAGAAACTGGCTTCCCTGATCAATTGCCTTCAGCTCTGATCTCCATGCACTATTACACTCATTTTTAGTATCAGCGCTGAAACCCACGGCAGCAAAAAAAGAAGGACTACAAGACGAGCGCTGTCTAACAACAGTATTTGTTACAAAGAATGCATCAATTCCAACTCGTCTAGCTTTCCACCTTACGGCTACATTCTTGCACATCGGTATATCGATGTCGCCCGCCTTCTCTCAGGGTAAAGACAGGCTAGCGACACCTGGAATTTTCACATGAAGATCATAGATCTTCTTTTTAGGGACCGGTAGCTCAAGGTGAAATGGACGCAGATTGTTTATATTTTTTTTAGAGTGCAGAAGTGCAACAACATGCACGTTTATGTCCGCGATAAGGATACGCGTTTAGTAGAACTTGCTGTCTGGACAATTGACAACTCGTCATAGTGGAGCAATTGGGTGCAAATTCACCCTTACTCATTAACGCACACACTCACACACGCATAATCTCAATAACACATCTTCACACACAACGCTGTTCAGGGGTGGGGGGAGGGCAGGAGATTTGTTCTCGAGTGTATGAGTGTGTGGGTGTTTGCGTCAATGAAGGAGGGCGAAATTGTGCCGAATTACTTCGCTATGAAGGATATGCGTCACAGGTTCAAGAGCTAAAAATGTACACTGCCGGTGTTTGTTATCACGTAATGTATTGTTGCGGCCGCTCGCGGACCCAGCAAGGTCAATTGCGCTCTGTCCTAAATGCTACGGGTATAACATATCTTGGAGTGTATGACAACCACTACAATGTATGCTACACATTCAGGTTTCGAAATTCCATGCGACAAGCAGAAGCAATTCACTGAACAAAACGGCCAAACGGAGCAGATGGTAGTTACACGGAGCTTGCTGAAAAGCACGTGTGTGGCTTTGTGACTGCGTTTGAAGCGGATGAGCAGTAGGGGCTACGTCTACGTGAACGGAACAGCCTCGAAGAGGGAGGCTCGTACTAGAAGATACCGTGCGCATGCGCCTACTCTGTCTATTTTACAGGCACATTCCGTGTAAAACGTGGCGCTGAATGTTGTGTTTGCTGATGTTTCAGCGAGAACATAACAAAAAGATTAAATGTTTACAGCCTTGCGTGGTTGCTGCGGTGTGGCAAGTAGCTATTGCAGGCTGTTCCCCAGGAACGTGTAAAAGTATAAAAGCTGCGCACATATCAATAAATAAGGCTTATGGTATACAACTTTTAAGATTCCATGTAAGTGCCAGATCATCGTGGAACAGCAAAAGGCAAGTCGTTCACGGGCCCTTGATGCAGTGCGCTAGAAATGGGTAGTTTGTTATTCAGCGCCAAGCGCCATCCATTGCCGTAAGTAGACATGCGTGGAAACGTCCGGCACTTTGACAGGCGCTCACACGCCCACGCGACAGCAGCGCTGCCGCTAACAACCATCGCTCGTATTCCTGCTGTCGCCAGTTGTGCTGGTTGTGCAGGGCCTCGTTATGCTTCGAAGTTTGTGCTCTTTGCGTGTTATCTTGTACTTTATGTAGTTTGAATGACGCATCGTTTAAAATAAAGGCTTGCTCTTCCATGAGTTATTGCAGTTTGACTTATACACACCGGTTGTCACCGCAATACAAAGAGCAGCCTGCACTCTAACACCTCCTGAATTCTGAATTTATTTTCGCACTTACTACTTAAATAATTTTTCAGGTAATAATATATGTGATTGATAATAATTAATAATTAAATAACTAAATCTTTGAAATCTTGGTCTCTATTACTTATATTAAATAAGCTTTGAATAATTATCTATCGTTCCTTTTGTAAATACTTTTGCTGCATCTGTCGTATTGTTCAGCCTGTGAGTTTCTGAAATTAAGTAAGCAATGTCGTTACAAAATGTTCATGCATTATTCGAGTGGTATCTGCGTAGGAAGGAGTAAGTATGCCTTGATACCATTTTAGAGCGCAGCTCTCAGGCTCTCTTTTATGCGTTTCGCGTCGGCGTCATCCCTCGGCGTTACCGAGCCAACGAGCACAGCGAACGATGAAAGAGGGAACGCAGAGCGCGGCGGCGGATGAAATGCGGGGAGAGCAAACAGAGCGCGAGGAGGAAAGCGGAGGAGGAGGGTGCAGTGGAAGCATGAGGAGCAAACCGGAGGAAGCCACGTTGAAGCACCACCAGATGGCGCTCATGTCCATGCAACGGGGTAAAGGTGGGGTGCGGGGGCACCCTCAAGGTAGACGAGTGTAGGTTGGGAATGGAGAGGAAGAAGAGTCAATCGGCAAACACTGATGTGAGAAAATGGAGGATTTCCAGTTTCCATATGAGCTGGTGAAGCAGGTCCATGAGCTCAAAAATGAGCTAAATATGGAGAGTGATGCACTGAAGGTGGGGGGAAAATACTTCAAGTAGCCGACAAAAAGCTGAACAGGGCCGCCATCATTAACGACAGTAGTCGTTACGACGGAGCGCAGTTTCCCGACATGACAGGACAGGGAGTGTAAACAAAGAGCGTGGAATGCGTGCAACATGGGGCGGGGGCAGCTGGAAAGAGCTTCACCTACCTTGAAGGGGCCACAAACACAAAGCGCGAACGCAGGGGTCAATGCCCCTTGTCAAGTCCGAATCACGCGGAAAATGACGACAAAGGGAAGTAGAGAGAGGCAACGGCAGTAGGAGAGAGTGAAGGGTGATTATCGCCACCGATTCAAACTTGGCTAGGTGCTCAGAGGCAATTGCTGAGAGGCTGAAAACGGACAAAAGGAGTGGTAGTAGGCACGTTTCCAGGGCTGACTATGGTTGCCGTCATGGAGCGAGCAAAAGAAAAGTTCGCGAAATATGCCCGCGGACGCAACCTTTCAGGTGGGCTAAATGACTTGCTAAACATAAAAAGAGCAAAATTGAAACAGAGCCAGTCGAAGGAGGTAGACGACCTAAGCGAGATGTCCCCTCAGGTACCGAGTGTGGTGCGCACAAGGCCGGAGGTGCCTTTTCTTGACATTAACATACAAAGAGCTGTTATGGCTGCAAATGATCCTGTATGAAAATGGAGTCGAGAGAAAGGTAGAAGTAATCAGGGAAGTGAGAAGGTGTGATTCTTTCGGCGAGACAGGATCCACTTCAATCACAGGCTTGGACAACAAGTGGGCTAGCGACTTGCTGGTCGCCAGCCCACTTGCCGCAGTTGGTTTCTTTGGGGGGGGGGCAGGGTAGGTAGTACTGAAGAAGGTCCCCTACGGAAAACTCGGCGTACTATCACCGTCAACAACAAAAGAAGGAGGAAACAAGAAAGTGAGCTCGCCATGTAATAGGATAGATAAGCACGCAGGGCGCACAATACAGGAAAAGTGGGTAGATATTGAGGAGCAAATAGAAAACATATAGGAGTTAACGCGGTTACACTAATTCACCTTAGAGACGCGGAAGAGCTGCCAGTGGTTAAGAATTATATTTGGCAAGGGTGCGACAGAACTAAATCGGAAAGAAAGGGAAATGGAGTCGGAACGCTCATCCATCAAGGAGCCAAATGGCAAAGAGTAAATTGAAGATGTCAAGGGCATCTTTGTTTATCGTGAACGAGTGGAAAGAAAACTTGGCTGGGCGTAACGTATTTATGAACAGGAAATAATTGCAGAGAGAAGAATCAAGAGTTAGTGGAATGCCTAAGTGCTGATATTAGTAGTTTTGGGAAGGACACCGAAATTATTCTATTAGGCGACCTGAATTCCCGCATGCAGTATCTAGATGGCTGTTCCGACAAAAACGGGAAGTCAATGCCAGATCTGTGTGAGCAACATAACCTCGTTATCAAGAATACAGGGATTAAGTGTGATGGGCACACCACGTGGGAAATGGAAACCGGCAATCGATCTTTCATTACTGTCTGATGGCAGAAGGAATTTATAAGTTGAGAGATATGGTAATTAGCTAGGAAGGATATAGCAGCCTAGGGAGTGACCACAAAGGCATCATATTGAAAATGGGATATGTAGTAGGGAAAGAGAGCAAGAAGTGAAGAACGGCCAGCCTAATTTCAACGCTGCACATATAACAAGTATAGTAACAAGAGTAGAGGAAAAACTTCGAAAAGGGGCCAAGCAAGGAGCGGTAACATAAATGACCTTTTAAGTGTCATTACGACAGAAATACGGAAAGAGAAGCAACATGCTCCTTGAACAGGAAAAAAAAAAGAAAGCGAAAAGCTCGTGGAACATGGAGATACGAGAAGTGATCGGCGAACGACGAAGCATCACGAAAGCGCAGGCAGGCAAAAATGCGCAGTTTCCGCATGATGAAGTATCTAGAAAGGGGGAAACATACAGGAAGAAAAAATCTGTTTCCAATATTTGTTCAAGCAAAGATAAACCGTGAGAGTGGATGTTGCTTGTCAGAAATACGTGAGAAAAAGAAAGCCGCACCTAGAATATTATGGAGCCACATAAACTTGTTTGGCAGGAAGTCTGGAAAAGGAGCTGCCGTTGACAAATTTGAACTGGAGGAATGCCGAAGAGAAAATTCCTACGCACACA
Organism: Dermacentor andersoni; assembly: GCF_023375885.2. NCBI lineage: Eukaryota > Metazoa > Arthropoda > Arachnida > Ixodida > Ixodidae > Dermacentor > Dermacentor andersoni. Next base: position 25,805,945 of record NC_092818.1, read on the forward strand.
GCCATAGGACGAGGTTCCCGTTAGTGCTCAAGTGACTAGCGCAAGACTGGACACGGGGCACTAAAAAGGCGACAAGGAAACTTTCAACTAGTGTTTATTACAAAAGGGTATGTATATATACTCTCACACACTTGATCATAATCAGTTGCAATCATGCAAGACAAAATGGTCATCACAAATAAACAAGAGCGCACCATGGCCGGGCCAAGGTTTAAGGCGGCCTCCCCCACACAGACCCCAGGGATGCAAATTCTTTTGCAGTCAATGCTAGGGTTGGTTTACTAACGCCGTTGCCTTCTGCGATAGCTGCTGCCTCAATTATGTCTAGTGTTTTCCTGCCCGTTGCTTGCTATTTCTGTTTATTCAAAGAGTGAATGACATTTGCATTGTGAACAATGGATCCCATGGAAACTCATTTTTTAAACTTTTTTATTACGTTCCTGTAGTCTCACGTTTAGGCACCTTCCAATTTGTCCAACGTAATAATAACACGCGACGGGCAGGAAAACACTGGGCTCATCTTTGAGGCAGCGGCTATCGCAGAAGGCAACAGCGTTAGCAAACCGTCCCTAGCTTTGACTGCTAAAGAATTTGCATTCCCGGGGTCTGTATATGGGAGGCCGCCTAAAGCCTAGGCCCGGCCATGGGGCGCTCTTGTTTATTTGTGATGACCATGTTGTCTTGCACAATTGCAACTTATTACGATCAAGTGCGCGAGAACATATATACATACCTCTTTGTAATAAACGCCAGTAGAAAGTTTGCGCTTGTCCTTGTCACCTTTTTAAGCGTCCCGTGCCCCCTCTTGCGCTAGTCCCTTCAGCATGCAATACCAACTAGCCCGGTCTCAGACCCTGCTTCAGTTCCCGTTAGGCTCATTAATGAACTAGCACCCAAAAAAGTAAGGAGGGTATGTTGAAAGCACCAGAAAAATGTTGCAGTGTGGCCTGAAAGGCGAAACACCGAATGCGATACAAATTAGTAGATAGCTATACGAACTAAGAACAGTAGTTTTATTGCTAAATTAACAATGATATAATGTGTAAGCGCGACTGAAGGAGGACGTATAAAGAAACAGACACACAGAGACAGCGTTGTATCCGTGTCTCTGTTTCTACGTCCTCGTTCCGTCGCGCGTACACATACTATCATAGATTGAGACCAATTATAGCCCACCAACGTGTTTTAACTAAATTAACAAGCGCGGTGTCACTCGCGCACAGTTAAACGTGAACACATGTGACTCGATGGGCGCGCAAACTCGCGGTCAGGATGCTGGAGCGAGGAATCGCGGCAGCAGCAGCGATCGAAATGACCTTCCTGCAGCTCCGCTTCAAAGCGAAAGGAACGTCGAAAGCCCAGCTAATACGAAGCTCAACACGCACTCGCAGATCGATTTGAGGATGAGGCCCACGGGGGCGTAGTTTGTCGACGTCGACCATGCCTCGCACTCGACAGGAGAGGGCGCACTACCGGCCCGCCTTTCTCTCTCGCACACGCGAGATTGAGCCGCGTTCTTCGGCTCACCGTCTCGCAAGCTTTCACTCGCACATACAGCAAACGACACGCGGCGGAGATTTCATCGGCCTTGGATACGAAACCTCGCGGCAATGACAGAAGTGTGCCTGGAGTGTCCATATAATTGCTATCGCAATACACAGCTACAAAGATGGACGAATTGCTGAAAGTTGGCGACGAAGTAGAAGGAATTTATTTATAAAGGGGGGAAAAAATACGCTCATATAGACCGTTAACTCTTACATAGGTAATATAGAGATTAGGAATACGGGCGAATAAATTAACGCCGCAAGCATGAGCAGAGAATACTGGCATATTGGGGAACTTCAGAATGGCTTCAGAATCAGTAGGCGTCTGGACGATAACTTATTTGTCCTTACTCAGTGTTTTGAGATATCAAGAATAGAAAGCAGACCGTCATATGTGGCTTTTTTAGACATTAGAGGAGCGTATGACAACCAAAGCCGCAACATATTTTCGATATTTTGGAAGGGGAAGGCATAGACGACTGTATACAGCTTTTGAGAGAGGTTTACCTAGAAAACACAGTATTGCGTTGAATGGAAAGAGATGAGGAGCGAGGAACAACCCGATATCCACTCTAAGGGACTGAGACAGGCGTACCCTCTATCCCCGCTGCTGTTTATTGTGTACGCACATTGTAGGGATGGAAAGAGCACTAGAGGGAAGCAATATCTGGTTTAATCTCTCATACAATTAGGAGGGTACAGTAGTAGAGCCACAGCTTCGACGATCGTTTTATGCGGACGACATTGTGTTGCAAGCTAACAAGCAAAGTGATATGCAACGTGTGGCTGATATATGTGGACAGGAAGGCGAGAATTTAAGTTTGATACTTAGCATTAAAAATCCGGTGGTATGGTATTCAATCAAAGCAGTGAACAGTGTCACTACAGGGCCAGGAAATACAGCTGGTTAAAGTAAGCAAATACCTTACTATATGAATAAACGAAGGCAATAGATATATGGGAACATATCGCACAATAACAGCAAAGGGGAAAAGAAATACTGTTATAATAGAACACAGACCGCTACACGGATACAGCATATATGTATGAGGTGCTCCAGCTTATGTAGAAAGGTGCAATGGTTCCAGGACTTACATTTAAATAGGCGGTTTGTTACTTGAAGTCAAGCGTACGATAAAGACTCGATGGCAACCAAAGGTCTGTGGGACGCCTTGTATTGGACGCTCACGGGTAGACTAAAAATGAAACTGTGCAGGTCGATGTGGGCTGCACAAGGTTTGAAGTGAAGGAAGCTCAGAGTACGATTGATTTTGAATAACGACTGGGGAATATAAAAGAATGTAAACGGCTTCGAGAGAGAGAGAGAGAAATAACGTTTATTTGCACCCGCAAAAAGAGCCCCGAGGAGGCAAGAGTCTTCCTGTCTCTTCGGCTTACTCCTCCCCTTTCAGCTGGCTGATGCTCCTTGGAGCTCAGCGGTGTCCAGGGCCATGCGGATGACTTCTCTTTGGTCATCTTCCTTCGAGCTGGTCATTAAAGTCTCCCAGGATTGTCTATCCCTATCTGGTTTATTGTATCTAGGACATGTCCATAGTATGTGGATCATGTCCGCCTTTGCCCCGCAGTGTTTGCAACTCATGACCTCAATGCTATCGTGCCATCTCTTCAGAATGTAGGGGTTGCAAATCACCCCCGCTTGGAGTTGCCTCCATGTTATCTCTTCTTGCTTACTTAGGTTCTTATGCGCCTCTGGCAGTGTTTTCCTTCCCATTCTATAATAATCGAGAATTTCGCTGTAAGTGTTTATACCTTCCTCTTTTTGTAGGGGCTCCCTGGCTGTAGAGGCTGCATTGGTGGACCGGTAAATAAGCTCTCGGGCCAATGCATGCGCTTTCTCATTGCCGGGCAAGCCTTCGTGGGCAGGAGTCCATATAAGGTTCACTAATTCTTCTGGAATTGGTCCTTTCTCCAATATGTTGAGCGCCTCCTTGGAGATTCTCCCTGCGGTATAATTCCTGATAGCTGTTTTGGAATCTGACACTATGATTTTCACCCCTTTTTGAGTCAAAGCTAGGGCTATGGCCACCTCCTCTGCAACCTCCACACTGTTTTGCGGGGTACTGCAGCTCTTTGAGTTCTCACCGTTAGCCTGTGTCGTCACCGAGACAAAACCTGGTCTGCTTTCATATTCTGCAGCATCCGTGTAGAACACCCCTTGCTGTTTATCTAGTGATTTTTGTAACGCTTTAACCCTGTCTTTCCTCCTGTCCTGGCGGTGACTGGGATGCATATTCTTCGGGAGTGGTGGTATGCGTATCCTTTCTCTGATTTGTGACGGGATGGCTCCCGTGTTTCTTACTTTGTTGTTAGTTTTGTATCCTAGTTTCGCTAGAATTCTCAGACCACCTCTGCTTCGCATTAGTCTCTGTTGCTGGGAGACTAGTGTGGCTTCGATCAACTCTTCTAGGGTGTTTGAAATGCCCATGTTTAGTATCCTCTGCGTAGATGTGCATGGTGGCAGGTTTAGGGCTGTTTTAACTCCTTTCCTAATGAGGATTTCTATATTGTTTTTCTCGGCCCTTGTTAGTTTAAGGTACGGTGTTGCGTATGTGATCTTGCTGATCGCGAAGGACTGTATTATCCTTAATAGGTTAGCCTCCCTCATGCCTGCCTTCTTGTTGGCTATTCTTCGGAGGAGTCGGCATGTTTGGCTTACGCTCATTTCAAGCTTTCTAATCGTTTCCGTATTTCTTTCATTGTCCTGAATGTGCATGCCTAGCACACGTATAGCTTTTACGTTTGGAATCGCGTCCCCATTAACAGTGAGTTTTATCCCGTGGTTAGAGATTTTCCTTCGCATTTTCTGTGGACTGATGAAGAGAGCCTCCGACTTCGTAGCTGAACATTTAAGTCCGGCTTTTTCTAAGTGCTCTTCAATTATATTGATGGCCTTTTGCAGCGTTTCTTCTATGTGGGCGTCACTGCCTCTATTTATCCATAGGGTGATGTCGTCCGCATAGATCGTATGTTCTAGCCCCTGTAAGTCCTTAAGTTTGTGCGGGAGTCCAATCATTACTATGTTAAAGAGAGTGGGTGAGAGCACAGAGCCCTGCGGTGTCCCCTTATTACTGAGCACCATCCCTTTCTCCTCGTTACCCCCTAGACTGACCGTTACTGTTCTGTCAGTCAGAAAGTCCTTTATATACTCGTAGGTACGTCTCCCTACGTTTAGGCTATTCAATTGTTCTAAGATTGCCCTGTGGTCTACGTTGTCAAATGCTTTGGCCACGTCTAAGGCAACGATCGCTTTCGTGTCCTTCGTTTTGTGGTCGATAATTTGCTCTTTAAGCTGTAGCATGACATCGCACGCAGATAGGTGTGCTCTGAAGCCTATCATTGTGTCAGGGTATATGTCTTGGTCTTCCAAGTATCTGCTGATTCTAGATTGTATCACATGTTCCATTAGTTTCCCGACGCATGACGTGAGGAATATTGGTCTGAGGTTTTCGAGACTGAGCTTTTCCCCCGGTTTTGGAATTAGGACTAATTTAGCTTCCTTCCATTCTTTGGGGATTTTACCTTTCTCCCAACACTCTTGCATAAAATTCGTTAGGTTTTCTATTGACTTGTCGTCTAGGTTCCTCAACATCCGATTGCTGATTCTGTCCGGTCCTGCAGCTGTTTTCGTTCTGAGTCGATTCAACTCTGCCCTGACTTCTCCTACCGTGACGGGGCTGTCCAAGAGGGGGTTCTCTTCGCTTTGTAGTCCGGCAGCGTTTGTTGCGGACCACATTTAAGATATCTATCCTTAACTCCAGCGAACAATTGCCCATTACTACCTTCGTATTTATACACTAGTTTCTGCATGTTGCTACGCATCTCTGATTTGCTGTTTTGGGGATCTAGTAGGTGCCTCAATAGTTGCCATGTATTTGATTTACCAATTTTGTGATCCATCTGTTCGCATATGCTATTCCAATTTCGTTTCGTGAGTTCGAGTGCGTATTCTTCAATCTCTCCGTTCAGGTGCGCTAATGCCCTCCTAATGTTTCTATTGCTTCTATTCTCTTTCAATTTTTGCTCTAGCTGCCTCTTTTTCCGCCATAATCCGACCATTTTCCGGTCTACTACCTCTTGCGTTTCGTCCGCCTCCACCTTTTCGGTGGCCTCTTCAACCGCTTCCAAGAGGGCTTTGCTCCAACTGCCTAAATCATTGAGCTCCACTTTTTCGGCACATTTCTGCCTAAAGAGGTTCCAATTTACCGCTTCGAACTGCTTGGGTTTGGGAGTTGGTATGCCGTGTTCTACCACCGTCTCTATTATTCTGTGGTCGCTCCCCAAGTCCTCTCCCGTGTTACACCATCGTGCGGTTATGTGTCCCCCTATGAGAGTAAGGTCCGGTGTGGTGTCCCTGGAAACACTATTTCCTTTTCTAGTCGGGATTTGAGGATCTGTTAGTAGAGTTAGTTCATGCTTGGAGATAGTATCCCATAATTCTCTGCCTTTTTTTGCGAGGTTTTGTACCCCCAAGCCGTGTGTTGCGCGTTAAAGTCTCCGACTATGACTATGGGGCTGTTCCCTGCAATGTTTTTGGACCTTTCGATGAGCTGATCGAAGCCACAATTCTTTTTTTGCTTAGGAGAGCTGTATACGTTGAGAACGTATAGGCTTCTATCTTTTCTTTTCCTCGGTACTATTTCAATTAGGACGTGATCAATCTTATTTGTGTCAGTCTCGTGTAGTACTGCTGCTAAGTTTCTTTTAACTAAAATAGCTGTCTGCCGATTCTCTCCTTGCCCAGTGTAGGCTGTGTAGCCGGCCAATTTTGCATTTTTCCCACACTCTTGCAACGCAGTGACATCTGGTTTATCGATGTTAGTTAGGAATGTTTGTAGGACTGCTCTCTTTTTCAGGAAGCCCCTACAATTCCACTGCCAGATCGTGTTATTTTGCCAATGCATTTTGAATGTTAATTAATTGTGTTCTAAACCAATCGAATTCCGCTTTTAAAGCGAAGTCGCGTTTCTCAAATTCTGCTTTGAGGGCGATGTCGCGCTTTTCAAATTCCGCTCGAGTTTGTTCCATGAATTGCATCATAGCTCCGTTCATCAGGGTAATATCCTGAGTAACTTTGTCCATCTTGCTGTCTGAGTCTGTCTCTCCCGTTCTCTTCTTTTTGAGCGGGGGCCGATCTGTTTTAGGTTCTTTGTCCCCTACACTCTCTTCCTGTCTCGTACTGTTTCCCCCCTTCTCTCTTTTCATCTCCTCGATTATCTTTAAAAATTCTTCCCTCTCCTTTTTCCTATCCTCAATCAGTATTCTGATTTGTTCTTCCTGCCTCTTAATAAGCTCTTTTAGCTCCTGGTTTTCTCTATCCTTTTCTGAATCCTGGGAGACTTTGCCTGACCAGCTCACCTTGTTACTTGTTTCCTTCTGTTCTGTCTGCTGTTGCGGCGTCTGTAGCCTCGGGAAGGACTCCGAGCGGCTCCTGGTCCTGCTGTTCGATCTCTCGCTTGGCCTGCTTTTACGAAGTTCCTCTTGGTTCGCCTCATCGGCCGCTTGTTTTTGCTCCCATCGTCTCTTCTTCACGATGTACGGGGTGCGGAATAAATTCCTGCACTTCTTATCCCCGGTGACGTGGTTTTTGCCGCAGAGCTGGCACTGCGGCTCGCATTGATGTCCTTCTTGCGGTCTGGTTGCCCCACAGCCTCTACACCTCGGTTCGTCATTGTCACACACGTCTGATCTGTGCCCGAGTCCGCCACACTTGTAGCATACTTCGTACCTCTTCTTGTATAGGAAGCACCGTAGAATAGCGCCCATGAAGAAAACCTTGCGTGGAACTTCCTCGTCGTCAAAAGTTAGGAGGAAAGTTCTGGTTTTGCCCATTCTTCTTGCTTCTAGGATTGTCGGGTTGTCTTCATCCTCGTTGAGGTTGAGTAGGACATCTTTGTCGGAGTACATTTCCTCTATGCCGTGAATGACTCCACGCCCACAGCTTTCCGGTGCGTTCACGTACGTGACGACCCCGTAATCTTTGTCTCCGATTCTGATCTTCTCTATCTTGCTTATTTTTTTAGCATTCTCCATCGATAATGTGTGGTAGATAATCGTACCTTGTTTGGTGTTTATCACGAAGCGGTCTCCCTTGGCTTCTTGCAGGCTGACGCCCGCGCTTTCGCGCACTGCTCTTCCGAGGCTCACTTCCGGTGCCTTCCGAAGCACCGAGAGGCCTTCTCGTAGTCGTAGAGTCACTTTCCAGCCCGTGGCAGGCAGTCTCGGTAGGTTCGATGCTACCGATAGCTACGCTTCCTTCTTCCCTGCTCCCTTCTTGAGCGCGTCGCGCCGAGCGTCCGCCGAGCGTCCGAGCGTCGTCTCCGCGCCAGCTGGCACGGTCTTCTGCCTCCTTTTCGCCAAAACGGTGAACCATCCTTCGTTGTCGGGTCCCTTAGGATCCTTTTCGTTGCCTTCCACCGTGACTTCCATGTCGCCGCTTCTCTGGGAGCCGCCGCTGGCTTGGAGCTGTCCGTCGACGCCGTCCACGGCCGGGGCCATGCCGAAGCCGAGGTGAGGCTTAGCGTGGCGTTGTGCTCCGGTTACAGTTTTTTAGCCGTAAGATCACTAAAAATCGACTCACAGGCACAAACAATTCTGTCCACAGGGTCCTTGTCACTTCCGAAAATCGATTGTAGCACTATCGCAGATCATTTTGCCAGAAAAACCACCAGAATCCTTGGTTGTTCGCGGAGCCGGCGTAAACACGTCCTCACTCCTCGACGCTACCTGGCGTTCCCCCAACGGCTTCGAGAATGTTCAGCTATTTGTACAGGAGAAAATTGGAGGACGCTTAAGCTTCGCCTTCAAGAGTGGAACGCGACAGCGTTCCCGTCGACCCGCCAAGGGGTGTAAGACGCGCTACGGCGCAGCGACTACGCGCCCCGCATCGGACGCGGTGAGCGTCGAGCAACGCAGCGTTCAGCGCGACAACGAAATGTGCGCCTGAGCAAGCGACGCACGCCTGAGCCTTAGAAACAGCTCGTTTCTAAGGCAACACCGCGTTCACTAGAGGCGCTTTTGTACCGCTTTGAAGCATCGAACTCATGGCTCAGTGATTCCGCGTTTGGCTTTCGAGGAGGACGGACGCGTGATGGCTCGCTCCGTGCGAGGTTCTTTGGCGGCCGCTGTTGGCCGCGGTGATAGCTTTTCTTCTGCACCTTCAGATTATAGGATTTTGCTGCCAACACTGCCTTCAGGCGAGAGCATGCAACAGTGCGTTTTTTTGCACGGTGACCTGGCAAGAAGACCATTTCGGCTGGAAGATTTTCGAGAGCCATTGGAGGAAGCTGGTATCATCAAGAACATCACGGGTATAGGAGCCTTCCAGATGAATCGCATCTGGCTAGTCAAGTTTCGCAGCAAGGCGGACAAGGACGCTCTGGTGAAAACGGGTGGACTTCAGGTCAAGGGCGGCTTCTGCGCTGTCATTGACCCCGTCCAAAAAGACGTCACCGTGAAAGTGCACTGGGTCGATTTTGCTGTCCAAAGTGAGAGCTTTCGGCAAGCGTTGAGCAGCTTCGGTGACGTCCTTGACGTGTCGAACGACAACTGGTCCGTCGCCGGTTTTGAACATGCGACATCCACGACGAGAGTCGTGCGAATGAGACTTAAGGAAGGTGTTGAGCTTGATGACCTGCCTCATCTTTTCAAGTTAGGAAGTGGCACCGTCCTTCTTGTGGCCCCGGGCCGGTCCCCACTATGTTTGAGGTGCCGCAGGCAAGGACACATTCGACGGGACTGCCAGACGCCACATTGTGGTGTGTGCCGGGCGTTCGGACACGAAAGCAATGATTGTGCAAGGAGCTACGCTAGAGTAACTAAAACGGTTCTCCCAAGAGAAGAACTACAAGAGAATATAATGGACGCGGAGGAGGCCGAAAGGTCTGCCCCGAACAGCAACACCAAGAAATGCGAAGGCAAGGCCTGGGAGACTGACGCCGAGAAAACTGGAGGGACGACACCTGACAGTCGGGACTTGACGAAGGCTACTGAGGAACGTGCCGAAATAGGCGGCACGCAAGAGCCACTGCCCTTAAGTCAAGCAAGTGAAGAGGAAGACATGAGCGACAGCACCGAGATCACTACGGCCGAAGATGAAGCAGACGCTACAGGGGCGACCGCGGGACGCGGGAAGCGTCCCAGAACAGGCATTTCGAAGTTGACGGAGGACAGCACCGAACGCAAGGTTAAACGCCTGGAGCGTCAGTGGCACCGCGTTGCTGGCGCCAAGGGTAAAAAATATGTCCCCGAAGTCCGGTCGGCGTCATCGTCGCCGGTTCGGGGTCAGGGAACCGATAAGTAATACCCTGGTATTCCCACTGCAAGGTAGAGCCACGGTTATCGTTGTACTGGTAGTTCGCGCTTACAATCACCATGATTAGTATACCTGCACCATTACGCGTCGGTACGCTCAATGTACGGGGTCTAGGGACTAGTCGCAAGCAATATCAAGTCAAACGCATAATGCAAGAAAGAGACCTAGATTTGCTTGCGGTCCAGGAGACGAAGGTTAGCAGAGAGGAGGCGACCGAAGGCTTGGTAGCAAAATTTTCTTTAAGGTACAATGTATGCGTGAGCCATGCGGTGGTAACATCAGCCGGGTGTATGTTGTTTGTTAAAAATTCAATTGGCATTGTCGTTGAAACGGTTACAAGTTGCTTGCAAGGACGCTTTGTTTCGTGCGATCTTTCTTACGGGGAAGCGAAATTTAGATTTATTTGTGTCTATGCACCTACAAAGCCGCATGAAAGATGTTTGTTCTTTCGCGAATTGAGTATGTATTTTGATTGTGAGAGGTGTTTGATTGTATTGGGTGACTACAATTGTGTCCTTAATCAGGAAGACCGTTCAACCACTGCTAGTGTAAATGATGAAAGTGCTGCGTATCTTAAAGAATGCGTGAGCAAGTTCTCTTTAAATGATGTGGCACAGTTCGCAAGAGGTGGAAGTCGCCAGCATTTCACTCACTTTCAAGGCACCAGCCATGCACGACTAGATCGAGTGTATGTGTGTTCGGAGATTGCGCCTTTGTGTCAGAACTACGATGTTGATGCTGTTTCTTTCAGTGATCATTGTTTAGTTACCTTCGAGATCGGCCAAAAGCAAAAAAGGAAACTTGAATGGGAAAGATGGAAATTGAATGCCAAGCTTATCAAGGATGACGTGTTCATAGATAAAACCAAAAAAGAAATACATCATTTCTTTAATGACACACTACGCAGTGCCGCAGAGAAATGGGAGTTATTTAAACAAAGGGTAAAATTGAACGCAATAGAAAGAGGTGGGCATATGAAGTATCAGGCTCAAAAACATGAACAGGGGCTGCGGCAGGAGCTCGAAGACATGGTGAGAATCGAAACAGCTAATCCGGGTTTGGTGACGCAGGAACTGCAAGTCATTAAAAGAAAACTAGAAAGCTTAGAGGAGGATAAATACAGAGGTGCAATTATACGAGCACGAGCTGAAAAATATCTCGCGGGGCAAGTACCTACAAAGCGAGCTTTGTCAGATGAAAAGGCGTACGCTCGAGGAAATGAAATATTGGAAATAGAATATAATGGTAAGATATTCAGAGAACAGAAAGTTATCATGACGGCATTTGAAAGTTACTATAGAGATTTGTTTGCTTGTCGTGAGCCAAAGGTGCCGAGGATGACTTTCTGGCAGAAATGCCGACGCTAGGCAAAGAGGAAACGAATTTATTAGAAATTAATATTAGTATGGAAGAGATTGAGAGAGCTATTGAGGAACTAAGCTCGGGCAAATCTTCTGGTCCGGATGGCATTACTGCGGCATTTTACAAGGCGTTCAAGACGGACATGGCAACAGCATTGCATGAAGTATTTTCAGCGGCACTCGAGCGGGGGACATTACTTCCATCGTTCAATCGTGCGCACACAGTACTAATCCCAAAAGGCAAAGAAAAAAATGTGCTACGTAAAGTAACGGGATACAGGCCAATTACGTTGACTAATGTTGACTACAAGGTTTTCATGAAATTTCTTGCAGCAAGGCTGCAGGGAGTTATATGGTAGTTAGTTGGGCCGCATCAGACATGCGGCATCAGAGGTAGGAAAATATTTACAAATATCCATACAGCTAGAAGCATTTTAGAATATTGCGATAGCGCTCTCCTCAAGGTAGCGATGCTGCAAATAGATCTAGCTAAGGCTTTTGATATGGTACCACATAGTGTTCTCTTTTTATTAATTAATTATGTAGTGCTTGGTTCCGTCATGTGTAAAGGTATCAAAATGGCATATCAAAGCTCATGTACCAATCTAGTTGTTAATGGTGAACTATCACAACGCATACAAGTACTCTCTTCCGTTCGACAGGGTTGTCCGTTAAGTCCTTTACTTTTTGCTTTATTTTTGGAGCCGCTCTGTCGAAAAATAGTTAATAGTACAGAAATCGGGGGGTTTAAGATACAGTCCTGTGAAGTACGTGATCTAGCTTATGCCGATGACGTTGCCCTATTTGCTGCAGATAGGGAGAGTGTTAGCTCATTATTAAGAATTACTGAAAGGTTACGCGAGAAAAGCGGCAGTGAAATCAATAAGCAAAAGAGTATTGGTCTCTGGCATGGCCATTGGAATGCCACGCCCGGTGTTTTTGAAAATATTCGGTGGCTCACGACACCGAGCACTTACCTGGGGGTACCTTTGGATGGGTATCGTGAGAACGAGTCACTCTGGCTCGAAAAAACGGATGAAATGCGTGCAATGGCCGAAGCATGGGTTGGCCGTGAATTGTCGATATTTGCACGTGCCACTATTTGTAACGTTTTTCTCGTTGCGAAAATTATGTATCTTCTGCAGGCACTGTATTGTACACGTAAGCACATTAAAAAATTTCACCGAATCTTTGCCACGTTTATCTGGTGTTCTACGTGGGAGCGAACATCAAGGACAAATTTGTTTCGTCGAGTAAAGAAAGGTGGTCTGTCGGTGTGCCACTTGTTTCTTCAGCAGGTTGTATCACGTTTCATATTGATAAGGGACGAAAGAGACCCGTTTCTGTGTTGTTTTTTTCAAACCATGTTAACAGTTTCTATGCCAGATTTTTTTGTTTCTTCAGCCATTGGCCCTCACTACACAATTTCAAGGCTCTTACGTGAAGTTGTAACGTCCTATCGTTTCCTTAGGGCGAGATTTTCCCTTGAGTACCTCTCCAATGTAAAAAGAAAGCGTCTTATGAAGGATCTCATTGAAAGTGTGTTCCCTGTTCCATTGTATCGGTTAATTTTTCATGAAGGGCCTGGGCAAGACGTACTTAAAAGGGTTAAAAATATGTGTATACCGGCGAACGTTAAAACATTCTTCTTCAAGCTTCACACGGGAACCTTGCCTGTTAAAACGTGGCTGGAGGAAAGAGGGATTGATGTGCCATGGGGAAGCAGATGCTTTCTGTGCAACAAAGCTGAAACGATTGAACATGTTTTCATTGATTGTAATAATGCCATATTCTTTTGGGATATATTACAGAGGACGTTAAAGATAGACCTACCCCTCAATCCACATGGCATTCGTTTTTTACCCCCTGAACGCGATTTTGAACAGATGGATGTTATATTTTTACTAGGACTGCACGCAGTATGGCGTAGTCTGTCGGCATATAGACATTGTGATGTTAAAGACCGAAATGTCTATGAATATTTTGTGGAAATGGTTGTGAAGGTACGTGACGTGTACAAGATGAATGACTGTGATGAAGCTGTGGTGTCAATGCTTGATACTTTGACACATATAAAACGAGTGTGATCTGTGATCACAAACACTTTTGAGGCTTGTAGCCAAGCTGGAAATAAAAAAAAAAACTCGTGGCTCAGTGGTAACGTCTCCGTCTCACACTCCGGAGACCCTGGTTCGATTCCCACCCAGCCCATCTTGCAAGTTGTTTTTTATTCATGAAGTGCCTGCTGGGATTTATCGCTCACGGCCAACGCCGCCGACGCTGACGACACCGGCTTTTCTGCGACACGAGCTCCTTAACGCTGTCGCGTTAAAACATTGATTCACAGTGGAGGGAGAAATGCAGCAAGCTTACAAGCAAGTATGCGCCCGGTCTGATGAGCGACATGGCAACAGAGAACGTCAAGCGGAAAGTCAGAGAGCCTGAGACGATGTCATGGGTGGCGGCAATGGAAAAGAATCCTGCTATGAGCAACTACTTGAGAGGAAAAAAACGAAATCAGAAAGAAACAATTTGGGATAACTCAAAGGGAAGCTCATTATTTTTCGAAGCGAGATCAGGACGCCGTAGAGGACGCACTCATAAAGCGAGATACTAAGAAAGAAGCAAGTGGTTCATGCTCCAAAGCTAGGGAAACGATGGAGCATTATGGAGATATCTGCCCAGCGGTCGATTTGGGCACCTCTGGCCTTCTTCAAGCCCTTGGGTTCAGCGAGACCAGAGGGAAAGTAAACATTTCCGCAGTAGAGACCAGTAAGAGGTTATTGGAAGATTGGTGGAAGAAAAGTAGGGAAACTACAAACAACGGAGGAGTTTCATTTTTTCGTTTTCGTTTTTTTAACATAGGTAGGACATTAGGTAATATCCTAACAAGAGTTTGGCGCAACCCACCGCCGCGCTCTAGAAGGGACGCTCATAGCATCGGTTCAGCAAAACTTGTTGCGGAGCTAGCTGGTTCATCACTTAACACCAAAGGTTACGGCACTAAGTAGACGAGGATGAAGTGAGACACAAACGGCACCCGCATATGTCGTTTGTGTCTCACTTCGTGTTCGTCTGCTTAGCGCCATAACCTTTGTTTTTAAGTCATAGCATCAATCCATCCCTCCGCAGCGGCGGCCTTGCGGGGCAAAGAAAAAAAGAACCAGAAAGCTGGCCTTCGCACATAGCGTTCGCCTCAAGCGTTTCCCGGTGAAGATTACGGTTGCATAAGCTGCCGTTTTCGGGAAGCGGCAACTGTACGTGTGTCTGCATGGTGCATATATAGCCCCACACGTCGGGCCTCCGCCAGTGGGTCCTGTGATCGGTGCGATGCCTCAATATATCGCAAAATGAAACGTCTATGAAGCTTCGGTCAAATTTCGCACTAAGTAATATCGTTCTCGTAGTTCAATTTTCTTTTCGTGTAGAATTGCTTTTGCATTTCTACAGTTGATTTTCTGCAGCCTAACATTTTATAAGCAACAGTTGTGACTTCCACCGCCAACTATTGCATAACATTTTATTTCATGCTTCTAAATTTTACGTTGCGAGTTGACGTCCCCTCCTTTTCAATATGTTTACCATTTCTTAAGACCCCTCACACGGGGCTCATCCTCGGAGCCTCTGAGAAGTTTCAATAAAATGAACGAAACTGCAAATATCCACACTCGCAAACGGCATAACAAGCGGTCGTTGTAGGACGAAACAAGCGTCTTCCGTACAGATGATGATTTAGGATTATTGGCATCCAGTTTGAAACGATGAGGTGGCAAATAGTCGCTTAGTCTGTAGGAGTTACTCAGGTATGCTTTACATGCTTTTCATTCTACCATTTTTGTAGGCATGTCTGATCTCTTTTGTCTTCAAGCTTCCCCATCTACCTTTTACCGCTACGTATGCCTGTAACAGATCCGGTCGTATAAATGTCTTCCCTGCTTGTCGTTTCAACAATACTCTAAACATCTCTTGCTTCACTGCTGACCGGTTGATGCTTCCGTCCACTTTAGATTCAAGCACTTCTGGAGCCAAGCACATTACCTACGGGTGTCGCTAGCTAAATGCTTTCGCATTCAATTAGGGTGTGCTCAGTGGTCTCAGTCTCATGATCTCAGTGGTCCATGATCAGGCCGCTTTGATTATTTTGTGTACTTAAGTGTAGCGAGTTGCCCACGTGCTTTCTGCATAGAGAGGGGGTTCATTTCCCTCCACGTCCGCGGGGCCACAGTTTTTGTTTGATGAGGGGCCAGAAGGACCGCGCGGTGTCTGTTGACGAGTCACGGCATGCGCGAGCGGGAGGGGGGGGGGGGGAGGTGCGGATTCGGGGAAGGTGGTGGTGTGCGCACAGAATTGGCGTTGCGCCGACGGCCATATAGGCCCACAAAGACAAGCCTTGAATGGAACTGCTGTACGCGGTGCTGTGGTGCCGACTCCCGAGTCCCTGGCTATTTGGAGGCGCCGCCGAGGTTAAGAAGGGCCTTGCAAAATTGACCACGTGCTGCATGTACGAAGCGGGCGTCTGTTCTTGTACGTGTCCGGGAGACAATCGGCGGCCTTTGATGCTGGGTGCGGAGAAGAGCCCGCGTGGTGCCGAATGACAGCTTACAGTGTGCGCTGTAGCGATGCAGTGCGCATGTGTGGAGCACATACGGACGGCGTCGTCTTGTAAACACGCACTCGGAGAACTTTGTCTTGTAGACGATAAGTTCGGATGCAATGGACGGTCATGAATCTCGCACGCAGACAAACCTTGATTGCAGCTACAGAACGCGGTGTCGATGCCCCGGCTTCCGATGCATTTGCGGCCTAAAGATGCCAGCGGGGTTTGAGACGGCCTAGCAATAAATTGTACGGGACTGGTGAGTTTTAGTGAGGCCGTCACTGCCTACGTAGAAATGAGAGGGCAACGGAATTTCAGGAAAGAAGGAAAAGAGCTTTGCTTTCCAATATGTTGACTTTTAAGATGAAGCTCTTCCCTTTGGGTTGTGGCTTTACAAACTTTTGACTCTCATTGGCAACTGAATCTGTGGAACGGGCCAATGGCCCTACCGCCTTTTTTTTTGTCGATTTGGGTTATGAGAATCGGGACGACATGCTGTCCCTCAGACTTGGCTGAAATTAGGATTGCTGATAGATCAGTGAGGCTCCGTACCATGTACGCTAGACTCGGCTGAAATTAGAATTTCTGATAGATCAGTGAGGCTCCGTACTATGTACTTTAAAGCGAGTCTGGGCTTTAACAGTCATTGAGGCAGTCGAAGAGTGAAACTTTGTTTCTCAATTGTTCAAGTTTGTAATGCATTTGTATTACCTGCCATGTATATAGAAACGTTTACCGATAAATATTTCTTGTAGATGTGATCTCCATCGCTTCCTGTCTGCTTTGATCAACAACTGCCGATCATCGTCCGAGAAACTTCACGTTTCAACGGAGAAGCGAGGACAGGAGAACGAACGAAACATTACTCATGCTTTATCATGTTGCGAAAATTTGCTGCAGTATCTTTTTGGCCTTAGGCAGCCAGCTCAAACTTAAAATAACAAGGCACGGCCATTTGTGTTCTCGTACAAATCGTCCCTTGTTATTTCTTTCTTCTCATTCTTTTAAATCTACAAAGTGCTTTATTGTTTCCATTCATTGCAACCAATTCAATGTGTTTCTCCCGGTTCTCTATTTACACTTTCAATTACCCTGTACTTGATCGCCAACTTTCAACCTCTTCCTCCATTCTGTGTCCACAAATTTCATTCACCTATTTCTGCACTTTAGCCACCAAGTTATTATTGCAATAAGAATTATATGGACATATCAGGTGCATGTCTGCTGTGGCCGTCGGTGCCGTCATTGTTGGCTTCGCCATGATGTTTCGCGTAAAGTCCAAGAGCGATGACATCGTGGCTGATCGCCGTATGCTGTATGTGCGAGTGAAAGCGTGCGAGGGTCTGCCTACGATGGCGGCTCAGTTTCGCGTGCGCGCAAGGGAGGAACGAGGGGAGGAAACGCGCCTTGTTCCATCGCGCCCAAGGCACAGGGGGTAGGGAAGGGCGTTCTACTCCGGCTGCTGCTGCGTGGGGCGGGGTCACGCACGGCCGTGCTGGCCCTTTAAGACTATTTGCGATCGAGTCTAGGTCGGCCGGGGGCTCATAGCTTTGTGGGTGCCATGTTCTTGGGGCCGGTTAGTTGAGATTAAAGCGAGAGGCAGCAAGACGGTCAATTATTTCGCTGCTACTTCCGCTCTTCGTCACGTCAGCATTTCTGACAGCGAGTGGCGGGGCCAATAGAGTGAGATGTGTTTATGTTTGCCTGTGCGCGCGTGACATTAAGTTCGTAAGCGAGCGTTTGCGAGCCTATATGACCGATAAAGCTGCTATCCTTACTTCGTACAGCCGTCTACTAATGTGCTATGGCAATAGATGCTTAGCCTATCGGGAGAAACTGCGACATTTTTTTATCCATGTTCCTGATTGTGCTCAAACCTAATTGTTCTATGCGCTTCTCCGACTTCAAAACGAGGCCCAACCCATGTCGCGTTGCACTGCCTCATTTGTGGTTTCGCCGTGGGCTCGTAAAGCAAGCCAGCCTGCCAGTCTTTGGTTAACTTGAAGCACAGACCAGATATCGGAATTTAAGCATAAGATGGCATTTGCCAAAATTAGCGCTGGCACCGTTACTCTTTTTCAGATTCCACGCACCACCTCATATTTATTGTTGCCACAACATGCTCTATGTTTTATAATTGCTGCATTCCACTTCCCCTTCATTTCCGGATTAACTTGGTCGGTGCTTAGGTAATTTCTTTATGTGTACGCCGAAGTGCTTAAATTGATTGACTATATATATGACTCGCTGTTGAATTGACACCACGTAATCCCTCTACTCTTAATTAATAATCATAATTCCCGATTATACCGTGCTAAATATAGGGCCTAGATTTGTCGCTGCGTTACCATACATATTCGCAAATCTCTGTAAATATCTTGCATTGTCCGTTAGAAGCCCTATGTCGTCCGCATGCATCAATGTGGGGACCTTATGTTGCGCCATTTTTCCATTCCCCATTTATAATCAATCAAACCATAATTCAATGTTTTCCAGTCGTCTTTCTAAGCCCCTCACAAAAAACGTCAACAAGAATGGAGACAGGGGACATCCTTGCTTCACTGCTTGCTGAATTTCTACCACTTCATCATTCTCACGGTGCGGCATTATTCGATTCGGCGAAACACCCATCAACGGGCGCCAAACATCGTGGAACTAGGGACCAACGAGCAAGACGATTATTGCCGGCCACTCGGGCAAGCGGCCGAGAGAAGTCGAAGAGGGTTAGAGATAATTGTCTTTTTGAAAGGAAAGTGTATAACAGCTGTGTCTTACCAGTACTCACGTACGGGGCAGAAACCTGGATGCTTACGAAAACGGTTCTACTTAAATTGAGGACGAGGCAACGAGGTATGGAAAGAAGAATGATAGGTGTAACGTTAAAGGATAAGAAAAGAGCAGATTGGGCGAGGGAACAAACGCGAGTTAATGGCATCTTAGTTGAAATCAAGAAAAAGAAATGGGCATGGGCAGGAGATGTAATGAGGAGGGAAGATAACCGATGGTCATTAAGGGTTACGGACTGGATTCCAAGGGAAGGGAAGCGTAGCAGGGGGCGGCAAAAAGTTAGGTGGGCGAATGAGATTAAGAAGTTTGCAGGCACAACATGGCCACAATTAGTACATGACCGGGGTAGCTGGAGAAGTATGGGAGAGGCCTTTGCCCTGCAGTGGGCGTAACCAGGCTGATGATGATGATGATGTTGTCTTTTTGTCGTCGGCACGACCGTGAGGCCCCGACGGCTTTTTGTAGGAACCACTGTGTATTATCTGCCCCGCGCGTGTATTGAGAAGCTTGCTAAGAGGGCAGGGGTGCGAACTTCGAAATATGTGGTGTGTCTGTGCAATCCTGTGTCAGCCAATTGCTAACAGTGTATGTGTGCCGACAGCGCCATATGACCGGCTGCCATCGTTTCTCCTGTGTTTGTGAACGAACAATAGAGGCCCGCCACGGACTCATGAGTGTGCGTGTGTGGTACAATACGAGTGCGCAACCTCTAAATGCTGCGGGGAATCGCCCGTTCCTTCATCCCGAATTAAAAAGGGGCGCGGCCAATACCTCGGGAGGAGCCGGGATCCAATTTTGTGAGCTTGATTGGATCGTTACTCATATCTGCCATTCCCCAAGACCGGGAAACAGGGAAAAGAGAAGCGATTTAAACGCAGGTATTAGGCCACGCTAAGCAGTCTAGAAACAGAGCCTACAATCTGTTGAGAAGCAAGGAGCTATTGCTGTCCAGTATCGCCTGGGCCACCTAGCCGCGTCTGAACTGCGAGTTACTAGTTGACGTAAGAAACGACAAACCAACGTCTGCAACGAAGCTCACGGTAGTTCCCCTCAAGTTAGCTCAACCTGCTCGAGAGAAGACGTCATACCTAGACTACCGGGAAAAACAGCCAAGCAATCACAGCCACCACAACGAAATGACTTGCCAGCGTTCTTCGAGAAAGCTCTGCCGTCAACTCCACGCTTTATGGACTTGCTGCTGCTGCCCAGCCGTGCGTATCCCATCATTTTCTTTCTTTTGAACTTTCTTTAGATGACCAGCGTTGTTTGTTTTGTGTAGTGGTAATTTCTATATTTCCTGTTAACTGTTAGTTGTATTTTTGTCTTCATCATTGATCTAGATTAGGTGCATGTTTGTTCATGTTCTTGTGTTTTGTGTGTTCCGTTTAAATTGTTTGTCGTCGTTAGTCAATAAATATTTTTCTTGCGTCTTCCTCCCGAATCTGACCCCTTCGCTGTGTTCGCTCGAGTACGGAACGACCAACCGACATGTATACCCCGTCGACGACTTCGCGCCGACGGCAAATGGGTGACAAGTCGTGACAATCATATTTTCGGCTTTCTCATGCCTTTCATACTCAGCTGTCTCTTTACCGGGGGATCATTCTTAAGTTTTACAGAACTCTAAAAATAGCATGTGGCAGATTGCTTAATTCTAGTCCTTGAGCTTGTCTGTTCTAAGGGGCGCACATTACTTTCACATTCAACTGATGAACTGAAGTTCTCTAGCTTTTAAAATTATTTACTTTATGGCACATATCGCAATTTAGCAATTGTATATGGATGGTAAGGTTGCAAGGCATATCCACTAATTATATTCAGAATTACACTTATTTCGAGATATTCACTGCCAAAGGGTCTCACAAATACATGGGCGTGGCAGTTACTTTGTGAAAGTGGAACAATACTTAACTTTTATTGCTACGTTGATGGTGCATGTCTCGTAACCCGAGTACGCCTTGCAAGCTCAACTGCTACAATTCATGAATTGCAATATGTGCCGCAAACTAATATTTAAGAGGTTATTATTGAATTTTCGCTAAAGTGTTGATTATGTGTTTCGATTTCTCCTGCAAGTAATGTCCTCCCCATTGAATATACCAGCTCAAGGACTAGATTTAAGCTATCCGCTGGAGGAAATTTTAGAAAATTATATAAATATTAAAAATGGTTACTGCGTATATATCCCCTCAGCAACTGCTCGAAATCGTCATCCATTCCTTCGTACTAGAGAATATCCCATAATTCCCATTCTAAGTTGTCGCAGGATCCTTTAATATCTAGAAATGATATCCATAAAGGTGTATTCGAGCTCCTTAAATCTCTATACACTCTGTTAGTACAAACATTATCCTTTATGAGTCCATCTTGTCTGAACCCATTCGGTAGGTCTCCCAGCACGTAATTTTTTTCCGCCCACTTCGACATTTCTAATTTCATGGCTCCAATGCCATTCTATATTTCACCGACATTACTCTAACTAGCTTGCACCAGTATGTCTTATCCTTATGAACTTTGCCTTTGTACATGAGATTCATCTGGCTCCCACACCATTCAACCGGGACTTGCTTCGTTTTAGCCACTTGCTCAATGGCATTAGTCAGCAGTGCCTTGTTCTTTGGACCCATGTTTTTGATTATCTGCATGGAGATTTGAACAGGCCTGGCGGCGGCGTTATTAAAGATATTTTATTCTCTCTTTCTTTCCAGGAAATGTTTCTTATGCGAAATTTTTATATCTCATGCTTCTCTATCGTTGATGGATCTGTTTGAGGTGAATTATGCTTTATTTTGTGCCGATGTTATCCTTAATAGCGTCTGTGATGTACCACAGCGCATCGTCTCCTTCGAAGACCTTACCGTTTTCATCTCGTATAGCCGTCTGCAAATGTTTAGATGGAGCTCAGAAGTGCTCTTACATGGTTACAGAATCTTCTTGGTGCGCCTTTGTCTCTTTCGGAAATGTTATGCACCTGATTTGCCCGTGTGGATTTCATTTTCTCTTGCACGAGCTCACTCGCCACAATTTTCTTTGCTCAGCATTCGTTCTGTCTGCGGAGTGCCTTCTTCGTGTAATCGCAACGTTTTGGCTTCTCGATGATCCCTAGATGCCTGCCTACGTTTTTCTATGGCTTGACTTATTTTCTCGTTCCACCACTTACGTAGCTTCCTCTCTCAAATACAATAATATTTTTGCCGTGTCTGTCTTATCTCCTGCTGTATAACGTCCACTACTATTTCGTTATATTCCCAGACTGAAAACGCTTCCATTTCTTCCTCCATATTTTTTTTTTGCGATCTCTGCTCTCTGCTTTTCATTCATGTTTAAAAATTACAATATTATAGGTTGGTGTTTTACATTGGTATCTCTCGAAAATTTGAAGGTTAAACGTTACCCAGGCTAACTTTCTCTATCATTATGTGGTCTAATTGATCCTAGAGTGTTTCTGAAACTAAGCCGTTGTCGATACACGACTGCCTATTTTCGCATTGCACGTTACATCTCCACGACACCTATTCTCCCTGTTAACAACTGTAACGTTCTGTTCATCGCACAGAACCAGCACTAGAGAACCGTTGCAGTAAGTACATCCGTCTAAATCCTCCATGTGTGCATTCAGATCTCCCACTAATATCACCTTGCCCGATTTCTGGAACTGCTGAATATTGCTTCGAATGCAATATATCAACTCTTTATTTTTACTTCTGCTATTGCTGCTCGTCTATAGGTAAGGTGCTCCTAGCCACGTATTCTTGCCTTCCCATATGCCAATAATTCATAAATGCTCCTTACACATCTCTTTTACCCTTTGCCGCTTCCTATCTCGCCTAATTCGCACGCCGACGCCTCCGCCTTTGCTTGCCCCAGTCATTCTGTTGCCCCTCTCCCATACAAAACTGTCAATAACAGGTGGGTGTTCCATGTCTCGTAGATGCATTTTGGTCAAAGTGTACACGCTAATAGCTTCGTCATTCATCTGTGTCTGAATTTCCAGCTATTTTCCCTGCTTGGGACTACCATGAATGTTTATGTAGCAAACATTGCCGTGTTTATTCTTATCCTTTGCGCGCGTTTTCTTAACTCCTTGTAGTCAAATTCTGCCCTTTGCTGGTGTGTCGCTACCTTCAATCCTAAATATTACTTTCTTACTGCCTGGAACCCGCCTAAAAAAGCTACTGCCAGCGCCGCGAATCGACGTCCGACCGGTGCTGCTACACTTTCGCAAAACTGTGTGCCGTCACGCACAAAAGCACCTTCGCGGCCTGCTCGGTGCACTTCTCGGTTGATGCCGATGACCGTAAAATTCATTGTCTTAGCTTTAGCGTCCATATTTCCCTATTTGATGCAAGCACTGCCCTCTGAATTACATATCCCCGCTTTTCAAACTCTAGGACCTTGCACACTGCGATTTGCACTTCCTTTGAAACATTCCGCAGCTCGGTAACCTCTTTGGCTATTTGCTTCGCGATACCTGTCCCCCGTCCTTGCAGTACGTCAATCACTCCGCCCATTATCGCAACTAGGTGCTTCTCCTCCATTGTGCCCCACATGTGTTTCTTGGCTTTCGCTATTCAATTCAATTCATCTTTATTCAACATCTGCAAGATGTTTTGAGCACGGACAAAAAGCGTGAAAAGCCTTGACGGGGTCCGTGCACCATAGCATGGCATACAGTGGCATCGATTCCTCAATCGGCTTCCCCGGAAGCGTGCTAAGCTGGACTCATCATCATCATCATCATCAGCCTGGTTATGCCCACTGCAGGGCAAAGGCCTCTCCCATACTTCTCCACCTACCCCGGTCATGTACTAATTGTGGCCATGTTGTCCCTGCAAACTTCTTAATCTCATCCGCCCACCTAACTTTCTGCCGCCCTCTGCTACGCTTTCCTTCCCTTGGAATCCATTCCGTAACTCTTAATGACCATCGGTTATCTTCCCTCCTCATTACGTGTCCTGCCCATGCCCATTTCTTTTTCTTGATTTCAACTAAGATATCATTAACTCGCGTTTGTTCCCTCACCCAATCTGCTCTTTTCTTATCCCTTAACGTTATACCAATCATTCTTCTTTCCATAGCTCGTTGCGTCGTCCTCAATTTAAGTAGAACCCTTTTCGTAAGCCTCCAGGTTTCTGCCCCGTACGTGAATACTGGTAAGACACAGCTGTTATAAACTTTTCTCTTGAGGGATAATGGCAACCTGCTGTTCATGATCTGAGAATGCCTGCCAAACGCACCCCAGCCCATTCTTATTCTTCTGATTATTTCAGTCTCATGATCCGGATTCGCAGTCACTACCTGTCCTAAGTAGATGTATTCCCTTACCACTTCCAGTGCCTCACTACCTATTGTAAACTGCTGTTCCCTTCCGAGAATGTTAAACATTACTTTAGTTTTCTGCAGATTAATATTTAGACCCACCCTTCGGCTTTGCCTCTCCAGGTCACTGAGCATGCATTGCAGTTGGTCCCCTGAGTTATTAAGCAAGGCAATATCATCAGCGAATCGCAAGTTACTAAGGTATTCTCCATTAACTCTTATCCCCAATTCTTCCCAATCCAGGTCCCTGAATACCTCCTGTAAACACGCTGTGAATAGCATCGGAGAGATCGTATCTCCCTGCCTGACGCCTTTCTTTATTGGGATTTTGTTGCCTTCTTTATGGAGGACTACGGTGGCTGTGGAGCCGCTATAGATATCTTTCAGTACTTTTACATACGGCTCGTCTACACCCTGATTACGCAATGCCTCCATGACTGCTAAGGTTTCGACTGAATCAAACGATTTCTCGTAATCAATGAAAGCTATATGTAAAGGTTGGTTATATTCGGCACATTTTTCTATCACCTGATTGATAGAGTGAATATGGTCTATTGTTGAGTAGCCTTTACGGAATCCTGCCTGGTCCTTTGGTTGACGGAAATCTAAGGTGTTCCTCATTCTATTTGCAATTACCTTAGTAAATACTTTGTAGGCAACGGACAGTAAACTGATCGGTCTATAATTTTTCAAGTCTTTGGCGTCCCCTTTCTTATGGATTAGGATTATGTTAGCGTTTTTCCAAGATTCCGGTATGCTCGAAGTCATGAGGCATTGCGTATACAGGGTGGCCAGTTTCTCTAGAACAATCTGCCCACCATCCTTCAACAAATCTGCTGTTACCTGATCCTCCCCAGCTGCCTTCCCCCTTTGCATAGCTCCCAACGCTTTCTTTACTTCTTCCGGTGTTACCTGAGGGATTTCGAATTCCTTTAGACTATTCTCTCTTCCATTATCGTCGTGAGTGCCGCTGGTACTGTATAAATCTCTATAGAACTCCTCAGCCACTTCAACTATCTCGTCCATATTAGTAATGATATTGCCTGCTTTGTCTCTTAACGCATACATCTGATTCTTGCCAATTCCTAGTTTCTTCTTCACTGCTTTTAGGCTTCCTCCGTTCCTGAGAGCATGTTCAATTCTATCCATATTATACTTCCTTATGTCAGCTGTCTTACGCTTGTTGATTAACTTCGAAAGTTCTGCAAGTTCTATTCTAGCTGTAGGGTTAGAGGCTTTCATACATTGGCGTTTCTTGATCAGATCTTTCGTTTGGCAGGCATTATCGTCGTGAGTGCCGCTGGTACTGTATAAATCTCTATAGAACTCCTCAGCCACTTCAACTATCTCATCCATATTAGTAATGATATTGCCTGCTTTGTCTCTTAACGCATACATCTGATTCTTGCCAATTCCTAGTTTCTTCTTCACTGCTTTTAGGCTTCCTCCGTTCCTGAGAGCATGTTCAATTCTATCCATATTATACTTCCTAATGTCAGCTGTCTTACGCTTGTTGATTAACTTCGAAAGTTCTGCAAGTTCTATTCTAGCTGTAGGGTTAGAGGCTTTCATACATTGGCGTTTCTTGATCAGATCTTTCGTTTGGCAGGCATTATCGTCGTGAGTGCCACTGGTACTGTATAAATCTCTATAGAACTCCTCAGCCACTTCAACTATCTCATCCATATTAGTAATGATATTGCCTGTTTTGTCTCTTAACGCATACATCTGATTCTTGCCAATTCCTAGTTTCTTCTTCACTGCTTTTAGGCTTCCTCCGTTCCTGAGAGCATGTTCAATTCTATCCATATTATACTTCCTTATGTTAGCTGTCTTACGCTTGTTGATTAACTTCGAAAGTTCTGCAAGTTCTATTCTAGCTGTAGGGTTAGAGGCTTTCATACATTGGCGTTTCTTGATCAGATCTTTCGTCTCCTGCGATAGCTTACTGGTATCCTGTCTAACGGAGTTACCACCGACTTCTATTGCACACTCCTTAATGATGCCCACAAGATTGTCGTTCATTGCTTCAACACTAAGGTCCTCTTCCTCAGTCAAAGCCAAATACCTGTTCCGTAGCTTGATCTGGAATCCCTCTATTTTCCCTCTTACCGCTAACTCATTGATCGACTTCTTATGTACCAGTTGCTTCCGTTCCCTCCTCAGGTCTAGGGTAATTCGAGTTCTTACCATGCTATGGTCACTGTAGTGCACCTTGCCGAGCACGTCTACATCTTGTATGATGCCAGGGTTCGCGCAGAGTATGAAGTCGATTTCATTTCTAGTCTCACCATTCGGGCTCCTCCACGTCCACTTTCGGCTAACCCGCTTGCGGAAAAAGGTATTCATTATCCGCATATTATTCTGTTCTGCAAACTCTACTAATAACTCTCCTCTGCTATTCCTAGAGCCTATGCCATATTCCCCCACTGACTTGTCTCCGGCCTGCTTCTTGCCTACCCTGGCATTGAAATCGCCCATCAGTATACTGTATTTTGTTTTGGCTTTACCCATCGCCGATTCCACATCTTCATAGAAGCTTTCGAATTCCTGGTCATCATGACTAGATGTAGGGGCATAGACCTGTAGAACCTTCATTTTGTACCTCTTATTAAGTTTCACAACAAGACATGCCACCCTCTCGTTAATACTATAGAATTCCTGTATGTTACCAGCTATGTTCTTATTAATCAGGAATCTGACTCCTAGTTCTCGTCTCTCCGCTAAGCCCCGTTAGCACAGGACGTGCCCGCTTTTTAGCCCTGTATATGCTTCTTTTGGCCTCCTAACTTCACTGAGCCCTATTATATCCCATTTACTACCCTCTAATTCTTCCAATAGCACTGCTAGATTCGCCTCACTAGATAACGTTCTAGCGTTAAACGTTGCCAGGTTCATATTCCAATGGCGGCCTGTCCGGAGCCAGGGATTCTTAGCACCCTCTGCAGCGTCACAGGTCTGACCGCCGCCGTGGTGCAGCGGTGGCGTAGAGGTACAACACACGCCTCGCGTGCAAGAGGTCCGTGGTTCGAATCCCGGTGCCGGGCAATTTTCCACCGGATTAAAAAAAAATCCGCGTGTTGATAAAATTGCATAAACAGGCCTGGAGTGTAGCCTGATCCCGGTGACCAGAACCGGTAACGCACTCCCTCACCAGAGCAGGATTAGCCACCCTGGTGCAGTACTTGGCCACAACCTCCTATATGAACACAACAATCAAAGCTGGACTCGCTCGCCTACAACTGCCTTCTCTGTTATGACTGACTCTACATTTCCCATGTATGAATGCCTAACAAAGGCGACTCGAGGCTTTCTCTCCTCATCGCCACCGAAAGCTGCATCTATAGAGTCGCGATGCCCCCCCCTCTCTTGTACTATCCTCACCCTTCGCTTTGTTATTGTCTTCCGCGACTCGCATGTTACTGGTAGCGCAATCGTGACCATCACTGACACGTCCACCACTGCCTTCTGGCGTGGTGGTTTTAGATTCCTTACCTGCTCACGCTTCGTTGCCATTCCGATTCGCAGTGCTCGCGCCATTGCCTTGCGGAATGCTGGCTCTCAGCTTCATTTCTACGTTGGCTAGCTTATCTTCCACCACCCTCCTCTGCTTCTGTTCACTCTTGAGTTCTTTTTCCAGCTTTCTAGTCCGCTTGGCTAGCTCGTCCTTCTCCTGCTCTAAAGGGTCTAGTCGAGGCCCAAGCACACACATTTCACAGATAAAAACTTTCCCGTTTGCTTCGCGTACTGGCTCAAACCGTGTTTCTTCCAACGCGTAGGAATGCTCGCACTCGGAACAACGCACGTGTGGGCTCCTCCTAGTACTGACTATCATCTATTAAAAACGTGTAGCAGAGAGGTAACCCTACTTGTATATATAAAGATACACTTGCGAGTTACCTACTTATATCTAACCGAAAAGACAAGGAAACTGAACTGCACGGGGAATTATATATATATATATATATATATATATATATACACAGACAGATAGATAGATAGATAGATAGATAGATAGATAGATAGATAGATAGATAGATAGAGGCGCGGTTAATATAACACGTCTAGCAACCACATGAATGAAACAGCAAATAAAACCTAATTTCGTTGGCGCGCTGCTTCTGCTGTGCTAGGTTGACATCACTCCAGAGCCCGTAATCAAGTGCCGCCACCTGGCGACGTCTACAAAGGGAGCGCCAGGCACGGGCCCTCCTTGAAGACAATACCCAATTCTAGTACACTGCACCCTTGCTTAGGGCAAAAAGAACATGAGCGTTTTTACGGCAGATGAGCCATGAAAACCTGCCTCGCACCTGCCAATGGAACATCTCACGTATGTAAGCTGAGGTAAAAGCAACGAGAAAATTCAACACAGGTGGGCAGAGCGAGGGCTGTATGCATCACATTACCCCTTTTCTATCGTGCGAATTCGCATATTTTATAAATTGAAGTTATGTGTGGGAAGAAATATAGAGCCTAACGGCGGGAATATGTGTAAATATGAGAATCAAGGAGCTCAGGTGTTGACTACACGCATAGACTCCTTTCCATTTCAAGAGTGGTGTGTTGCACCTGTGGGCACAGAACCTTGTATTTAACCACGTGGCCGTGTTACTATGTTTAGTGATTAGTTAACTTGTGAGGGCGTTGGACGTTTCCGTATTTGAAAGAAAATAAAACAGCGTTCGTCAAGCGTACACAGTGACAAATACCGACGGTCGATTCCTCTCCAGTACATGTACAGTATGTCATTAATGCAATTGTTCTAAAGAGCTGCTGTGGTTTTACTTGCTTCCTTGCATACTATTTGCTCTTTTTGTTTGATGTAGCTTCTTATTTATTTATTTGACTAAATGCAGTTAACGCATATTCTCATTATCTTCCCTTCTAGCTTCCTGTAGCAAGATGAAAGTTCACAATGTCCCACAGTTTTCTATTCATACTCTAATAAATCAATAATTGCAATGCTTCTTGTTGCAGATAATGATCTTGAAAATGAAAGTGCTGATGGAATTTAATGATGCTAGGCGGATAAGCTTGCTGAAGAACACGACATCAGGAGGCACCGGAGTCAAGTTAAAGCTACATCAATTACATTAAAATAGAAGCGGGCCTTACCTACTTAAAGCATTCATTTTAACACTTAACTGCTGTCATTTAAATACACTTGAGGAGTCAAGGCTAATAATTGACAAAGCAATTTCAAGTGGCTAAGTTGAGCGAATGTCATGGCCGCACTTATGCATACGCTTAAATACACTTGAGGAGTCAAGGCTAATAATTGACAAAGCAATTTCAAGTGGCTAAGTTGAGCGAATGTCATGGCCGCACTTATGCATACGCTTGGTGCTTGTACGATGACTTTAGCGTGTAGTGAGCACCGGGATAACCCCGTTACTCACTACACACGCTATCCCCGTTTGCTCAGAGAGTAAACGTGGATAGCCGATATTCTAATTGACATTAAGAGGAAGCTTTAGCTCGGGTGTTCCTATCTAAATACATGTAAAAGGAGAATTCGTTTTTCTCGGCAACCACTGCACCAAATTTGACGGGGTTTGCTGCATTTAAAAGAAAAACTTAAAATCTAGTGACTGTTGGTTTCGAATTTTCGATTTAGTTAGTCATTCTTTTATAAAAAATTGGTGAAAATCGCAAATTTTCAGAAAACGAAACTATCAAGTTTACAACTCTGTAACCCAGCAAGAAAAAAATGATATAGCAATTCTGTGAATTGTATCTGATAGCACATCTAAAGCGGACAAAATTGATATGTTACACATGAACCTCAAAAAATGTGTCAATGTGTTATTACAACTTTTGCAAAACCCTCGTAAATAACGTAACCAATTCACGTAAGATGTAAAATCACATATCAAATTTGTCCGCTTTGAATGGTCTAATGGATGACGTTTACAGAATCGCGATATCTGTTTTTGATGCAGAGCTATTAGTTTGTAAACTTCGTGCTTCTATTTCTTTCAAACTTCTGAATTTTTGAAAATCTTTTTAACAAAATTCAAGCCCTAAATCAAAATTCCGCTTCCAACAGTCACTAGAACTCAACTTTCTCTCTCAAATGCAACAAATTTCATTAAAATCGGTCCAGGGGTTATCTCAGAAAAACGTTTTTGCGTTTTTACATGTATTTGAATAGGCCGCGTCGGAGTTGGGCCCGAGCTAAAGCTTCCTCTTAAGAGAAAGAACTGGAGCCTGGCAGGTCATGTAATGCGTAGGTTAGATAAACGGTGAACCATTAGGTCTGCAGAATGGGTGCCAAGAGAAGTGAAGTGCAGTCGAGGACTAGACGGGGTCGCCGACGCAAGTTGGAATCAGTTGGCGCAGGACAGGGGTAGTTGGAAATCGCAGGGAGAGACCTTTGTCGTGTAGTGGACATAAAGTGATAATGATGATGATGATGAAATAAAAAAAAGCACATTCGGCTGGTAATTTAGCAGGGTAAATTTGTAGGCCTGTCGGTGAGACATTGTGAATTGTGAACCGCCCTTTGTTGTCTCCCTCCGTCCCGTGTCTGTAGTGGTTTTATTCACAACATTCCGCTGCAAGACCATTCCAGCGGGGTCTAAAGCACAACCCGTCTTGAATTCTTTATGCAAGTGCACTGCACAGTATCAAATTATGGCGGGGTTTCGCAAAAGTGCTCTAGCGCAATTTCCCGAGAATACCTGCTGAACCAAAAATACAATGAACCTCCTCCTCTAGTCGCCGTGGAATCAACTGTTTACGGTACCAGATACCTTCAAGTAGACAGTTTCAGATGTACGTTCTGTCGTGCTTTAACATCAAAGGGATGCTAAAGTTTTCGTCTGTTTGAGGAGAAATAGTGTCAAATATTCCTCAGTACTTCAAGGATTGAAGTAATTTCATAGGCTATCGCGGAAGCCGAAAGGAAAGAAATGCGGCAAACAAAGCACACCGTGATGAAAGTATTGTCACCAGTAGAACAACAAACCTTGGCAGCATCACCTGCTGCGAATCTGTCAGCTTATGCATCGATCTTTTGACAAGAGCGTGCGTCGCCAAGAAGAGGGGGAAGATAAAAAGCGGGAAGGAATTCAGCAATAAAGACGTGCACCTTTGGGCCAGCCGCCTTGTCAACGTACTATCGTCAAGCTCGACAGAGCGTTCCGCAGGGCGAACAAGACTTAATAGATTTTTGTTGCAGCGGTTTCATTTTCCCCCTCTGGATCGAAGCAGCAGTCGAGGTTCACGCTTTCTCCAGATGAACACTTTTTGTAGAGACCGAGCTTACCGATCGTTCAGGCACCGGGCGCACTCGTAACCTAGCACGTATAGATGTGTGGGACGCTTTCTCACAAATAGGAAAGTGTTTTGTTTTGTCTTTCTTGCATTTCAGTTTCTGTTTGCACCTGATTAACATGGGCTTTCTTTCCGTTCTTCTATTCGTCACATTTTTTCTAGCTTCTCTGACAACGCTAGCGCGTGCTCGACAGTCGTGGCCATAATGAAGGCAAAATCTGAAGTCGGGAAGCGACAGGTGTTTCTGCAGGTAGGTTGGGTCGGTAAGAGGCCTTGTTATCACAAGATGCAAGCAGCTCGGTTTCTAAGAAAACCGGTGCTCGCAGTGCGCAGCAAGAGGGCGTGCTCTCTGAAATTGTTGGCATGCATACAGGCGTTCCCGCAGACGTTCGTTGTTCCAACGCGCTGTGTGACCGATGTATTGTTGGCTGCAAGATAGGTGGACTCGATACAGCAACGTTTGAGCACATTGCGCAAATTCGACTGAGTGCTTTACGTTACATTGTGGCTTCTCCGTCCGATTATCGTTTGCTGCTTTGCATAATTCCTGAACCTTGTGTGACATCATGTCTTGCACCCCTTTTTTATTGAGTGCTGTGCGAGTAAGGTATTTCTACTGCTTTGCTAAGGTCGACTTTTTCTTTCCTTTTGCGGAATGCGGGCTTTTTGTTTCATTCACAAGTTTTTCACTAATCCATACTAGCATGCTTTCAAGGTTGTCACTGCCTTTTAAGCTTTTAACTGTTTGCGAAGGCGGTGCTGCACGAGATGATGACAGCACGAGATGATGACACTACTGCCTAGTGACGCATGAAATTGCAATGCCTTTTTATAAGGAACTTAGAATAATTTAAATCAAAGCTAAGGATTCCCTTCTTCCTCCTCGTTTTATAGCACCAGCACGTGTCGTTTTTTCGAGCCTGATTTCTAAGCTGAGAAACTGCAGTGTAGACTGCTCATGAGGCATGGCCTATGACGGCCGGAAGCTTTACAAGCGTAATGTTTCCTCCATCTGTCATTAAATGGACTGTTATTCCAATTTAGGCCGCTTTTCCACGGAACATGTCTTGCGAGGCCCTTCTAACTTCATCGCTCGTTATATAAGGAGCCTCTGTCCACTGTTCATTCCTACTTCAAATGAAGGTAGCCTGGCTGCTCTGGGCTCTGTACATAAATATACACGCACTATTTACACACGAAGAGCAGTGGCAGACAGAGCAGATAATGCACGCAAGCTTTCCACTACAAAAAACACTCCATCGCCTTTCTGTGCATGACCATCTAATTCTGATTGTCCTGTAAGAATATAATACAACTAAAATGTAAACATTCATTCATGGACAGTGAAAAATTAGTAAGTGATCGTTGTTTACAAAGCCAGTTGTTCAAAAAGAATTGCATATTGTAAATCAACAGATGAGCTTTAGAAGTGGTAAAAATTGCCTGTAAAAATTATCTTGTCCTTTGTACTCGCCACAACGTGCCGCATATACTGCTCATGACGGGTACAAGAAAAATCATTGGCACAATTCTGGATTTTATTGCTATATTTAGACTAAGGCGCTTCGGGAAGGTCCCGGTGACTGCTCTGGAACAAACACATAAAAACTTAAACAGCGGAAATCCATATTTATAGGCCGAAAGAAATGGGAAGCTCTTTGGGCAGGCTGAACTAACCATCGTATTTTTGGGGCGTGTCCCATCATTGACATTATTGCTCATAAGTAAAACTGTTGCTGAACATCGAAAGTCCGGTTCGTTAAGCGGCCAAGGCAGTGATGGAAAAATCTAAAATACAACTGATGCACTTTTCCTACAAATATCATCACCATTCAAGCCAGAATAATAAGCGAAATAAAAACCTAATAGATATGCCGAGAATAGAAGTAAAACATTTGTGGTACACTGTATACGTGTATTGGAAGAGTAAGTGTCTAACCGTCGCAAAAGATCTAGAGCTGAGACCATTCAATTTAACATGGCAAGAAACACAGTTCGTGTAACACTAGTGACTGTCTAGGTCAAAAGTAATGCCCTATAAAACAATTATCGTGTACGAGAGCACAATACGAAGTACCACACGGTCGCATACGCAGGGGATCAATCAATCTATGATCAATACCCACTAACAAAAATATCCTATACATGCGGGTGATTCGGGCGCCATGTCAAGAGCACGACGTGCTAAAACTGCCGTATTTTCTTCGCTGCAGGATTTCCTAGCATGGTGCGGCTACAAGTGGTGGCGGAGACGCACAAGTAAACCAGCGCGCAGGCATACTACAGTCAACTGTGGTTCACTACCAGGTGGCACCCAGCATTTCACGGCCTTCTGTGCATCCTTATCGGCAGCACGGATTCCACGGAAATGATCAGAGTTGTTTGGCAGCCATGTTTTCATCGCTGCAGGCTTTCCCATAGCATGGTGTCGCTACAAGTGGTGGCGAAGACGGAGATGAAGAATAGCGCGCAGGCGTACTGCAGTCAACTATGGTTCACTACCAGGCCGCATGCGGCGTGGCAGGGCCTTCTGTGCATCCTTATATGCAGCACGAATGCCAGGTGATTTATCAGAGTTATTCGGCAGCCATGTTTTCATCGCTTCAGGCTTTCCTATAGCATGGTGTAGCGACAAGTGGTGGCGGAGACGGACAAGTAGACCAGCGCGCAGGTATACTACAGTCAACTATGGTTCACTACCAGGCCGCATTCGGCGTGGCAGGGCCTTCTGTGGATCCTTTTATGCAGCACGGATACCAGGTGATTTATCAGAGTTATTCGGCAGCCGTGTTTTCATCGCTGCAGGCTTTCCTATAGCATGGTGTAGCGACAAGTGGTGGCGGAGACGGACAAGTAGACCAGCGCGCAGGCATACTACAGCCAACTATGGTTCACTACCAGGCTGCATGCGGCGTGGCAGGGCCTTCTGTGCATCCTTATATGCAGCACGGATACCAGGTGATTTATCAGTTATTCGGCAGCCGTGTTTTCATCGCTGCAGGCTTTCCTATAACATAGTGTGGCGACAAGTGGTGGTGGAGAGGGACAATTAGACCAGCGCGCCGGCATACTACAGTCAACTATGGTTCACTACCAGGCCGCATTCGGCGTGGCAGGGCCTTCTGTGCATCCTTATATGCAGCACGAATACCAGGTGATTTATCAGAGTTATTCGGCAGCCGTGTTTTCATCGCTGCAGGCTTTCCTATAGCATGGTGTAGCTAGAAGTGGTGGCGGAGACGGACAAGTAGACCAGCACGCAGGCATACTACAGTCAGCTATGGTTCACTATCAGGCCGCATTCGGCGTGGCAGGGCCTTCTATGCATCATTATATGCAGCACGGATACCAGGTGATTTATCAGAGTTATTCGGCAGCCGTGTTTTCATCGCTGCAGGCTTTCCTATAGCATGGTGTAGCTACAAGTGCTGGCGGTGACGGACAAGTAGACCAGGGCGCAGGCAAACTACAGTCAGCTATGGTTCACTACCAGGCCGCATGCGGCTTGGAAGGCCGCATGCGGCTTGGCAGGGCCTTCTGTGCATCCTTACATGCAGCACGAATACCAGGTGATTTATCAGAGTTATTCAGCAGCCGTGTTTTCATCGCTGCAGGCTTTCCTATAGCATGGTGTAGCTACAAGTGCTGGCGGAGACGGACAAGTAGACCAGCGCGCAGGCATACTACAGTCAGCTATGGTTCACTACCAGGCCGCTTGCGGCTTGGCAGGGCCTTCTGTGCATCCTTACATGCAGCACGAATACCAAGTGATTTATCAGAGTTATTCGGCAGCCGTGTTTTCATCGCTGCAGGCTTTCCTATAGCATGGTGTAGCTACAAGTGCTGGCGGAGACGGACAAGTAGACCAGCGTGCAGACATACTACAGGCGACTATGGTTCACTACCAGGCCGCATTCGGCGTGGCAGGGCCATCTGTGCATCCTTATATGCAGCACGTTTACCAGGCGATTTATCATAGTTATTCGGCAGCCGTGTTTTCATCGCTGCAGGCTTTCCTATAGCATGGTGTAGCTACAAGTGCTGGCGGAGACGGACATGTAGACCAGCGCGCAGGCACACTACAGGCAACTATGGTTCACTTCCAGGCCGCATGCGGCGGGGCAGGGCCTTCTGTGCATCCTTACATGCAGCCCGAATACCAGGTGATTTATCAGAGTTATTCAGCAGCCGTGTTTTCATCGCTGCAGGCTTTCCTATAGCATGGTGTAGCTACAAGTGCTGGCGGAGACGGACATGTAGACAAGCGCGCAGGCATACTACAGTCCGATATGGTTCACTATCAGGCCGCATGCGGCTTGGCAGGGCCTTCTGTGCATCCTTACATGCAGCATGAATACCAGGTGATTTATCAGAGTTATTCGGCAGCCGTGTTTTCATCGCTGCAGGCTTTCCTATAGCATGGTATAGCTACAAGTGCTGGCGGAGACGGACAAGTAGACCAGCGCGCAGGCATACTACAGGCAACTATGGTTCACTACCAGGCCGCATGGGGCGTGGCAGGGCCTTCTCTGCATCCTGACATGCAGCCCGAATACCAGGTGATTTATCAGAGTTATTCGGCAGCCGTGTTTTCATCGCTGCAGGCTTTCCTATAGCATGGTGTAGCTACAAGTGCTGGCGGAGACGGACAAGTAGACTAGTGCGCAGATATACTACAGGCAACTATGGTTCACTACCAGGCCGCATTCGGCGTGGCAGGGCCTTCTGTGCATCCTTATATGCAGCAGGTTTACCAGCCAATTTATCAGAGTTATTCGGCAGCCGTGTTTTCATCGCTGCAGGCTTTCCTATAGCATGGTGTAGCTACAAGTGGTGGAGGAGACGGACAAGTAGACCAGCGCGCAGGCATACTACAGGCAACTATGGTTCACTACCAGGCCGCATTCGGCGTGGCAGGGCCTTCTGTGCATCCTTATATGCAGCACGGATACCAGGTGATTTATCAGTTATTCGGCAGCCGTGTTTTCATCGCTGCAGGCTTTCCTATAACATAGTGTGGCGACAAGTGGTGGTGGAGACGGACAATTAGACCAGCGCGCCGGCATACTACAGTCAACTATGGTTCACTACCAGGCCGCATTCGGCGTGGCAGGGCCTTCTGTGCATCCTTATATGCAGCACGGGTAACAGGTGATTTATCAGTTATTCGGCAGCCGTGTTTTCATCGCTGCAGGCTTTCCTATAACATAGTGTGGCGACAAGTGGTGGTGGAGACGGACAATTAGACCAGCTCGCCGGCATACTACAGTCAACTATGGTTCACTACCAGGCCGCATTCGGCGTGGCAGGGCCTTCTGTGCATCCTTATATGCAGCCCGGGTAACAGGTGATTTATCAGAGTTATTCGGCAGTCGTGTTTTCATCGCTTCAGGCTTTCCTATAGCTTGGTGTAGCTACAAGTGCTGGCGGAGACGGACAAGTAGACGAGCGCGCAGGCATACTACAGTCAACTATGGTTCACTACCAGGCCGCATTCGGCGTGGCAGGGCCTTCTGTGCATCCTTATATGCAGCACGGATACCAGGTGATTTATCAGAGTTATTCGGCAGCCTTGTTTTCATCGCTGCAGGCTTTCCTATAGCATGGTGCAGCTAGAAGTGGTGGCGGAGACGGACAAGTAGACCAGCGTGCAGGCATACTACAGCCAACTATGGTTCACTACCAGGCTGCATGCGGCGTGGCAGGGCCTTCTGTGCATCCTTATATGCAGCACGAATACCAGGTGATTTATCAGAGTTATTCGGCAGCCGTGTTTTCATCGCTGCAGGCTTTCCTATAGCATGGTGTAGCTAGAAGTGGTGGCGGAGACGGACAAGTAGACCAGCACGCAGGCATACTACAGTCAGCTATGGTTCACTATCAGGCCGCATTCGGCGTGGCAGGGCGTTCTATGCATCATTATATGCAGCACGGATACCAGGTGATTTATCAGAGTTATTCGGCAGCCGTGTTTTCATCGCTGCAGGCTTTCCTATAGCATGGTGTAGCTACAAGTGCTGGCGGAGACGGACAAGTAGACCAGGGCGCAGGCAAACTACAGTCAGCTATGGTTCACTACCAGGCCGCATGCGGCTTGGAAGGCCGCATGCGGCTTGGCAGGGCCTTCTGTGCATCCTTACATGCAGCACGAATACCAGGTGATTTATCAGAGTTATTCAGCAGCCGTGTTTTCATCGCTGCAGGCTTTCCTATAGCATGGTGTAGCTACAAGTGCTGGCGGAGACGGACAAGTAGACCAGCGCGCAGGCAAACTACAGTCAGCTATGGTTCACTACCAGGCCGCATGCGGCTTGGAAGGCCGCTTGCGGCTTGGCAGGGCCTTCTGTGCATCCTTACATGCAGCACGAATACCAAGTGATTTATCAGAGTTATTCGGCAGCCGTGTTTTCATCGCTGAAGGCTTTCCTATAGCATGGTGTAGCTACAAGTGCTGGCGGAGACGGACAAGTAGACCAGCGTGCAGACATACTACAGGCGACTATGGTTCACTACCAGGCCGCATTCGGCGTGGCAGGGCCATCTGTGCATCCTTATATGCAGCACGTTTACCAGGCGATTTATCATAGTTATTCGGCAGCCGTGTTTTCATCGCTGCAGGCTTTCCTATAGCATGGTGTAGCTACAAGTGCTGGCGGAGACGGACATGTAGACCAGCACGCAGGCACACTACAGGCAACTATGGTTCACTTCCAGGCCGCATGCGGCGTGGCAGGGCCTTCTGTGCATCCTTACATGCAGCCCGAATACCAGGTGATTTATCAGAGTTATTCAGCAGCCGTGTTTTCATCGCTGCAGGCTTTCCTATAGCATGGTGTAGCTACAAATGCTGGCGGAGACGGACATGTAGACAAGCGCGCAGGCATACTACAGTCCGATATGGTTCACTATCAGGCCGCATGCGGCTTGGCAGGGCCTTCTGTGCATCCTTACATGCAGCATGAATACCAGGTGATTTATCAGAGTTATTCGGCAGCCGTGTTTTCATCGCTGCAGGCTTTCCTATAGCATGGTATAGCTACAAGTGCTGGCGGAGACGGACAAGTAGACCAGCGCGCAGGCATACTACAGGCAACTATGGTTCACTACCAGGCCGCATGGGGCGTGGCAGGGCCTTCTCTGCATCCTGACATGCAGCCCGAATACCAGGTGATTT
This sequence comes from Dermacentor andersoni, assembly GCF_023375885.2. Lineage (NCBI taxonomy): Eukaryota > Metazoa > Arthropoda > Arachnida > Ixodida > Ixodidae > Dermacentor > Dermacentor andersoni. Next base: position 25,844,343 of record NC_092818.1, read on the forward strand.
ATCAGAGTTATTCGGCAGCCGTGTTTTCATCGCTGCAGGCTTTCCTATAGCATGGTGTAGCTACAAGTGCTGGCGGAGACGGACAAGTAGACAAGTGCGCAGACATACTACAGGCAACTATGGTTCACTACCAGGCCGCATTCGGCGTGGCAGGGCCTTCTGTGCATCCTTATATGCAGCAGGTTAACCAGCCAATTTATCAGAGTTATTCGGCAGCCGTGTTTTCATCGCTGCAGGCTTTCCTATAGCATGGTGTAGCTACAAGTGGTGGAGGAGACAGACAAGTAGACCAGCGCGCAGGCATACTACAGGCAACTATGGTTCACTACCAGGCCGCATTCGGCGTGGCAGGGCCTTCTGTGCATCCTTATATGAGGCACGTTTACCAGGTGATTTATCAGAGTTATTCGGCAGCCGTGCTTTCATCGCTGCAGGCTTTCCTATAACATGGTGTAGCTACAAGTGCTGGCGGAGACGGACAAGTAGACCAGCGCGCAGGCATACTACAGGCAACTATGGTTCACTACCAGGCCGCATTTGGCGTGGCAGGGCCTTCTATGCATCATTATATGCAGCACAGGTACCAGGTGATTTATCAGAAGTATTCGGCAGCCGTGCTTTCATCGCTGCAGGCTTTCCTATTGCAAGGTGTCGCTACAAGTGGTGGCGGAGACGGACAAGTGGACCAGCACGCAGGCGTACTACAGTCAACTGTGGTTTGACTATCAGGCCACTACCGGCCTGGCAGGGCCTTCTGTGCATCATTATGTGCAGCACGAAAACCAGGTGATTTATCAGAGTTATTCGGCAGCCGTGTTTTCATCGCTGCAGGCTTTCCTATAGCATGGTGCAGCTACAAGTGGTGGCGGAGACGGACAAGTAGACCAGCGCGCAGGCATACTACAGCCAACTATGGTTCACTACCAGGCCGCATTTGGCGTGGCAGGGCCTTCTATGCATCATTATATGCAGCACAGGTACCAGGTGATTTATCAGAGTTATTCGGCAGCCGTGTTTTCATCGCTGCAGGCTTTCCGATAGCATGGTGTAGCTACAAGTGCTGGCGGAGACGGACAAGTAGACAAGCGCGCAGGCATACTACAGTCCGATATGGTTCACTATCAGGCCGCGTGCGGCTTGGCAGGGCCTTCTGTGCATCCTTACATGCAGCACGAAAACCAGGTGATTTATCAGAGTTATTCGGCAGCCGTGTTTTCATCGCTGCAGGCTTTCCTATAGCATGGTGTAGGTACAAGTGCTGGCGCAGACGGACAAGTAGACCAGCGCGCAGGCATACTACAGGCAACTATGGTTCACTACCAGGCCGCATTCGGCGGGGCAGCGCCTCTGTGCATCCTTATATGCAGCACATTTACCAGGTGATTTATCAGAGTTATTCGGCAGCCGTGTTTTCATCGCTGCAGGCTTTCCTATAGCATGGTGTAGCTACAAGTGCTGGCGGAGACGGACAAGTAGACTAGTGCGCAGACATACTACAGGCAACTATGGTTCACTACCAGGCCGCATTCGGCGTGGCAGGGCCTTCTGTGCATCCTTATATGCAGCAGGTTTACCAGCCAATTTATCAGAGTTATTCGGCAGCCGTGTTTTCATCGCTGCAGGCTTTCCTATAGCATGGTGTAGCTACAAGTGGTGGAGGAGACGGACAAGTAGACCAGCGCGCAGGCATACTACAGGCAACTATGGTTCACTACCAGGCCGCATTCGGCGTGGCAGGGCCTTCTGTGCATCCTTATATGAGGCACGTTTACCAGGTGATTTATCAGAGTTATTCGGCAGCCGTGCTTTCATCGCTGCAGGCTTTCCTATAACATGGTGTAGCTACAAGTGCTGGCGGAGACGGACAAGTAGACCAGCGCGCAGGCATACTACAGGCAACAATGGTTCACTACCAGGCCGCATTTGGCGTGGCAGGGCCTTCTATGCATGATTATATGCAGCACTGGTACCAGGTGATTTATCAGAGTTATTCGGCAGCCGTGTTTTCATCGCTGCAGGCTTTCCTATAGCATGGTGTAGCTAGAAGTGGTGGCGGAGACGGACAAGTAGACCAGCGCGCAGGCATACTACAGTCCGATATGGTTCACTATCAGGCCGCATTCGGCGTGGCAGGGCCTTCTATGCATCATTATATGCAGCACGGATACCAGGTGATCTATCAGAGTTATTCGGCAGCCATGTTTTCATCGCTGCAGGCTTTCCTATACCATGGTGCAGATACAAATGGTGGAGGAGACGGACATGTAGACCAGCGGGCATGCATACTACAGTCAGCTATGGTTTACCATCTGGCCGCATTCGGCGTGGCAGGGCTGTCTGTGCATCATTATATGCAGCACGGGTACCAGGTGATTTATCAGAGTTATTCGGCAGCCGTGTTTTCATCACTGCAGGCTTTCCTATAGCATGGTGTAGCTACAAGTGCTGGCGGAGACAGACAAGTAGACCAGCGCGCAGGCATACTACAGGCAACTATGGTTCACTACCAGGCCGCATGCGGCGTGGCAGGGCCTTCTGTGCATCCTTACATGCAGCCCGAATACCAGGTGATTTATCAGAGTTATTCGGCAGCCGTGTTTTCATCGCTGCAGGCTTTCCTATAGCATGGTGTAGCTACAAGTGCTGGCGGAGACGGACAAGTAGACTAGTGCGCAGATATACTACAGGCAACTATGGTTCACTACCAGGCCGCATTCGGCGTGGCAGGGCCTTCTGTGCATCCTTATATGCAGCAGGTTTACCAGCCAATTTATCAGAGTTATTCGGCAGCCGTGTTTTCATCGCTGCAGGCTTTCCTATAGCATGGTGTAGCTACAAGTGGTGGAGGAGACGGACAAGTAGACCAGCGCGCAGGCATACTACAGGCAACTATGGTTCACTACCAGGCCGCATTCGGCGTGGCAGGGCCTTCTGTGCATCCTTATATGCAGCACGGATACCAGGTGATTTATCAGTTATTCGGCAGCCGTGTTTTCATCGCTGCAGGCTTTCCTATAACATAGTGTGGCGACAAGTGGTGGTGGAGACGGACAATTAGACCAGCGCGCCGGCATACTACAGTCAACTATGGTTCACTACCAGGCCGCATTCGGCGTGGCAGGGCCTTCTGTGCATCCTTATATGCAGCACGGGTAACAGGTGATTTATCAGTTATTCGGCAGCCGTGTTTTCATCGCTGCAGGCTTTCCTATAACATAGTGTGGCGACAAGTGGTGGTGGAGACGGACAATTAGACCAGCTCGCCGGCATACTACAGTCAACTATGGTTCACTACCAGGCCGCATTCGGCGTGGCAGGGCCTTCTGTGCATCCTTATATGCAGCCCGGGTAACAGGTGATTTATCAGAGTTATTCGGCAGTCGTGTTTTCATCGCTTCAGGCTTTCCTATAGCTTGGTGCAGATACAAATGGTGGAGGAGACGGACATGTAGACCAGCGGGCATGCATACTACAGTCAGCTATGGTTTACCATCTGGCCGCATTCGGCGTGGCAGGGCTGTCTGTGCATCATTATATGCAGCACGGGTACCAGGTGATTTATCAGAGTTATTCGGCAGCCGTGTTTTCATCACTGCAGGCTTTCCTATAGCATGGTGTAGCTACAAGTGCTGGCGGAGACAGACAAGTAGACCAGCGCGCAGGCATACTACAGGCAACTATGGTTCACTACCAGGCCGCATGCGGCGTGGCAGGGCCTTCTGTGCATCCTTACATGCAGCCCGAATACCAGGTGATTTATCAGAGTTATTCGGCAGCCGTGTTTTCATCGCTGCAGGCTTTCCTATAGCATGGTGTAGCTACAAGTGCTGGCGGAGACGGACAAGTAGACTAGTGCGCAGATATACTACAGGCAACTATGGTTCACTACCAGGCCGCATTCGGCGTGGCAGGGCCTTCTGTGCATCCTTATATGCAGCAGGTTTACCAGCCAATTTATCAGAGTTATTCGGCAGCCGTGTTTTCATCGCTGCAGGCTTTCCTATAGCATGGTGTAGCTACAAGTGGTGGAGGAGACGGACAAGTAGACCAGCGCGCAGGCATACTACAGGCAACTATGGTTCACTACCAGGCCGCATTCGGCGTGGCAGGGCCTTCTGTGCATCCTTATATGCAGCACGGATACCAGGTGATTTATCAGTTATTCGGCAGCCGTGTTTTCATCGCTGCAGGCTTTCCTATAACATAGTGTGGCGACAAGTGGTGGTGGAGACGGACAATTAGACCAGCGCACCGGCATACTACAGTCAACTATGGTTCACTACCAGGCCGCATTCGGCGTGGCAGGGCCTTCTGTGCATCCTTATATGCAGCACGGGTAACAGGTGATTTATCAGTTATTCGGCAGCCGTGTTTTCATCGCTGCAGGCTTTCCTATAACATAGTGTGGCGACAAGTGGTGGTGGAGACGGACAATTAGACCAGCTCGCCGGCATACTACAGTCAACTATGGTTCACTACCAGGCCGCATTCGGCGTGGCAGGGCCTTCTGTGCATCCTTATATGCAGCCCGGGTAACAGGTGATTTATCAGAGTTATTCGGCAGTCGTGTTTTCATCGCTTCAGGCTTTCCTATAGCTTGGTGTAGCTACAAGTGCTGGCGGAGACGGACAAGTAGACGAGCGCGCAGGCATACTACAGTCAACTATGGTTCACTACCAGGCCGCATTCGGCGTGGCAGGGCCTTCTGTGCATCCTTATATGCAGCACGGATACCAGGTGATTTATCAGAGTTATTCGGCAGCCTTGTTTTCATCGCTGCAGGCTTTCCTATAGCATGGTGCAGCTAGAAGTGGTGGCGGAGACGGACAAGTAGACCAGCGTGCAGGCATACTACAGCCAACTATGGTTCACTACCAGGCTGCATGCGGCGTGGCAGGGCCTTCTGTGCATCCTTATATGCAGCACGAATACCAGGTGATTTATCAGAGTTATTCGGCAGCCGTGTTTTCATCGCTGCAGGCTTTCCTATAGCATGGTGTAGCTAGAAGTGGTGGCGGAGACGGACAAGTAGACCAGCACGCAGGCATACTACAGTCAGCTATGGTTCACTATCAGGCCGCATTCGGCGTGGCAGGGCGTTCTATGCATCATTATATGCAGCACGGATACCAGGTGATTTATCAGAGTTATTCGGCAGCCGTGTTTTCATCGCTGCAGGCTTTCCTATAGCATGGTGTAGCTACAAGTGCTGGCGGAGACGGACAAGTAGACCAGGGCGCAGGCAAACTACAGTCAGCTATGGTTCACTACCAGGCCGCATGCGGCTTGGAAGGCCGCATGCGGCTTGGCAGGGCCTTCTGTGCATCCTTACATGCAGCACGAATACCAGGTGATTTATCAGAGTTATTCAGCAGCCGTGTTTTCATCGCTGCAGGCTTTCCTATAGCATGGTGTAGCTACAAGTGCTGGCGGAGACGGACAAGTAGACCAGCGCGCAGGCAAACTACAGTCAGCTATGGTTCACTACCAGGCCGCATGCGGCTTGGAAGGCCGCTTGCGGCTTGGCAGGGCCTTCTGTGCATCCTTACATGCAGCACGAATACCAAGTGATTTATCAGAGTTATTCGGCAGCCGTGTTTTCATCGCTGAAGGCTTTCCTATAGCATGGTGTAGCTACAAGTGCTGGCGGAGACGGACAAGTAGACCAGCGTGCAGACATACTACAGGCGACTATGGTTCACTACCAGGCCGCATTCGGCGTGGCAGGGCCATCTGTGCATCCTTATATGCAGCACGTTTACCAGGCGATTTATCATAGTTATTCGGCAGCCGTGTTTTCATCGCTGCAGGCTTTCCTATAGCATGGTGTAGCTACAAGTGCTGGCGGAGACGGACATGTAGACCAGCACGCAGGCACACTACAGGCAACTATGGTTCACTTCCAGGCCGCATGCGGCGTGGCAGGGCCTTCTGTGCATCCTTACATGCAGCCCGAATACCAGGTGATTTATCAGAGTTATTCAGCAGCCGTGTTTTCATCGCTGCAGGCTTTCCTATAGCATGGTGTAGCTACAAATGCTGGCGGAGACGGACATGTAGACAAGCGCGCAGGCATACTACAGTCCGATATGGTTCACTATCAGGCCGCATGCGGCTTGGCAGGGCCTTCTGTGCATCCTTACATGCAGCATGAATACCAGGTGATTTATCAGAGTTATTCGGCAGCCGTGTTTTCATCGCTGCAGGCTTTCCTATAGCATGGTATAGCTACAAGTGCTGGCGGAGACGGACAAGTAGACCAGCGCGCAGGCATACTACAGGCAACTATGGTTCACTACCAGGCCGCATGGGGCGTGGCAGGGCCTTCTCTGCATCCTGACATGCAGCCCGAATACCAGGTGATTTATCAGAGTTATTCGGCAGCCGTGTTTTCATCGCTGCAGGCTTTCCTATAGCATGGTGTAGCTACAAGTGCTGGCGGAGACGGACAAGTAGACAAGTGCGCAGACATACTACAGGCAACTATGGTTCACTACCAGGCCGCATTCGGCGTGGCAGGGCCTTCTGTGCATCCTTATATGCAGCAGGTTAACCAGCCAATTTATCAGAGTTATTCGGCAGCCGTGTTTTCATCGCTGCAGGCTTTCCTATAGCATGGTGTAGCTACAAGTGGTGGAGGAGACGGACAAGTAGACCAGCGCGCAGGCATACTACAGGCAACTATGGTTCACTACCAGGCCGCATTCGGCGTGGCAGGGCCTTCTGTGCATCCTTATATGAGGCACGTTTACCAGGTGATTTATCAGAGTTATTCGGCAGCCGTGCTTTCATCGCTGCAGGCTTTCCTATAACATGGTGTAGCTACAAGTGCTGGCGGAGACGGACAAGTAGACCAGCGCGCAGGCATACTACAGGCAACTATGGTTCACTACCAGGCCGCATTTGGCGTGGCAGGGCCTTCTATGCATCATTATATGCAGCACAGGTACCAGGTGATTTATCAGAAGTATTCGGCAGCCGTGCTTTCATCGCTGCAGGCTTTCCTATTGCAAGGTGTCGCTACAAGTGGTGGCGGAGACGGACAAGTGGACCAGCACGCAGGCGTACTACAGTCAACTGTGGTTTGACTATCAGGCCACTACCGGCCTGGCAGGGCCTTCTGTGCATCATTATGTGCAGCACGAAAACCAGGTGATTTATCAGAGTTATTCGGCAGCCGTGTTTTCATCGCTGCAGGCTTTCCTATAGCATGGTGCAGCTACAAGTGGTGGCGGAGACGGACAAGTAGACCAGCGCGCAGGCATACTACAGCCAACTATGGTTCACTACCAGGCCGCATTTGGCGTGGCAGGGCCTTCTATGCATCATTATATGCAGCACAGGTACCAGGTGATTTATCAGAGTTATTCGGCAGCCGTGTTTTCATCGCTGCAGGCTTTCCGATAGCATGGTGTAGCTACAAGTGCTGGCGGAGACGGACAAGTAGACAAGCGCGCAGGCATACTACAGTCCGATATGGTTCACTATCAGGCCGCGTGCGGCTTGGCAGGGCCTTCTGTGCATCCTTACATGCAGCACGAAAACCAGGTGATTTATCAGAGTTATTCGGCAGCCGTGTTTTCATCGCTGCAGGCTTTCCTATAGCATGGTGTAGGTACAAGTGCTGGCGCAGACGGACAAGTAGACCAGCGCGCAGGCATACTACAGGCAACTATGGTTCACTACCAGGCCGCATTCGGCGGGGCAGCGCCTCTGTGCATCCTTATATGCAGCACATTTACCAGGTGATTTATCAGAGTTATTCGGCAGCCGTGTTTTCATCGCTGCAGGCTTTCCTATAGCATGGTGTAGCTACAAGTGCTGGCGGAGACGGACAAGTAGACTAGTGCGCAGACATACTACAGGCAACTATGGTTCACTACCAGGCCGCATTCGGCGTGGCAGGGCCTTCTGTGCATCCTTATATGCAGCAGGTTTACCAGCCAATTTATCAGAGTTATTCGGCAGCCGTGTTTTCATCGCTGCAGGCTTTCCTATAGCATGGTGTAGCTACAAGTGGTGGAGGAGACGGACAAGTAGACCAGCGCGCAGGCATACTACAGGCAACTATGGTTCACTACCAGGCCGCATTCGGCGTGGCAGGGCCTTCTGTGCATCCTTATATGAGGCACGTTTACCAGGTGATTTATCAGAGTTATTCGGCAGCCGTGCTTTCATCGCTGCAGGCTTTCCTATAACATGGTGTAGCTACAAGTGCTGGCGGAGACGGACAAGTAGACCAGCGCGCAGGCATACTACAGGCAACAATGGTTCACTACCAGGCCGCATTTGGCGTGGCAAGGCCTTCTATGCATGATTATATGCAGCACAGGTACCAGGTGATTTATCAGAGTTATTCGGCAGCCGTGTTTTCATCGCTGCAGGCTTTCCTATAGCATGGTGTAGCTAGAAGTGGTGGCGGAGACGGACAAGTAGACCAGCGCGCAGGCATACTACAGTCCGATATGGTTCACTATCAGGCCGCATTCGGCGTGGCAGGGCCTTCTATGCATCATTATATGCAGCACGGATACCAGGTGATCTATCAGAGTTATTCGGCAGCCATGTTTTCATCGCTGCAGGCTTTCCTATACCATGGTGCAGATACAAATGGTGGAGGAGACGGACATGTAGACCAGCGGGCATGCATACTACAGTCAGCTATGGTTTACCATCTGGCCGCATTCGGCGTGGCAGGGCTGTCTGTGCATCATTATATGCAGCACGGGTACCAGGTGATTTATCAGAGTTATTCGGCAGCCGTGTTTTCATCACTGCAGGCTTTCCTATAGCATGGTGTAGCTACAAGTGCTGGCGGAGACAGACAAGTAGACCAGCGCGCAGGCATACTACAGGCAACTATGGTTCACTACCAGGCCGCATGCGGCGTGGCAGGGCCTTCTGTGCATCCTTACATGCAGCCCGAATACCAGGTGATTTATCAGAGTTATTCGGCAGCCGTGTTTTCATCGCTGCAGGCTTTCCTATAGCATGGTGTAGCTACAAGTGCTGGCGGAGACGGACAAGTAGACCAGTGCGCAGGCATACTACAGGCAACTATGGTTCACTACCAGGCCGCATTCGGCGTGGCAGGGCCTTCTGTGCATCCTTACATGCAGCCCAAATACCAGGTGATTTATCAGAGTTATTCGGCAGCCGTGTTTTCATCGCTGCAGGCTTTCCTATAGCATGGTGTAGCTACAAGTGCTGGCGGAGACGGACAAGTAGACCAGTGCGCAGGCATACTACAGGCAAATATGGTTCACTACCAGGCCGAATTCGGCGTGGCAGGGCCTTCTGTGCATCCTTATATGCAGCACGTTTACCAGGTGATTTATCAGAGTTATTCGGCAGCCGTGTTTTCATCGCTGCAGGCTTTCCTATAGCATGGTGTAGCTACAAGTGCTGGCGGAGACGGACAAGTAGACCAGTGCGCAGGCATACTACAGGCAACTATGGTTCACTACCAGGCCGAATTCGGCGTGGCAGGGCCTTCTGTGCATGCTTATATGCAGCACGTTTACCAGGTGATTTATCAGAGTTATTCGGCAGCCGTGTTTTCATCGCTGCAGGCTTTCCTATAGCATGGTGCAGCGACAAGTGGTGGCGGAGACGGACAAGTAGACCAGCGCGCAGGTATACTACAGCCAACTATGGTTCACTACCAGGCCGCATGCGGCCTGGCAGGGCCTTCTGTGCATCCTTACATGCAGCCCGAATACCAGGTGATTTATCAGAGTTATTCAGCTGCCGTGTTTTCATCGCTGCAGGCTTTCCTATAGCATGGTGTAGCTACAAGTGCTGGCGTAGACGGACAAGTAGACAAGCGCACAGGCATACTACAGTCCGATATGGTTCACTATCAGGCCGCATGCGGCTTGGCAGGGCCTTCGGTGCATCCTTACATGCAGCATGAATACCAGGTGATTTATCAGAGTTATTCGGCAGCCGTGTTTTCATCGCTGCAGGCTTTCCTATAGCATGGTGTAGCTACAAGTGCTGGCGGAGACGGACAAGTAGACCAGCGCGCAGGCATACTACAGGCAACTACGGTTCACTACCAGGCCGCATGCGGCGTGGCAGGGCCTTCTGTGCATCCTTACATGCAGCCCGAATACCAGGTGATTTATCAGAGTTATTCGGCAGCCGTGTTTTCATCGCTGCAGGCTTTCCTATAGCATGGTGTAGCTACAAGTGCTGGCGGAGACAGACAAGTAGACCAGCGCGCAGGCATACTACAGGCAACTATGGTTCACTACCAGGCCGCATGCGGCGTGGCAGGGCCTTCTGTGCATCCTTACATGCAGCCCGAATACCAGGTGATTTATCAGAGTTATTCGGCAGCCGTGTTTTCATCGCTGCAGGCTTTCCTATAGCATGGTGTAGCTACAAGTGCTGGCGGAGACGGACAAGTAGACCAGTGCGCAGGCATATTACAGGCAACTATGGTTCACTACCAGGCCGCATTCGGCGTGGCAGGGCCTTCTGTGCATCCTTACATGCAGCCCAAATACCAGGTGATTTATCAGAGTTATTCGGCAGCCGTGTTTTCATCGCTGCAGGCTTTCCTATAGCATGGTGTAGCTAGAAGTGGTGGCGGAGACGGACAAGTAGACCAGCGCGCAGGCATACTACAGTCCGATATGGTTCACTATCAGGCCGCATTCGGCGTGGCAGGGCCTTCTATGCATCATTATATGCAGCACGGATACCAGGTGATCTATCAGAGTTATTCGGCAGCCATGTTTTCATCGCTGCAGGCTTTCCTATACCTTGGTGCAGATACAAATGGTGGAGGAGACGGACATGTAGACCAGCGGGCATGCATACTACAGTCAGCTATGGTTTACCGTCTGGCCGCATTCGGCGTGGCAGGGCTATCTGTGCATCATTATATGCAGCACGGGTACCAGGTGATTTATCAGAGTTATTCGGCAGCCGTGTTTTCATCGCTGCAGGCTTTCCTATAGCATGGTTCAGCGACAAGTGGTGGTGGAGACGGACATGTAGACCAGCGCGCAGGCACACTACAGGTAAATATGGTTCACTACCAGGCCGCATGCGGCCTGGCAGGGCCTTCTGTGCATCCTTATATGCAGCCCGAATACCAGGTGATTTATCAGAGTTATTCAGCAGCCGTGTTTTCATCGCTGCAGGCTTTCCTATAGCATGGTGTAGCTACAAGTGCTGGCGGAGACGGACAAGCAGACAAGCGCACAGGCCCACTACAGTCCGATATGGTTCACTATCAGGCCGCATGCGGCTTGGCAGGGCCTTCTGTGCATCCTTACATGCAGCATGAATACCAGGTGATATATCAGAGTTATTCGGCAGCCGTGTTTTCATCGCTGCAGGCTTTCCTATAGCATGGTGTAGCTACAAGTGCTGGCGGAGACGGACAAGTAGACCAGCGCGCAGGCATACTACAGGCAACTATGGTTCACTACCAGGGCGCATGCGGCGTGGCAGGGCCTTCTGTGCATCCTTACATGCAGCCCGAATACCAGGTGATTTATCAGAGTTATTCGGCAGCCGTGTTTTCATCGCTGCAGGCTTTCCTATAGCATGGTGTAGCTACAAGTGCTGGCGGAGACGGACAAGTAGACCAGTGCGCAGGCATACTACAGGCAACTATGGTTCACTACCAGGCCGCATTCGGCGTGGCAGGGCCTTCTGTGCATTCTTACATGCAGCCCGAATACCAGGTGATTTATCAGAGTTATTCGGCAGCCGTGTTTTCATCGCTGCAGGCTTTCCTATAGCATGGTGTAGCTACAAGTGCTGGCGGAGACGGACAAGTAGACCAGCGCGCAGGCATACTACAGGAAACTATGGTTCACTACCAGGCCGCATTCGGCGGGGCAGGGCCTCTGTGCATCCTTATATGCAGCACATTTAGCAGGTGATTTATCAGAGTTATTCGGCAGCCGTGTTTTCATCGCTGCAGGCTTTCCTATAGCATGGTGCAGCGACAAGTGGTGGCGGAGACGGACAAGTAGACCAGCGCGCAGGCACACTACAGGTAACTATGGTTCACTACCAGGCCGCATGCGGCCTGGCAGGGCCTTCTGTGTATCCTTACATGCAGCCCGAATACCAGGTGATTTATCAGAGTTATTCAGCAGCCGTGTTTTCATCGCTGCAGGCTTTCCTATAGCATGGTGTAGCTACAAGTGCTGGCGGAGACGGACAAGTAGACAAGCGCACAGGCATACTACAGTCCGATATGGTTCACTATCAGGCCGCATGCGGCTTGGCAGGGCCTTCTGTGCATCCTTACATGCAGCATGAATACCAGGTGATTTATCAGAGTTATTCGGCAGCCGTGTTTTCATCGCTGCAGGCTTTCCTATAGCATGGTGTAGCTACAAGTGCTGGCGGAGACGGACAAGTAGACCAGCGCGCAGGCATACTACAGGCAACTATGGTTCACTACCAGGCCGCATGCGGCGTGGCAGGGCCTTCTGTGCATCCTTACATGCAGCCCGAATACCAGGTGATTTATCAGAGTTATTCGGCAGCCGTGTTTTCATCGCTGCAGGCTTTCCTATAGCATGGTGTAGCTACAAGTGCTGGCGGAGACGGACAAGTAGACCAGTGCGCAGGCATACTACAGGCAACTATGGTTCACTACCAGGCCGCATTCGGCGTGGCAGGGCCTTCTGTGCATCCTTATATGCAGCACGTTTACCAGGCAATTTATCAGAGTTATTCGGCAGCCGTGTTTTCATTCGTGTAGGCTTTCCTATTGCATGGTGCAGCTACAAGTGGTGGAGTAGACGGACAAGTAGACCAGCGCGCAGGCATACTACAGGCAACTATGGTTCACTACCAGGCCGCATTCGGCGTGGCAGGGCCTTCTGTGCATCCTTATATGCAGCACGTTTACCAGGTGATTTATCAGAGTTATTCGGCAGCCGTGTTTTCATCGCTGCAGGCTTTCCTATAGCATGGTGTAGCTAAACGTGGTGGCGGAGACGGACAAGTAGACCAGCGCGCAGGCATACTACAGTCCGATATGGTTCACTATCAGGCCGCATTCGGCGTGGCAGGGCCTTCTATGCATCATTATATGCAGCACGGATACCAGGTGATTTATCAGAGTTATTCGGCAGCCATGTTTTCATCGCTGCAGGCTTTCCTATACCATGGTGCAGATACAAATGGTGGAGGAGACGGACATGTAGACCAGCGGGCAGGCATACTACAGTCAACTTTGGTTCACTACCAGGCCGCAGCTGGCGGGGCAGGGCCTTTTGTGCATCCTTATAGGCAGCATGCATTCCAGGTAATTTATCAGAGTCGTTCGGCAGCCGTGTCAACAGCACGACGCGCTAAAGCTACTATTTTATCATCGTTGCAGTTTTTCCTAGCATGGTGTCGTTACAAGTGGTGACAGAGACGGACAATTAGACCAGCATGCAGGCCTACTGCAGTCAGCTGTGGTTCCCTATCAGGCCGCATCCGGCGTGGCAGGGCCTTCTGTGCATCCTTATAGGCAGCACGGATTCCACGCTATTGATCAGAGTTGCTCGGCAGCCGTGCTTTCATCGCTGCAGGCTTTCCTATTGCAAGGTGTCGCTACAAGTGGTGGCGGAGACGGACAAGTGGACCAGCACGCAGGCGTACTACAGTCAACTGTGGTTTGACTATCAGGCCACTACCGGCCTGGCAGGACCTTCTGTGCAACCTTATAGGCAGCACGGATTCCACGCTATTGATCAGAGTTGCTCGGCAGCCGTGTTTTCATCGCTGCAGGCTTTCCTATTGCAAGGTGTCGCTACAAGTGATGGCGGAGACGGACAAGTGGACCAGCACGCAGGCGTACTAGTCAACTATGGTTCACTATCAGGCCGCATTCGGTGTGGCAGGGCTTTCTGTGCATCATTATATGCAGCACGAAAACCAGGTGATTTATCAGAGTTATTCGGCAGCCGTGTTTTCATCGCTGCAGGCTTTCCTATAGCATGGTGCAGCTACAAGTGGTGGTGGAGACGGACAAGTAGACCAGCGCGCAGGCATACTACAGCCAACTATGGTTCACTATCAGGCCGCATTAGGCGTGGCAGGGCGTTCTGTGCATCCTTACATGCAGCACGAATTCCAGGTGATTTATCAGAGTTATTCAGCAGCCGTGTTTTCATCGCTGCAGGCTTTCCTATAGCATGGTGTAGCTACAAGTGCTGGCGGAGACGGACAAGTAGACCAGCGCGCAGGCATACTACAGTCAGCTATGGTTCACTACCAGGCCGCATGCGGCTTGGCAGGGCCTTCTGTGCATCCTTACATGCAGCACGAATACCTGGGGATTTATCAGTTATTCGGCAGCCGTGTTTTCATCGCTGCAGGCTTTCCTATAGCATGGTGTAGCTACAAGTGCTGGCGGAGACGGACATGTAGACCAGCGCGCAGGCACACTACAGGTAACTATGGTTCACTACCAGGCCGCATGCGGCGTGGCAGGGCCTTCTGTGCATCCTTACATGCAGCCCGAATACCAGGGGATTTATCAGAGTTATTCGGCAGCCGTGTTTTCATCGCTGCAGGCTTTCCTATAGCATGGTGTAGCTACAAGTGCTGGTGGAGACGGACAAGTAGACCAGTGCGCAGGCATACTACAGATAACTATGGTTCACTACCAGGCCGCATTCTGCGTGGCAGGGCCTTCTGTGCATCCTTATATGCAGCACGTTTACCAGGCAATTTATCAGAGTTATTCGGCAGCCGTGTTTTCATCGCTGTAGGCTTTCCTATAGCATGGTGCAGCTGCAAGTGGTGGAGGAGACGGACAAGTAGACCAGCGCGCAGGCATACTACAGGCAACTATGGTTCACTACCAGGCCGCATTCGGCGTGGCAGGGCCTTCTGTGCATCCTTATATGCAGCACGTTTACCAGGGGATTTATCATAGTTATTCGGCAGCCGTGTTTTCATCGCTGCAGGCTTTCCTATAGCATGGTGTAGCTACAAGTGCTGGCGGAGACTGACAAGTAGACCAGCGCGCAGGCATACTACAGGCAACTATGGTTCACTACCAGGCCGCATTTGGCGTGGCAGGGCCTTCTATGCATCATTATATGCAGCACAGGTACCAGGTGATTTATCAGAGTTATTCGGCAGCCGTGTTTTCATCGCTGCAGGCTTTCCGATAGCATGGTGTAGCTACAAGTGCTGGCGGAGACGGACAAGTAGACCAGCGCGCAGGCATACTACAGGCAACTATGGTTCACTACCAGGCCGCATTCGGCGGGGCAGGGCCTCTGTGCATCCTTATATGCAGCACATTTACCAGGTGATTTATCAGAGTTATTCGGCAGCCGTGTTTTCATCGCTGCAGGCTTTCCTATAGCGTGGTGTAGCTACAAGTGCTGGCGGAGACGGACAAGTAGACCAGCGCGCAGGCATACTACAGGCAACTATGGTTCACTACCAGGCCGCATTTGGCGTGGCAGGGCCTTCTATGCATGATTATATGCAGCACAGGTACCAGGTGATTTATCAGAGTTATTCGGCAGCCGTGTTTTCATCGCTGCAGGCTTTCCTATAGCATGGTGTAGCTAGAAGTGGTGGCGGAGACGGACAAGTAGACCAGCGCGCAGGCATACTACAGTCCGATATGGTTTACTATCAGGCCGCATTCGGCGTGGCAGGGCCTTCTATGCATCATTATATGCAGCACGGATACCAGGTGATCTATCAGAGTTATTCGGCAGCCATGTTTTCATCGCTGCAGGCTTTCCTATACCTTGGTGCGGATACAAATGGTGGAGGAGACGGACATGTAGACCAGCGGGCATGCATACTACAGTCCGATATGGTTCACTATCAGGCCGCGTGCGGCTTGGCAGGGCCTTCTGTGCATCCTTACATGCAACACGAAAACCAGGTGATTTATCAGAGTTATTCGGCAGCCGTGTTTTCATCGCTGCAGGCTTTCCTATAGCATGGTGTAGCTACAAGTGCTGGCGGAGACGGACAAGTAGACCAGCGCGCAGGCATACTACAGGCAACTATGGTTCACTACCAGGCCGCATTCGGCGGGGCAGGGCCTCTGTGCATCCTTATATGCAGCACATTTACCAGGTGATTTATCAGAGTTATTCGGCAGCCGTGTTTTCATCGCTGCAGGCTTTCCTATAGCGTGGTGTAGCTACAAGTGCTGGCGGAGACGGACAAGTAGACCAGCGCGCAGGCATACTACAGGCAACTATGGTTCACTACCAGGCCGCATTTGGCGTGGTAGGGCCTTCTATGCATCATTATATGCAGCACAGGTACCAGGTGATTTATCAGAGTTATTCGGCAGCCTTGTTTTCATCGCTGCAGGCTTTCCTATAGCATGGTGTAGCTAGAAGTGGTGGCGGAGACGGACAAGTAGACCAGCGCGCAGGCATACTACAGTCCGATATGGTTCACTATCAGGCCGCATTCGGCGTGGCAGGGCCTTCTATGCATCATTATATGCAGCACGGATACCAGGTGATCAATCAGAGTTATTCGGCAGCCATGTTTTCATCGCTGCAGGCTTTCCTATACCATGGTGCAGATACAATTGGTGGAGGAGACGGACATGTAGACCAGCGGGCATGCATAGTACAGTCAGCTATGGTTTACCATCTGGCCGCATTCGGCGTTGCAGGGCTTTCTGTGCATCATTATATGCAGCACGGGTACCAGGTGATTTATCAGAGTTATTCGGCAGCCGTGTTTTCATCGCTGCAGGCTTTCCTATAGCATGGTGCAGCGAAAAGTGGTGGCGGAGACGGACATGTAGACCAGCGCGCAGGCACACTACAGGTAACTATGGTTCACTACCAGGCCGCATGCGGCCTGGCAGGGCCTTCTGTGCATCCTTACATGCAGCCCGAATACCAGGTTATTTATCAGAGTTATTCAGCAGCCGTGTTTTCATCGCTGCAGGCTTTCCTATAGCATGGTGTAGCTACAAGTGCTGGCGGAGACGGACAAGTAGACAAGCGCACAGGCATACTACAGTCCGATATGGTTCACAATCAGGCCGCATGCGGCTTGGCAGGGCCTTCTGTGCATCCTTACATGCAGCATGAATACCAGGTGATTTATCAGAGTTATTCGGTAGCCGTGTTTTCATCGCTGCAGGCTTTCTTATAGCATGGTATAGCTACAAGTGCTGGCGGAGACGGACAAGTAGACCAGCGCGCAGGCATACTACAGGCAACTATGGTTCACTACCAGGCCGCATGCGGGGTGGCAGGGCCTTCTGTGCATCCTTACATGCAGCCCGAATATTAGGTGATTTATCAGAGTTATTCGGCAGCCGTGTTTTCATCGCTGCAGGCTTTCCTATAGCATGGTGTAGCTACAAGTGCTGGCGGAGCCGGACAAGTAGACCAGTGCGCAGGCATACTACAGGCAACTATGGTTCACTACCAGGCTGCATTCGGCGTGGCAGGGCCTTCTGTGCATCCTTATATGCAGCACGTTTACCAGGCAATTTATCAGAGTTATTCGGCAGCCGTGTTTTCATCGCTGTAGGCTTTCCTATAGCATGGTGCAGCTACAAGTGGTGGAGTAGACGGACAAGTAGACCAGCGCGCAGGCATACTACAGGCAACTATGGTTCACTACCAGGCCGCATTCGGCGTGGCAGGGCTTTCTGTGCATCATTATATGCAGCACGGGTACCAGGTGATTTATCAGAGTTATTCGGCAGCCGTGTTTTCATCGCTGCAGGCTTTCCTATAGCATGGTGCAGCGACAAGTGGTGGCGGAGACGGACAAGTAGACCAGCACGCAGGCATACTACAGTCAACTATGGTTCACTACCAGGCCGCAGCTGGCGGGGCAGGGCCTTTTGTGCATCCTTATAGGCAGCATGCATTCCAGGTAATTTATCAGAGTGGTTCGGCAGCCGTGTCAACAGCACGACGCGCTAAAGCTACTATTTTATCATCGTTGCAGTTTTTCCTAGCATGGTGTCGTTACAAGTGGTGACAGAGACGGACAATTAGACCAGCATGCAGGCCTACTGCAGTCAGCTGTGGTTCCCTATCAGGCCGCATCCGGCGTGGCAGGGCCTTCTGTGCATCCTTACAGGCAGCACGGATTCCACGCTATTGATCAGAGTTGCTTGGCCGCCGTGCTTTCATCGCTGCAGGCTTTCCTATTGCAAGGTGTCGCTACAAGTGGTGGCGGAGACGGACAAGTGGACCAGCACGCAGGCGTACTACAGTCAACTGTGGTTTGACTATCAGGCCACTACCGGCCTGGCAGGACCTTCTGTGCAACCTTATAGGCAGCACGGATTACACGCGATTGATCAGAGTTGCTCGGCAGCCGTGTTTTCATCGCTGCAGGCTTTCCTATTGCAGGGTGTGGCTACAAGTAGTGACGGAGACGGACAAGTAGACCAGCGCGGAGGCGTATTACAGTCAACTGTGGTTCACTATCAGGTCGCATGCGGCGCGGCAGGGCCTTCTGTGCATCATTATAGGCAGCACAAATTCCACGTGATTGATGAGAGTTGTTCTAGAGCCGTGTTTTCATCACTGCAGGCTTTCCTATTACATGGTGTGGCTACAAGTGGTGACGGAGACAGATAAGTAGACCAGCGCGGAGGCATACTACAGTCAACTGTGGTTCACTATCAGGGCACATCCGGTGTCGCAGGGCCTTTTGTGCATCCTTATAGGCAGCATGGATTCCACGCTATTGATTAGAGTTGCTCGGCAGCCGTGTTTTCATCGCTGCAGGCTTTCCTATTGCATGGTGTTGCTACAAGTGGCGGCGGAGACGGACAAGTAGACCAGCACGCAGGCGTACTACAGTCAAGTGGGGTTCGCTATCAGGCCGCATCCGGCGTGGCAGGACCTTCTGTGCATCCTTATAATCAGCACGGATTCCACGCGATTCATCAGAGTTGTTCTGCAGCCGTGTTTTGATCGCTGTAGGCTTTCCTATTGCATGGTGTCGCTACAAGTGGTGACGGAGACAGACGTAGACCAGAGCACAGGCGTACTACAGTCAACTGTGGTTCGCTATCAGGCCGCATCCGGCGTGGCAGGGCCTTATGCGCATCCTTATAAACAGCACGGATTCTAGGCAATTCATCAGAGTGGTTCGGCAGCTGTGTCAACAGCACGACGTACTGGGAACGTTCCCACGTCTTCGCATTACGCGTGATGCGAAGACGTGGGTTCGTTGCCCACCTGCGGCAAGTTGTTTTTCATCGACTTTCATTTCCATTAAAGGGAAGCTGAAGAGTCTGTCGAATTCACTAAGACGCCCATATACGGATGCGAGAACCTTTTAAACCGTGCAGCTAAAATTTGGGGGGGGGGGGGGATTTTTCACTTAGGAGCGACGTAATCGTCGTTTATAGAATTGCGCTATGGCTCCGCCCTCGTCGAGCGTCGCGCGCAGCTGCTGACACTGACGATGCGAGCGGAGACCGGAAAGCGCGGTGTAGTGACGTCAGCACTGGTGTTCCGTTCCTTCGCCGTCTCCGCGATGGTGCCTCATTGTGCTTGTTTCTACGTGCATGCGGTCATAATCTGCCTTGCTCGACCATACATTTCTTTGTGTCCATGTAGAGTGATGGTATGCGTGCGCAGCATTGGTAGTTGCCTAGCGGATCATTAGTGGAAGTGGTGGACTGATCACACCGGCGTTCTGTGCAGCCTACGGTTGCACGAACACCAGCGGCTACGACGGTGTTCCGATGTTCCATTGCTTACCGCAAGACAAGAAGCTTTCAGCTAAATGGAAGTCTGCTGTGAATCGAAAGAATTTCAAGTGCTCAAGAACAACAATGCTGTGCTCTAACCACTTCCGTGACTACGATTACTACCAGAGTTTATGAATAATGCGTGAATGAGTGAGAGTATGACTTGCTGCTAGCAGGCTTTCTAAACGCAGCGCAAAAAGGTTGGGGCAACGAACACATAGAGACGGGACGGGTGCGGGTGGACGGATGGTATCTGGTCTTGGAAGACCTTATCAATACATGAACTCGTGCAAACAATTCGGCGCTCAATGCTCGTCCCGAGTGGACGTGCGCAACGAGAGCTCCGCCGAACTCTGAGAGCTCCCTGTCATCGCTGGACGAACGTTGGCCCGCCGCACTGCGCCTCGCCTAAACATCGGCGGCCTCGGCCGGCCCCACTACAGGCCCCCCGACCCCGCGCCACACTGCAGGCGCTTCGCCGCCGCCGCTGCCGCGCTCGGTATGAATCCGCCGCTCTCGACAGCTACGACTGCATCGCAGCCTGCGCAATCCCCCACGCTGAACCCACAGGTCATGGACTTTGGTGACGCTTCACAGGGAGCATTTACGTGCGTGACCTCTTCAGCACCACGTCAGGACGAGGCCACCACTATAGTCTCGAAGTTGACCGATGGCTTCAACCTCTCTTCTATAGCTCCAATCGACTTGAGCCTACAAATTCGTCGTGCAGCCCGCTCCTAGTTTGAGAGGCAGGACACAATCTTGAAAATTCGAACCGCCCAAAATCTCATCGCCATCGACACGTACCGTGCATCGGCCACCACCAAACTACTCGCCTTACAGTCCGTGGATGTCGGCGGAAAACCGCACCCTGTGAGTGCGTACAGCACCAACGACCCACAGAACGGCCGCGCCGTTCTGCACAGTGTGCCACTATTCTTTTCTGAAGATGCCGTACGCGAAGAACTCCTTATTCCGGGCCGACAAATCCTGTCTTCTCGGTGACTTGGCAAGACGGCGTCTCTCATCATCACAATAGAGGGCCCTGAAATACCAAAGAGCGCCATCCTGTTTTCAGCGGTCTACCAGCTGTACCCACCCAAGCCGAAATGCCTTCAGTGCTGGCAATGTTACAACCTGAAACACAGATATGATGTCTGCCCCAATGCCTGGACATATTCGTGCTGCAGATCCTGTGGGCAACATTTCCACCCTGGAACTCACACGTCAACAACTCCTCACGAGTGCGATATGCACTGCTGCAACTGCGGGGGGGGGGGGGGGGGACCACCCGGCCACGGACGTAAACTGCGCACACCGCCACGCTTCAGAGGAGGCACTTCGCCGACGCAAACCACTGACACGGATTAATCCAAATCACCAAGCAGCCCACCAATTCTAACGACCGCCTACTCGAGAAGACTCCGGCGTGCCAACAAGCAACTTGTTTTCGGCACTTGACGCCGACTGCAGCTGTAGCCGTAGCCGCAGTCGCGACCGGAGTCAAAGTCACACCCAAAAGCCCAGTCGAAATTGGCCCAAACAGAAGCTGAAGCCCGCCCACAAGCAGAAGGTGCACTTCAGACAGAGTCAGACAGCTAAATCACAATGTGATCAACACGATCCGCGCCGTCCTTCGTGGCAACAACTACGTAAACCTAAGCCTGCTGCTGACGACCCTAACTGGCCTTCACTACCTAACCAGCGCCAGACGCAGGCTACGCCTTTAAAGGTGAATGGTACAGCTATCCCAGAAACTGACCCCACTCAGCAGCCCTCCCCATTGAGCTCAGGCCTTCTGTCAGAGGAGTTAGATGCACGCATTCGTTGCATCGTACAACAAGCGATCGAACCTACTATGGCAACTATAATTACTGAACAGATACAACGTGCCATTCTAACCACTCTAACCACTTTGTCAAACCAATTTGCGTAAATTTCCACCCGCCTCCAACATATAGACGACACTATGCACCCACACAAACGCCCCATTTTCCATAACCCTTCCGAATCACAACATGGCCACTAACTCTAGGCAAACACCTCCGATTCCAACCCCACCGTCCCCATCTCTCACGATATGGCAATGGAACTGTCGTGGTTTCAGACGCAAGAAACATCTCCTGCAACATATGCTATTCATGAAAAGAGAACCGGATATTCTTGTGTTGCAGGAGTCCCACGGTGCCTTTCACCTCGCTGGTTATGAACATTTTGTTGCTCCTAGTATTACAAACAAACAACGGGGCACATCAGATCCAATTACTCTACAGTGACGGTGACTTACGTCAAGAGCTCCTTGCCCACAATCTAACTCGACACTACGCATATGAATACACCGACTACTGAGCACGTGAGCACGAGCACAAACGTTCATGGTCACAGTATAGATATTCTATACTGTTAGTGGACGCCAAACCAAAATATCCGGCCGTTATCAAGCTGCGACCCCTCCAAGCAACGCTTAACACCTCACCATACTGCCTAATCCTCGGAGACTTCAACTGTCGACGCCCTTCTTGGGGATATGACCAAACATCAGCGCTCGGCCGCAAGTTAGACACCTTCATGTCAAAGTACAAAGTCTCTCTCCTAAACGACATTACCACTCCCACCAGATTGGGGAACTCACAGGAGAAGGACACAAACCCTGATCTCACTTGGTCAATCAGCCGCTACAACATTCAATGGGAGAATACCCAAGACACTCTGGGAAGCGATCACTCTATTATTGAGATCCGGCTTCCCTTGCGTACACAAAGGCCAAGTCGGACACCCGCCACAAAACCATCTGTCTCGTTCACTGGAACAAGGTGCGTAAACGACTCGAACTGGATGAGATTGACGAGAACACTAAACCCACAGAATGAACAAACAATGTACTGCAGGTTGTGTCCCAACATGTTTCCCGCATCGCCGCCACAGAAGATCAGCCCCAGGTTGACACTCACCTGTTAGCCCTCTGGGAACGACGCCGCAGACTGGTGATCTGGGGGCGCCGTCCAAAGAATAATAGGACGCTCCACCAACATATACACACCATAACTCAGGAGAGCCAGGCCTCAATGGCCAGCTTCACACACCTAGAGTATGGCAAATATTTCGCACTCTCATGGCCCAAGCCAAAGCTCGCTACGCCCTCCAACGATATCAAATGCAGACCGGGCGCTCCACAGGAGAAATCATCCAAGAACTGCGAGTGCCACCACTTGCACCCTTTCCGCAGTCACCAACCAGGGATTGACTCCGCATTTACACTCCAGGAGCTGCGGTCAGCTCATGCAGCTCCGACTCAATACAACTCCGGGTCCGGATAAGATAACATATACCATGCTCCGCAACTTGCCCGAAAACCACCGGAAGCACCTTCTACACCTCAATAACCATGCATGGGAGACGAGGAACATTCCACATTCATGGAAGGAAACTTTAGTTATTTTCCTCTCCAAACCTGGCAAACCTCCCAACACACTTAAAAGCCTTCGACCGATATCCCTCACATCATGCGTGGGAAAATTGATGGAAAAGATGGCCCTGACGAGACTAGAATGGCACCTTGAGAGCCAGGGCCATCTCCCAGACACACTCATCGGCTTCCGCAGGCACGTATGCGCCCAAGACGTGGCCCTGCAAATTACCACTGATGTATACGATCACCCTAGCTCGGCACAACTCCGGACAATTGTAGGCGTGGATATCAAACGTGCCTTCGATAATGTCCTGCACCAAGCCATCATTGACAACCTAGCAGCCACCAAACCCGGAGAACGCATGGTTCGCTACGTCTGCGCCTTTCCCAGTGCTAGGCAAGTGCGCTTCTTGGGTCGGGACACCCAGCCATCCATGTGCTTCCCTATAAACCGAGGAACGCCACAAGGTTCCATTCTGTCACCAACTCTCTCCAAGTTGGCGATGAAGGACCTCCCCGGAAAGCTCAACCTCGTTACAGGTTTACGCCATGCAATATACGCTTACGACATCACACTTTGGTGTGCAACCGGAAACCCAAGCGAACAGGAAGCCACACTTCAACGTCAACACCTACATACACCAGCTAGACCTCACATGCTCCCCGGAAAAATCAGAGTACGTCGTCGCACTCAATTCCTCTACGCGCAAAGCAGCTGCTGAACGCGCCCACATCACCTTGACTATGACCGGCGAACCCATCCCGCGCAGAAAATCCGTCCGCATCCTCGGATTTCTGATGCAAAAGAATGGACGTAGCGCGGAGTGGCTACGGCGCATTCTCCATCAGGCCAGTAAAGTAATACACATGATGACACGCGTAAGGAAGTGCCACGCAAGCTTGCGTGAACACGAACTCCGTAAAACTGCTGAGGCAGCAATATACTCCCAAATCCTCTATGGCCTGCCATACGTTGCACTTACACGCACCCAGATCAAACGACTCGAGGCTTCTTTGCGAAGATGTCACCGCATTGAAATGGGTGTTCCCAGGTACGCCCGTAGCATCGATATTGAACGCGCAACCCTGCACAGCACCTTGGAGGTGAAGGTCCAAGCCCACCCGGAGTCTCAGCATCTCCGTCTGAGCACCTCGTCCCAGCGACGCGCCATCCTGCGAATGTTAGGACACGACACTTCACCACTTCCACCTCTTTCCATCGATCCTCCACCATGGAAAACTATTCCTCGAATCGAAGTCCGACCGATACCCCGGAATATGCACCCCGAACGCAACGCAGGCCGGCGACAGGTGAGGGCATCCCATCTAACTGACCCAGCGCATGACATCTACTATGTTGACGCCGCCTTCTCGCCGACCGCATCCAAAACGGCAGTCATCGGCCCTCAGGGGGACATCACTCGTTGGCATAGCGGAGTACCGCCTCCAACCGACGCCGAGATCCTTGCCATATCGGAAGCCATTACTATTCCCCCTCACTTCACGCCAACCATAACCGTTCGCTCAGACAGCCAGGAAGCCCTTCGTTTTTTCGCAAACTACCTACTTCCCTGTCATAGTGGGGCATGCCTCGCGCTACACATGCAAAAGCATGCCTCACTTCACGTCCTCTTGGAGTGGGTGCCGGGCCATCAGGGGATACAAGGAAATAAGCGTGCTCACTCCCTCGCTCGCGAGTCGAGTCTAAAATACCGTACGCTCCTATTCCATGGCCTGATACCTATTGCGCCAGAATGTATCGCGCTGAACACCGCAAGCAAATTCATGCTAGGCTCCGCGAACTGCGCTTGTCTGCATGTACCCTTCCGGCCCCCGATCCCTCCTTCAGCCCCCACGACGGCTCCCTAGTCATCAGGCTCAATCTCTAACATTGGCGAATGACGCCATGCAACATATTATTGAACAACGCCGCGGCCACCCCGCATGCCCGGTGTGCGGCGGTTATCCCGACTTTCGCCACATGTACTGGACCTGCCCCCGTGCACAGTCGTCGCCTTACTATCTCCCCACCTCTTCCCTGAACCCATCTATTCCTTACTGTTGGGAGAGCTGGACCGCTCCGCCTGAACCCCACCGAGCCGCTTTTTGGTCGCTCTGTGTGCAACACATAAGGCACGTCCAGCGTGCCACTGCACCCCCTGCTCCGGGTGCTACTACATGATCACATGGCACCGAAGCGGCGGACGGCACGGACGAAGAGCCGTTTCAAACAAAGTTTTATTCATTTATTCATTCGTCCAAACCTGGATTTTGATTTACTGCTAGCTCCTTCACGTTGGCACGCTGAACGGAAGGTGCATGCTTATCTACCACCCTTGACGCAGGTTTCCTCGCGAACCGCAGTTAATTTTCTATTTGCACGTGTGTTGTGAAACAGCCTATATGCAGGTACCATAACGCAGTGCAAGTGTAAAGTTTGCATGCGTTTGAAAGCTGGCATACGCCAGGACGCTGCGCTCCCCCTTCTCTCGCGCACCGAGAGAAACCGGCCGTCTCACGTAGCCAAACGAATTCGCCGCCTTTACGGCTCCGGTTACGACTAGCGTGCGGTTGGCACGCCGATGGTCGCTACACATGCTACAAGAGCCGGAAAACGTTTCCCACATGTAAACCGTCTCTTTAGATTGCCGGCAGCTTTGGGGCCGACGATAACATCCCCGCTTACGCTCCACGAGGAGGCATGCAGGAACATGACAGTACAGTGCCGTCCACGGCTATGTAGAGCGCGCGAGATGCCGTATGGATGGATGGATGGATGGACGGACGTTGTGAGCGTCCCCTTTGGAACGGGGCGGTGGGTTGCGCCACCAAGCTCTTGCTACTATACTGCCTAATATCCTACCTAGGTTAAACAATGAAAAAAAAAAACACTATGAACTAACATGCCCAAATTTTCTGATCCCCTATTGCGAACTGTGCTTTTGTACATCTCCGTCTTTTGTCGTTTCCCTACTTTTTTACCACCAATCCTCCAATCACCTTTTACTAATGCCTACTGCGGACATGTTTGCTTTTTCACTGCTCCCGCTGAACCCAAGGGCTTGAAGGAGGCCAGTGGTGCCTAAACCGACCACTGGGTAGACGTCTTCACATTCTAATAAAACATGCTCTGTCGTTTCCCTAGCTTTACCGCAGCAAGCACATGCTTCTTCTTCCTTCTTATATCTCGCTTTATAGGTGTATGTTCTAAGACATCCCGATCTCGCTTCGAAAAGTAATGAGCTTCCCTTTGAGTTATCATAAATTGTTTCTTTCCTGATTTCGTTTTTTCCTCTTAAGTAGTTACTCATGGCTGGTTTCTTTTCCATTGCCCCCACCCATGAGATTATTTCAGCCTCTCTGACTTTCCGCTTGACCTTCTGTGTTGCTGCGTCGCCCACCCTACAGGTCGCATACTTGCTGACAAGCTTCCTAGTTCTTTTCCTCCACTGTGAATCAATGTTTTTCCTGTACAGATACCTGAACATTCTCCCAGCCCATTTACTTTCTTCCATATTCCTCAACCGTTCTTCATGCTCAATTTTACTGTGAGCTTCCCTCACTTCAAAACTAGCCCAGCCCATATCACCGTGCACAGCTTCATTTGTAGTCTTCCCGTGAGCGCCCAATGCGAGGCGACCCACTGACCTTTGACTCCCGTCCCTCTTTGCTCTGCAGGACGACACCTGGCGGCAGTTGCTGGGTCCGAGATAGTGTGAGGAGCATGCACGGCCTAATAGACATGCAGAACTTCTTTTGACGAGTGTCGACTTTGAAAATCGCCTTTGTTTACCTTAATACGCACTCGGTCTGAGGGCACTTGCGGCAGGGCAAATGTCATAGAATGAAGCGTATGGGCTGATAACGAGCGTCGGTCCTGTCGTAACAAATGAAGCGATCTCGCGGGCTGTTCGAGATAACAAAGGCGCTTACGAGCATCTCCTCTTATTAAATGCAACACGCACAAGTTTGCCTTTTTATTAGGTTGCGCATGCTCCTGGGCACGCTATTTCGAACTCAGCAACCGTCGCCAGGTGTGGTTTCGCGGACCAAAGCCAGCCGTTCGCGCGCTCTATACAGAAGTGGACGGCACTATACAGTTGTTAGCCCGGAAACGAACTCACTGGATCACTGAATGCAGCATTGCAAAACACGTATTCACCAAAGAACATGTCTCACTCGGAAGATGCTAACCCTTAGCTTTCATTCGCGTCGAAAGCACTGTTTGCTACCAACATCTTTTGCTTGTTGAAGAGGCCGGCTCCTCACAATCGGCTCGTACATGTAGGGAGCAACGGCGAACTCCTCGGAGAAACGCAAGCTCTCGAAATTTACCATTGCGGTCTCAGCAAAATAACCTTGCACCGTGCTTCAAGTGTTGCGGCAACGGTCGGTCCGGACAAACACCATTGTTGAGGTAACGAGGCGCCCGACCAATCACAGGCGGAAACGAGGCGCGCGAGCTGCTCCGAGTCTGCTGCTGCACTTTTCGTCAAAATAAACTCTGTTTGTGCTTTCTTTGGCTCAATTTCGATGCAATATTCGAATGCAGAGGGTTTAAAACCATTACGTAGAGCTCTTCACAAATTTTTTCTGGAAAACCCCCTTCAGCTTCCGTTTCAGTCATCATTTCTTCATTTCAATTAGTGAGTACAAGTTTTTTCCCCTGTGCTTTCCTTGATGTCTTTGTTGACTTAGGCAGGCGTTGCGCCCCTTCAGGTGGCAGTTGCCAGCTTGCTCCTCGCTTTCCCTTTCCTGGTAGTTGTATGTGTTTATTGACTTCTGAGGATATGAATAATAAAAGTCTGGCCCCTCGGTTAACCCCCTGTCTTCTCGTTCTTACATAACGAGGCTTTCGAATCCGGCAACACTGATGCCTTCAGGTAGCACGCGCGGTTTATTGACCAGTTGCCTTCACCCAGAAAGATTGCGTGCTCGTGAGGCGTGCGGCAGAAAGAATGTTCGACATCCGCCGCCAAGGTTTGTGAGTGGTGGCACTGGCTAACACTCCCAGGGTTAGTTCTAGTAGTAACACATAAATGCCAAAGAAAGTGGTTGGGGAAACCGCGCCGCGATTACTCAATTGGCTAGAGCATCGCACGCGTAATTCGAAGACGTGGTATCGTTCCCCACCTGCGGCAAGTTGTTCTTTCATCCACTTTCATTGTCATTAATTTATCATTTCTTTAATTCTCTTAGCAACTACAAGTAATTTTTGCTGTTTTCCTTGGTGTCTTTGTTAGATTTAAGTAAAACATTTGATACAGTGGATCATTGCATATTATTGGACAAACTAAAGCATTGTGGATTTCGAGGCAAAGTTTTCGACTTCTTATCAAGTTATATGAAAGATCAATCTGAGGACGTGAAAATCAATAACTTATTCAAAACAATATATCGTTACTGGAGTCCCACAGGGCTGCATATGAGGTCCCCTGTTTTTCTCTTGTATATAAATGACCTGCAACAAATAATTGGCTCTGTAGAAATATTAATGTACGTGGATGATACATGCATTAAGTAACTGCGGATAATATTGCAGAGTCGCGAGATTGAATCATGGCCACGGCGGCGTCGCATTTCGATGGAGGTGAAATGTGAAAACACCCGTGTACCTATATTTAGTTGCACGTTAAAGAACCCCAGCTGGTCAAAATTTCCGGAGTTCTCCACTATGGCATGCCTCATAATCAGAAAGTGGTTTTGGCACGCAAAACCCCATAATTTAATTTTAATAATATTGCAGAACTTGGTCATCAGGTAACTCTCGAGTTAAAGAGAATTTCGGACTGTTTCTCAGGCAATAAATTAACACTTAACGCAAAGAAAACAAAATACATTGTTTTTAGTCACACTTCAAAATAGTAGATACTACAGCTTTAAACGTACACATAAGTAACATTTCATTGGAACAGAGAAGTTCTTACAAATACCTTGGGTTAATTTTTGATAAACAACTGCAATGAGAAGATAACATAAACAGCGTCTGCTCTAGATTAGCATCTGGTTGCTACGGCCTATCTCTAGCCCGCGAGTACTTTGATTGCTCAGTTTTACGTCTACTGTTTCTTGCTTTCATGAAAATTACTTGAGGTATCGCATCAACTCGTGGGGATGGGCGTGTTAAACTACATTAAATCCGGTTATCAAGCTCCAAAAACGCACTAATAGAGTTATGCCTTATTCTAATTATTACGATCACACTGCCCCATTATTCCACGAATATGAAATGTTACCATTCGACTACTTACTCGAGCAGAGCATTTCATTGTCTGTTTATAGGGTTCTTAAATTGAACCATAGTTTCAGCTCATCCATATTTTACTCGTCATCACGTTGTACAAAAAATGTAACTGCAGGTCATTTTAATCTCACAGCATGTAGCAATGTATACGCAGAGTGTTTGCTACAGTTCAGAGGCATTAGATGCTGGAATGAACTTCCAGTGGGAATCAGTAATTCCTCGGGGTTTCCTAACACCCTAAAATATTATTTTTCTTTCTTTGTTAAAGACAGAGTAATCGTGAATTCCTTGATAGATCTGTACAAAGGAAAAAAAAATTGTAACTGATGAACTATTTGCTGCGTATCTTATGTATTTAGCGTGACGTGATTGTGCTTTTTTAGCATGTATTAAAATTCCATATCACTCTGGTTTTGCTCATTATGTACCAATTGTAATTAAAAAAAAATATATTTTATTAACGAGTTCCGTATTAATCGAAAATTGTGCCGCATTTTTTGTGGGATACGTAAAAGATATTTACACCACAGTGCACATCAAAATTTACATAAGTATTCTCCTGTATTTGAATTGTGCCCCATACGTTGTTCTTTCGTACTCTTATTTATGTTAGTTTCTGTTCTTTTCACTTACCTTTTGCTAACTTGTGAATTTACAACCAAGAACCTTGTATATACAATTACTGTTGCTCTTTCTTTATTCCTTGTTGTGCTAGGATTTCCTTTATATTTATTTATCAGACCTACAAGTAGCCTTCGGTTACAGGTCCCACAAGCGTTTGTTACTTGTGTATTATAATATGGAAATACACATTTCATTCATTCATTCAATTTACAATGTTGACGAGAGATGGCAGCAACACCAAACTTGCATGCTAGTAATTTTGAGACAATTAGCAGTCGTAGCTTTTTGGGATTGTTGGTGCATGATTTGAATAGCAATGAATAGTGCGTGGAAGACGAGACAGTGAAGTTCAGACACATAGAACAGTATGAGCGCTCGTACTGTTCGTGTGTGTCCGAATCTTACCGTTCGGTCTTCTGCGCCCTATTCATTTCTATTCAATTAGCTGTCATAATGATTTTAATGCTCCTAACGTGGACCCACTTCTAATTGCACTGGTGAGTGGCCTATTCAGTTCCTCGCTCAAAAAAACACAATTTCTCTCAAGGTTCAGATTTTAACATCTTACTATCTTCAATATAAATGAGTTGCTATGTACTTGGATTCGCAGTTTAGTGCTATCAGTACATTATGCCACTCATAATATTCATTCCTCACTATATTGCAAGTGTGCTGAAGTCGAAAGGAAGGAGCCATCGCTGCAGCGATGATGCCAAGGAGGACAATGTCGTCCTGGGTGCGAGTTGCCGACAATTTTGTTGAGAGCCTTGCACGTCAGTGTAAATACACCATGTAAATAGTCAGACATATTAATTCATGTCAGCGTACTACACAAATGACTATTTATTATGCTTGTTAAATTAATTAGAGCAAACGCACCAAAACGTGAACATGTCTTCCGAAGATATCGAGGTCTGCGGAGCACTCCTTTAGGTGGTGCATAATAGATTTGTCTAGACATTCAGTGTGGTCCCCATCTAAGTTGTATCGCCTAATGTGGTGTGCTTCTAAACGGCAGGCTGCAAGTGGCACGCATTTTGATTTTATGGCTTTAAAAGGCGGCATAAGAGGCAGTTCGGCATCGGTGTACGGAAAACGTGTAACTTATCCGCCATCATCAGCGTTTGCAAGAGCCATCGGGAACCAATCCTACTTCGGCCGTTATGCAGACGAACTACGCACTTCGAAGGAAACAGCAGTCAGGGCCCGCGAGACCAAACTTCGGCGCTGGATCGCCTGTGCAAATACATAAGTGACGACACTTCATATAGTTTCCTTTGCTCGGCAGCGGCACATTGAAGGCACGTCACTTATCCTTCGCTATTTGTGTCTGCTGGGGAGTGATCCTGAGGCCATGCTTTATTAAGCCGAAAGCCTTAAGTGGTTCATGGGTCGAAAAATCTGTTGTCGGGCGTGACCGAAAAAATAACCATCCGGTGTTATGGCACCAAAATTAAATTGCACCAGAATTGATGGTGCCACGGTTGAAGGTTAAACCAACGAAAATTGGTGGGACTCGAACCCATGACCTTTGGTGGGCGTCTAATG
Organism: Dermacentor andersoni; assembly: GCF_023375885.2. Lineage (NCBI taxonomy): Eukaryota > Metazoa > Arthropoda > Arachnida > Ixodida > Ixodidae > Dermacentor > Dermacentor andersoni. The sequence goes on from NC_092818.1 coordinate 25,875,873, forward strand.
CACAACCTTTGGTGGTGCCAAATAATGAGACCAAAATACAATGCCACGAAAATTCAATGACACCAAAATTAGTGATGCTACCATTGATGGTCGAACCCACGACCATTGGTTGGAGTCGAACCCAAGACCTTTGGTATTAATTAAGGCAAGGTAATGAAGATGCAATTAACTAGGATGTAATTGTTAAGACACTAGAATCGACGACCTTTCATGTTACTAAAGGGATAGATAATGGAAGCACAGATAATTATGGTATAGTTAATTAACACACTGGAACCTACGACCTTTGGTTAGAGAAAACGAGCAATAGGAAGTAACAACGCATTCGAATGAGAATGTAAAGTAATTTTACGAATGTCTCGTGAGCGTGCAGGCTTTCGCCTTCCTCCTCGTTAGCGTATGTTAAGGGGAGGTCAACATTTTTTTTACCTCTCGTTAGCACTGTGCGCTGCTATCGAACTGAACAGGCCTCTTTCCTACTGGACTATGTGACTTCGTTAGCAAGAGTGAAACAGACGCGATAGTCACCGAACAAATCTCCAGAAATTTAGACGATTTTAATCGGGGTATGCGAACTAAGCAAAAGAAGTCAAGAGACAGGGTTAAATACAGTGCGCACATATTTTGCCGCATGCATCATTAAGTAGGTGACAGAGCTTAGGAAATTGACAATATAAGTAACTACGCCGACCAGCCCTCTGAAAGGAGATGATGCAAACGCTGTCGCAGAAAGTAGAACTGACGCAGTACCAGCGGCCGAATAAATAAAAAAGATTAGACGAATCTCTCCTGGGAAGGACGCGCTGAAAAAGGTAGAGAAAATTGTAAAGACTATTGGTGAAAATGTCGTGCAAGCTGACAGATACGTTCCACTGAATTGTAACTCCGAGGTGGACTGAAAAAAGATTTTTTGGTTCGTCGGGAGGAAAAAAATGGGATGGGTTACTAGCTAAAACAAGAAAAAAATCGACTAAATAGCAAATTGCTAGGATAACATGCAGGGCATGCAATCTACGTTAACGAGCACCGAACAAAGCGAAAGAACAAGCTGCTTGGTGAGGTCACGCAAAAAAGGAAATAAGTCAAATGAAAATTTATCTGGACCTCGGATGGAACGATTTTGGCACGGAAAGATGAAAACACGCCGATAATGGGCATTTATGTTTTCAAATAACTGTCTAAAATTGACACACCTAGTTAATGGGGGAATAACACGCATGATGTACATACATGCACACGCACAAGAAAGAGTGGGTCGAGACACGTTTTCATCATCGGTTCTCCTGCTATTTTCTGTTATATTTTATTTTACCATGAAGGAAAAGGGCAATATTGAGCTGAATAAGTAAAAAAAAAGAAAACGGTAACGAAAGACAACAGGTAAAAATGCAGTAATAATAGCAGTAAAAAGTATAAAGTAAGAACGTTAGAACAAAATGCTGGCTTGTTCATGGCGAAAGCGTTGATTATCACCATTAGACGCTATGTCAGCGGGAAAGTCGTTCTAATCAACTGCTGTGCGCAGTAGAAAAGAACAAGAAAATAATTTAGTCTTGCAGAATGAGATGCCTACTTTATAAGGATGATCACTGCTATGTGAGACGTATTGCGTCAATGAAAAAAGTTTACGCTGAGGAACGGTATGGTAGTATATTGACTGAAATAAATTCAAGCAACAAAAGCTTAGACGAGCTCCTAAAGACGGAGAGAAAGCCTGACCTCCACGAATTGTTATGCTCGAACTGAAATTGCAGAACAAGCTTGCAGGCCACAATAAGTATGACAAGAAATAAATTTCACGAGTTACCAGTATAAAGCAAATATTACAATCTTATTGCCAAACTAAAAAATAATGTAGCCACTGGAAGCAATGACATTGCACCTGTCACATTGAAACACGGTTCAAAAGTAATAAGCGATGTATTGGGTTGCATTACCTTAATTCTATGAAGCGCAATTTTTCTGGATGATTTAAGGCTCGCGCTCCTGCTACCAGTCTGTAAGAGGGGCGGATTAAAAGAGTTCTGAAAGCCCCGACCAATTTAATTTCTGAATGTATTTTAGAAAACATTCACATACATTCCGACTTAACATGGAACCATTATATGAACCTTACTGTTGCATCCGTTACTCGGTCATTAGGTCTTTTTCCACCTCCGATCACGTGCTTATACCTCTCTAATCCGACCTAAAATCGAATATGCTTCGGCAACTTGAGACCGCCATCAAGCATATTTATTAAATAGCATTGAATCACTACAGAACTGCGCAGTTCGTTTCATCTACTCTGATAATTCACGTCATACCAGCATCACAGCATTGAAGAAACGTGCTGGCTTTCAAGAACTATTTCTCTGCCGTAAAATAGCACGTTTATCCCCTTTTCGCAAATTGTATCATCACTCAACTTTTCATAACAACTTTTTTTTTGTTTGCCATCCGCTTTTTTTGATAGACGCGACCATCCCTTCAAAGTCAAGCGCTTGTAATGTCGTTCATTTAACTACGCACATTCATTCATTCATTCGACGCACTATAAGTGACTTTACCGCTTTGCGTCCACGTGTTGCTACCACAACAGATCACTATAAATTTCTAAATCTAGTGTCTGCCTGTACTACAGCGTAATCCTTGTGTAAGCTGTTATCTATATGTGCATTGGCTTTTTTGTTTTATTCCTTATACTTCTATGGTTATTCTCGTTCATTATTTAAATACATTTGTTTGTAGGTTGTATAGCTGTTATTAATTGGTATAGTGTTACATAGTGTTATGACTGTATAACGGAATTCTAACTTGTTAGTATAGCGTCACATGTGTTCTTTTTGTCGTTGTATTTGTGCCCTCCGCCCCCTATATTATACCCTTGGTTGCGAGGGCCTTTAGGGGTATTTTGTATAAATAAAATAAAATAAAATAAAATAAAATATATAGGTAAATAAATAAATAAATAAATAAATAAATTTGAAGACGCACTATTTGAGAGATTGTTATATTTTTTATCATCAAGAAGTAATATTGACATCGCAACAAGACTTCGAAAAAAAAGAAGGCACTTAGGAAGGTGTACTGCACAGGAAAGACAAAATATTTGTCACTGTAGAAGGAAAGACAAAATATTTGTCACTGTAGAAGAAGAGACATTTACATACGATTTTTCGTTAGGCTGAAAAAGCATCTGACTCCATCAACCATAAAATCTTGTTAACAGAAAGTTATCGAATGCGTTATATGCGACCTAATAACCAACATATCTCCGTAATCGCGTGCGACTTCTAAATCTGGAAAGTGCTGCTTGCAGTATGTTAGTGAAGCTGAGAGCAATTCCACAAGGGGCTCAAATTTACGTACAGATTTGTTTCTCATACATGTGAATGACATCGTGCTGATAACACATCCATTTGAATTAGTGATGCATGCAATTACGGAAATTCCTTTTTTTTCATCAAACAACCTTAAAGAGCCAGAGTAACACGCGGATAACTAAGTACGGCCGCTCAATCCTTGAATAAGACAAATGAATTATTTAAATACAAACAATTAGATACACAAATAACAACTTATGTTATCTTCTGATGAAACAACAAAATCCCTAACTTCGAGCCTTACATTACCTACAATGGGGCCTCATTAAAAGTGTTAAAAACACGTTTTTAAGAGTAAGGTTTAATAAGCAGGTATCATGGAATGTGCGTGGGAATAATCTTTGTACTGAACTTTCTAAGTCCGTTGCCATAATATACAGAATAACCCTTTTGTTCCCGGTCTGACTCAAGGAACAACAGTTTTACGTGCTTTTTTATTTTAAGCTCGGCTATGGTGCTCTGTTTGGGCTACGAAAACGAAGTTTAAAAAAATTCATGTCTTACAGAAGAGACTAGGAAGTACTTAGGCCAATTATCATGGGTTTCTACAAAATTTGCTTACAGTCCCGCTATTCAGCCATTACTCTCTGCTAAGACTAAAGCTGTCTCGAGGTAGGCGGAAGCGTAGCTGGAACATAACATATTGACCGCAAATAAAGACGGGGAAAGTGGAAGAGAACACAAAAACGACACGGGTGGTATATGTTTGGTCTGGCGTTCTCTTCCGCTGTCTCCGTCTTTATTTGCGGTCAATATGATATGCAGTAAACACCAACTTTACCAAACTGAAGTTCTTCAAGCGGGAACGTTCAGCCATGCCCTCATCGTTGCCGTCTTCATTGCTCAACCGTGACAGTATTACACGACGGCACTCTTCTGCATACACAAGAGGAGAACCGCAATCTATCCCGATTTCGTTAACACTACACTCCATTCAAACCTCAGGCAAAATACAATGCACAAACCGAATACGCGAACAAATTACCGAAGACAAGACCTAAATTTCAAGGAATAAAGCTTTTTCTATATAGAGCCGATAACTTGCAGAATTTGAGTGCAGTACAGGCATTTTTATGTAACTAGAAAATAAATTGCAATTACCGAATGTGCAAGCTTTGGCTGATGATGGTGATGCCTATGCCATGTTGTTTCTCTCTTAATAGATGACGAAACCCTCATCTGACGAGATTTTTTAATAGTGTGGTAAATATGATATAAATGATCTTATCTTCTGTATATTTTTGTTTAGGGCAATGAAAACTATTACTTGAATGTGTAGTAAGTAAAACGTTAGTACTTTTACACTTGAAAATGAGAGATGCGTGATACTTGAGTATTCAGTCAAATTTGCTTAAACATTGCATTCCTCTAAATATGCACTGATTTCTATCGTATATCAACTGCTGTATGCCAATTGAGATATGTATGACGCATAATGCGTACCTATGCCAAACTGTCAAGGGGGCAGGGTCCTCCTTTAAGCTGCCTGCCTTAGTTTCTGCCTCGTCTCGCATGAGTACGAGGAATCAATAAATTAAATAGAAAGCGTAATTTAAACATTTCTGCCACTTCCCAGAAATTATGGCACCTTAGTTTCGTTACGAGGCCGGAAGCTAGGTGGACCTAAGCAAGAAAAAAAAATCACCGACAATTACAATGCTTCCTAATACGAAATTTGAGCGTAGCTCTATACATGTTTTCATTCCGCGATATATTGGCTGGCGCGGAGTCTCGCGCGGGACATTGCACACAGAGCGAAGTGGGGCGCGACCGCCTCGCCAGTCAGGAGATTGCGAGAAGCAGCGCGTACTTTACGCGTGGACGCGTTTCACAGCAGTCGCAGCAGGGAGAACTCCGCCCATGCAGCGCTTTGTTTCCATTATGGCACCAGTGGGCGCTAAAACCCTTTGATAATTTGAAAGTAGCCAGACTCTCCTCCCGCGGCGCTTTCCTCCTCGTTTCTCGTCGCGCGCCAGCTGCGCGCGCTGCGCACGGCGCGCTTGCTCCTTGTCTCCTGGCGGCGGGATGCAGTATTCGATGGAGGCGCATGATTTTGGGCTACTTGGGCACCCATGTGGCGCAGAAAGTTTTGCAAAATGGTAGTAACCGCATGGAGAATTCTGAAGGTGACGTTTGTCATGCGGTTGGTCTCTTCTTGAAGCCGTATCAATGGGGCATACTGAAGTAAAAGAAGCTGTGAGGCTAGTTTTATACTCCAGACATTTTTTCTGCCACATAACAGGATGCTTTACTCTGTGGATATGGTCTAGTATTGCTTGTGGCACATCCCTCCATGTTTGGCTTTTTTTCTTCGCGTGTGTGCGCATGTGCGCCGCAGGTATTATATTCAGCGTGCTTTCTTATAATGAATTAGTCGCGAGTGCATCTTTATCCATGTTTGTCTTCTCAATTTGAGAGAGAAGGAAGAAGAAGTGCCTCGGAAGAAGAACGCCCATAGCTGTGGTCTCTTCATTTTCCTGTGTCTCGGACGTTTTTCGATATCAGAGGCTGTGCAAGGGGCACAACGTCATCCTCCGGGATGGGGGATAGGAATCCCAGCCAAGCGTTTGACCCTGGTCGTCCACCTGTGGCTGCATCGAAGACAAGGGACCGCACTGGCCTTTCCACTATCGCCCTTGAATCTTCCGACAGCTCAACCGCTGAAGAAATGGAATCGGACAACGATTTCACACTTGCCGTGGGTCGCCGTTTGAAGAGAAAACTCAGGAGGACATCAACAGACAGTGAATCGTTGCCCAGGCAGGACACTGGTAAGCAATCATTCACTGTTGCTTACGTCCCTACCACAGCTACCGACGATCTGAATACCTTGAACAGGCAGAGCTTAACAGAGTACTTTGAGCGAATTGCGCCAGGCCAAGTCAGCGAGTTCAGAATTAACGCACGGAGGAACATCCTCTCGGTTGACGTGAACAACAAGTCAATTCTGGATACGCTAAAGGCTGCCACACTGCTAGGAAACATCCCAGTGGGCTCCTTCTTGGCGTATGGAAAAGGAACCTCAGCTGGCGTTATCTCTGGCGTGGACAAAGGAATCGCTGACGCTGACCTCAAGAGGCTTTTGAATTCCACCGCACCAATAGTGCGGATTCACCGCTTCGGTCAATGCCGGTGCATTAAAATAGCCTTTGACTCTGAAACATTACCTGACTACATAAAAGTAGGATACGTAAGACACCGTGTGCGCCCTTACGTGCCAAAACTGGTGCAGTGTCGGAAGTGTTTCAAAATAGGACACGTAAGCGCAGCTTGCAAGGGCGGCGTAACATGCCAACGGTGTGGAGGGGCCCATAAAAATGATAGCTGCGATGCTACTGCCTTAAAATGTCCTAACTGCGCCGGTCCACATGAAGCGACATCAAAAGAGTGCCAGAAAATCAAGGATGAAATGTCAGTGCTTCGAAAGATGGTGCGGGACAACTCCACTCACAGACAGGCTGCTACATCGATACGCCGCCGCAGACGCCGATCGCGACACAGACGACAGCAAGACAAGAGTACTTCCCGTACAGATGGACCATCGTCCACATGGAAAACTCCTCGCTTGCCAAGTTTGCTCCTGCGATCAAGATGCGGGCCCGACGTACCTTGTTCGGCAGCAGCACGTGGAACACATGCGCAGCATAAAACGACGATTCCGCCGACCGATTCTGACATTGACTGGCCGTCGCTCCCATCCAAACAAACAGGCTTGAATGCGTCGGGTGATGCGTCTGCAAAGGTGGCTGAGACAGAAAAGAAAATGTACGAAGTATGCTGAAACACCTGATAACTACGATGCGTTCACTTCTCTGTGGACTACAGACGCCGGTTGCTAAGACTGCGCTACATGTTCTAGATGCTTTGGAACCGCTCCTCGCGGCTCTGCAATAAGACATCATGGCGTTATCTTTTGAAAACCAATTACGAAGATCTGCAATAATGCAGTGGAATGCCAGAGGCCCACAAGGCCACCTCGAAGACTTTCGGCAATGGATGTTCAAATACCAGTTTCCCGTGGCTGTAATATGTGAACCAAGCATGACGTCTTTACTACGCGTATCTGGATATGTGCCACTGTGGTCAAGGGATGACCACAATTTAAGCAAAGTGCTCACTTTTGTTCGTCGGAATTTAACATGCCTTCGTAAAGACATTCCTGCACACGCTTCCAACGAGTACGTTTGCATAACGCTGAAGTACAAGCGGCGCACATTCTCAGTAATTGGCGGATATATACCCCCAACATCGACCATAGACCGTTCATATTTGCTGTCCATACTGAAAACTTGTCCGGGTCCTCACATAGTCATCGGCGACTTTAATGCCCACCATCCCATGTGGGGCTCTGCTGCGACGAACGCCCGCGGAAGAGACTTGGCTGACTTCATGCTTAGTCAAGGCTTGATGGTGATCAATGATGGCTCGCCAACATACCTTCGAGGCTCTTACTACAGCAGTTGTCTTGACATTGCGTTTGTTTCAAAAAGCCTTTTGTCTGCTACACGATGGTGCACTGATCTCGACACCCATGGAAGTGACCATCTACCAACATATATACAGTTGAAATAGTTACATCCCCCAGCTCCGCACACTGTGCGTTCTATCGATTGGCCAACATTTCGAGAATCTGTGAACACAGCATGTCAAGCCATTCAAGCACCATCCAATATTGAAGATGTCATCGCGACAACATTACGCGACACAACAAAACACATCAGAGCACCTTCACCTAGATCCCCTATAGATGACCAGTACGAGCAACTTCGCGCGATACGGCGTCGAGCAGAACGGAAATACAGAAGGACCAAATCACCATTAGACGTCACTGCATCACGCCGGGCGCAGCGTCATGTCCTGCACCACCTTGACAAACTTGACAAACAACGCTGGAGATCATTCTGTGGCTCTCTGGATCCGAGAAAACCTCTGTCTAGAATTTGGAAAATTGTGCGAAGCCTTCGCTCGCCTCCACAACAGCTTCACCCGTTCAGCGCTGTGGCCATACGGCAAGGCCGGCGTGAAGTTGAGGTCGCCGATGACTTCTGCAAATTACTTGTCAGCTGCTCTAACGATATACCAACGCAATCACGACTGACTTTCGCACCATCTAGTGATCACCGTCTAGACGCGCCTTTTACTATGCACGAGCTCGACGCTGCGATATCTACTTCCCGCCGGTCCACTTGTCCAGGACCAGACGGAATTACATACTCCGCGATTTGTCATCTTGGAGTAGAAGCTCGAGAAATTCTCCTGACGCTCTACAACTCTACGCGGGACACAGGAAGTGTGCCTAATCACTGGAAGTGCAGTCGTCTTGTGGCTTTGCTAAAACCTGGGAAATGCCCACATGATATGTCACATTATCGGCCAATAGCCTTGGCAAACTGTGTCGGTAAAGTGATGGAGCGGATGGTACTGAGCAGACTGGAATGGCTACTCGAGAAAAGTGGCGGACTTCCTGATTTTATCAATGGATTCAGAAGAAGCCGATCGTCCATTGACGGTGTTATCGACCTAGTATGTCATTGTTCAACAGGAAAAGAGACGCCGTCGTTTGGCATGCGCAATATTTCTGGATATCAAAGGCGCCTACGACAACGTTTTCCACCATTCGATTCTTCGGGCGCTTGAGGATATTGGAGTTGGTAGCCGGATGTATGCATGGCTGCAGAGTTACCTCAGTGGCCGCACCATCTTCATGTCCACTTCGGATGGCGAGACTGATAGACATGACGTTCACAGGGGTGTTCCGCAGGGTGGTGTCCTTAGCCCAATATTATTCAATATAATACTGGTGGGCCTTGCAGACGAGCTACCTGAAACAGCGCGTATCAGTACGTACGCGGATGATGTCTGTATCTGGTCATCTGGGGTCACACGTCCACAAGTGCGTGCAAGGCTTCAACGTGCGGCTACCATCACGGCGGAGTACTTGCGCCTTAGAGGCCTGCAACTCTCAGCAACTAAGTGTGCAGTCATGGCATTCATGCACAAATCAATGTCAAATTATCCAATCGTTGTCGACGGAACGACGCTCCCTTTAGTCACCCACCACAGATTTTTTGGCGTGATAATAGACCACAGTCTTTCTTGGACCAAACATGTTACTGCGCTTAGGGCTAAACTGACCAACTTCATACACGTTCTTCATGTAATATCAGGACTGAGATGGGGCCCCTCTGAGCGAAGTTTGCTCCAAGTGTACCAGGCACTTCTTGTGGGCTACATACGCTACAGCATGCCTGTGTTATCTAACATGGGGTCATCTTGTATACGCACGCTGGAGAGCCTTCAGACACAAGCACTACGGATATGTCTTGGCTTGCCACGCTGCACGTCAACTAAGGGCACAATAGCGGAAGCATGGGCTTGTCCAATCGACATATACAGGTCTTGTGAACCTGTGCGAACCTAACTTCGCCTGCTAACCAGACACCCACACCATCCACTGTCAACACTTCCAAGCACCAACCTTGACTGTGGTTTTTCTAAAGCTATTGCATGTCACGCAAGTATTATACCTGCAAGATTCCAGGCCACCGACATCCCCGCAACACCTCCATGGACATTGCCAAGACCACTAGTGAGGCTTCGGATACCCGGAATCATGAAGAAATCTCACGTTTCCTCCATTGGCTTGAAACAGCTCACCCTGTCCCATATATTTACATTATATAATGGGACTCTACAAGTATATATCGATGGTTCGGTCACGCCATCTGCCACAACGACCGCATTTGTCATCCCACAACTTGGAATTACTCGACGATTTAGATTAGACCACAAATCGACATCTACGGCTGCGGAACTTGTGGGAATACGGGAGGCTGTCCGTTTTATGAGAACGCAGACACCTCATAAATGGACGATATTGTGCGATGCCATATCAGCGCTACAGGCGCTAAAATGTTTTTTAAAGAAAGGACCATACTACCTGCTCGTGCTGGACAGCGTCGAACTTCATCACAGCGCCGAGTTAAGTGGCCACGTGATCACATTTTAATGGGTGCCTAGTCATTGTGGTGTGGCAATGAACTCTCTGACAGTGAGGCAAGATCGGCGTCCTCTTCCTCTGATGAAGTACGGATTGCCTACTCGCGACCTGGCACCAACTCCATAATCAAGGCACTCATGCAGGACCTTACAAAAGCTTACAGAGCCCACTATGACAAAATTCACAGACGTCTACATATGATTGACCCAGACGGTAAATTCTGTTTGCCCCCGAAGCTTACACGAAGTAAAACATCGTTGCTACACAGGATTCGGCTCGGCGTTACTTTCACCCGTCGCTACGCGCACCTCATTGGCCAATCGAACAGCCCTGATTGTGATCACTGCCAGACGCCTTAAACACTGCAACACCTACTGTGCGACTGTCCAGCATATATGCTGGAGCGAAGTACGCTAGAAAGTTTCTTAGCCAGCGTTGGCAGGCAACCACTGTCGGAGGAAGCTATCCTCGGCCCATGGCCTGACACTGCACTTTCAATACGTGCAACGAAAATTGGAGGACGCATAAGCTTCGCCTTCAAGAGTGGAACGCGATAGCGTTATCGCACCCCGTTCGCAGCGCCTTCTCAAACGCGCTACGCCAGCCAAACGTCGCGATCGGCACAGATAGCTGGGCCCCGACGCGCCATGAAGGCGGACGCGATCATGGGGCGAGTGGCGCGCCACGTGTCGGGACAGCGCCGTACATTGCGAGGAGGGGGTCTTCTGTGTTTGCCGCAAGATGGCTCTGTGTGTGCGCAGAGCGCAGAAGAAATCTAGCGGAAACGTACTTCGCTACTCGTGAAACTGCGACTTCTGTAAGTTACATGGTCATAATTACCGATATACACCGCAGTACAACTTTCTACGGCACGTTTCTAAGGCAACACCGCATTCACTAGAGGCGATTTTGTCCCGTGTTGAAGGAACGAACCCGTGGCTGAGTGGTAGCGTCTCCTTCTCACACGCCGGAGACCCTGGTTCGATTCCCACCAGCCCACCTTGCAAGATGTTCTTTATTTATGAAGTGCCTTCTGGGATTTATCGCTCACGGCTGACGCCGACACCGACGACACCGGCTTTTCTGCGACACGAGCTCCTTAACGCTGTCGCGTGAAAAGTGTTGTTGAAGTTTCTGCAGGACACCAATCGACGAGCGGCTCTAGCAAGACAACTGTCTCATGTACATAAGCACACACCACTTCTCTTATCATCATCATCCATGCCAGTATTTTCACTCCCCTTCCCTCTTCCCCAGTGCAGAGTAGCAGACTAGAGCGCACTAGCTCAGGTCGATCTCTCTGTCTTTCCTATCAGTAAATCCAATTCAAATTCTTCTCAATTTGAAAGTAGCTTCTCTGCTGTGGTCTGTCAACTGAATAGGATGGTTGTACTATTTCAGTGCGAGCAAGCATGTGCGATGATGTGAAGACCCCCTGCACATTGCCTGTAACCGTCAGAAAACAAAATAATAATCCTCACTCACTCTTGCGTGCGGGGCCGCCCAATTCAGAGCAAATTCAAGAGTTGAAACATTATGCAGAAACTCTACTTTCGCTCTCTAAGTATGTGCAAGCACACCCCCAAATCTCGTTTAGCCCAACCACAAATTTAAGCTGGCTCTCTCCAAACTTCAAGTTCGCCCACCCCTAAACTTGAGTTGGCCCACCCCAAATTTTACGTTCACCGATGACCAAATTTATGTTACACCAAGTCCAATTTTGAAGTTGGCCTACCCTGAGATTTCAACTTGGTTTATCCCTAAATTTAAACTGGCCCTTTTCGAAATTTCGAGTTTGCCCATCCAGAAATTCCAGTTGCCCCGCCTCCAAATTTCAAGCGGAGCCATTCACATATTTCAGTTGGCCCAACCCTACTATAAGCTTCCCCGTGCATTTTCTAAAGAGGCCTATGTGTCTGTGGTTATTCTCTTTTCACATATTTTTCTTTATGGAGGTTTAAACTGTTCCTTATTGCTTATAAAACTACCGATCATCTATATTTACGCTAATATAACGATAAAATGTCTTAAGTTTGCAAATAACGGATTTTTGTGCAGATACAGGGCATTACACTTTTCGCGTGCCGGGGCGGGGTACTCGCCAAAGAATGCTTACGCACTAAAAACGCAATGTAGACTAGCCAGCTCTCATCATCCGCAATGCCATGGGTATGCTTGGCATGAATTTTTTCAGGGTCTCCATTCATTGTATATAAGTGACTGACATGTAGCGTTCCTGGTTAAAGACACAATAGACGTAAAGCATTGCTGTGGACCTGGCGTCCATCTCGTCTGCCTTTTATTCTCACTTCATTCTTATCTTCTCCTGTCTCCAGGTTGCCGCGCTTCTTCATCTTCTATTCGAAGACTCATAACGCTTGACTCTTCCAGGTTTCTTTTGCTAACACCTCCTGGGGTAATACTTGAAAACGTTTCCAATCGAAGTACATTCAACTGAGCCCCGTTCGCCAATGTACCACACAGTCTTCAATATTCCTTTCTGAGTGGCTTTGTCACAGAGTAATGACCATAAAATTTGGCACCGGATTCTCTTACCCCTTTCCTAACTAGAATGAGGTCGGTGACTTGAATGTCTACGATATCTGAGCAATGCCTCTTGTCCACATTTTTTTCATTCGGTTACGGTACCTCTCCTCCTGTGATTTTTGTTTCCTCTCCTCGACAATCTCAAGATTTTCTAACAGCCCCAGTTAATGGTCCCCCTGAAGAATGGGGGTTTCTCTTGAAGAAGTGAACTACGGGCTGCATCCCAAGCCACTGGTGTAGGAGTGATTGCGATGTCTTACAGCTGCTTCTAAAGAGCATTTCCATCCACCAGGGAAACTATCGTACATCCTGTTGTATTGATTCACATCTCGTATAGCACGATCTGCAAGCCCATTCGCCGCGGGATGGTATGGCGCACACAATTTGATTGATATATTGGGGTCTCGAGCCAATCTTGCTAGTTTTTCACTCTTGAACGCTGGACCGTTGTTACATACGATCGTCCTGGTTATCCTAAACATATCCCGTTGAGGAGGGTGATGACACTATTCGCATCTTATTTTCCTGCCCGTGCCGCCACCATCCTAGTGCATTCATCTACGGCCAAAAGAAAAGCTTGCGTTTTTCGGACTCCTTCTCGTTTCTTATTTAGCTCGGAAAAATCCAGGTGTATAACTTCGAAAGGCACGTTCGTGTGGCAAGGTATTTTCATGGCGTCCGTAGGCTGCTTATATTTCACTTTGTTGACTTGACAAATGTGGCATGAACGAACGTATTGATTCACGACTTCTTTCATGTGAGGCCACGTAAATCTCTTGACTAGCTTGTTGTAGGTGCGCCAAAATCCGTCGTGTCCTCCAGATTCTGGACTATCGTGGTGCAAATAAAGCACACTGGAAACCAGCGTTGGCGGGACTTGATAGCGACCTTCCATAAAAACCAATTGTTCAATGCCTTCCCACAATTTTATTTCATTGATTTCTTCCGATAGTTCTTTGTTGGCCTGTATCATCAGTCTAGACAATGCATCTGCATCAGTCAAACTGCGTCCAGGTCTGTGGGAGATGGCGAAATCGAATTGCTGCAAGTAGTTCACCCATCTGGCGATACGTCCCTTAGGTTGGGCCATATTCAAGAGATGAGTGAGTGCCTGGTGATCGGGGAACAAAGTAAACTTCTCACCTTCTAGGTACGTACGGAAGTACTGAATTGTTTTAAGGAAAGCAAGAGCTTCCTTTTCAGTAGTGGTGTAGCTGACTTCAGGTGGCGTGAGGGTGTAGCTGTAGTAGCCTACTACATGTCGTTTTTCTCTGTAATCTGTGTAATCTGTCCACAGTCTGAAAGTTCCATCTTCCTTCGGCGTAATAGTTATGGGAGAGGCGAAGGGTGACACCGAAGGCCGGATTATATCGCCGTCTAGCACCTCCTGCAATTTTTTCTTCAACCATATCTTGCGCTCTCTTGACATGTTATAAGGTGATTTTCGGATGACGGTTTTGTCAGTTAGTACGAAAGGCACCTTGTGTGACTTCATCGCATTGTGGATAGCTTTCCATGCATACCAGTTCAGGTAAGGTCGTTGCAATATCCTGCGCGCACTTGACAATTCGCAGCTTATCTTTTCTATCCTGATCTGTCTCTTCCCTTGATATTCCTTCCAGTAATACTGCATCTTCCCAGTATACGTTGATTTTTAGTTTCTTTATATCTGGACTGGATAGCAGAAAGCCCTACGTCACCCCTTCTATCACCAGTACTTCACTCTCTATTTTATGACCTTGGAACTCGATGTTTACTGAGGCCCACTGGTTATGCATTGTCACTTTTCCATCGTAACCTTGCACCTGTAGTATTCTTCCACTATGCAGGTGACTTGCATCTACCCGCTTGGCATTTATTTTGCATCTACCCGCTTGGCATTTATTATAGACACTGAAGCACCGCTGTCAACCAAAGCCATCATATGTCTGTTTCCCACTTCGATAGGAATGCGAAGTAGGCTAGAGCAAGTTAAATAAACAGTCTCAGTTGTGGTCATCGGGTCGGACTGATCACCCTTGTTTATTCGTTTTTTGTCGTCGGAGGCTCATGCGTCTTAAAGCGTCTTAAAGCAGGGAGACAGGGTCGTTATCGACGTTATTCACCCGACCTCTGGGAACACGCCAACACAAGTTCTCTGTGCTGCCTGCAAGGCGGCTTGGTTCTCGCGGATGACGGCTGGACCAATCTGCGCCGGTCCGTCTGAAGCGACAGCTTGAGCTAGCGGTTATATTTTTTTCTAAAGTAGATGGTATGTCGTGAAGGCA